>NC_090445.1:87806561-88112990 GCF_031143425.1 Pleurodeles waltl | reverse complement strand
TCTTCCCTTAGGGAGAGATGAGGCACTGCTAGTTAGCCGGAGCAAAACCCGGATTTGGGGTGACAAGGGTCCTTCACC
This sequence comes from Pleurodeles waltl, assembly GCF_031143425.1. NCBI lineage: Eukaryota > Metazoa > Chordata > Amphibia > Caudata > Salamandridae > Pleurodeles > Pleurodeles waltl. The sequence continues at coordinate 88,112,912 of NC_090445.1, read as the reverse complement.
GTGGGTCTGACTTAGTCCCCCACACTGCGAACGATCTTGCCGCCCAAAAATCCAGTAGTCTCATTAGGATAATGAGAGCCTACGCGACATGGCGCCGCCAATGTTTGGTCTGGCTCTAATTTTCGGGTCCACCGGTATATCTCAGTCTCATATAATATAATGATCCCTCAGTTCCTTATGCGGAGATGTCCGTGGCACTGAGGATTTCCGCCACCGCGGTATAGGTAATCCGAATTACAGCGGATGGTTGTTCAAGCTTGAACCTTAAAAGGATTAAGAACCCATCTTGGTGTGCCTTCTCTGAACTGTTGGTGCCTTTATAATGGCGAATCCCCAGGTTGTACAAATAGCTCTTAACATGAGACAACCGCTCACAGCACATTTGCTAGCACACGGCCTCACAGCCCAGGGTGGTCCGGTCACGTTTGTGGTGGACGCCCACGCAGCCGATAGAACAGAACTTTTTTACTCTTGGGTCACATTTCCAGCAGTTGATGGAAATACAAATACATTCCATACATATACAGTAGCGAGCGCGCCTGGACAATACAGGGCATACGCATACTTAGAGATACCTCTATCTTATCAAGAACATAATAATTGGCTTGATGGCGCCCTACCCCATACAATATTACCAGTAAGGTTAGGTCCACTAAGTAATGATGGTCCTACCTGGCCCTTGTTGGCTACATATACACCACATCCTGCGGCTGCTAATATGGCGGTGGCTGAGGTTCGACGCTTATATACTGACTTCACGGCAATATATAGAAGCTTAGTACAATTTGTGATGCAGACACTAAATACAAACCCAGCGCGTGCTGCTCCAGCGCAACCACACGCAGTGACACCAGGTATAAACCCGGTGACTGTACACTCTATTATGGGTAAAGTCCCAGCAAAACGAGAGGAAACTCCATTTTGGCTGGCGAAAAAAAATAATACGCTGGAGGTAGTATTTCCCCATATGGGACCTCAGGACAAACATAGAATACTAACTATGTGTTTACCCTTTGGGGTGGTGCCCCCGGTGGAACATTGTAATACATGGGGCACGGTGTTTGCTGCGCTCTAAACAACGGCACACGGTACACCGACATTAGCCAACCTACCGGAAGTGCTTAAACAAATTCAGGATGAATACGGGGCTGCCCCGGCCTTAGATTTAAGAATGCAACTGATGGACAACTTTGCCACGGTTTCTTCAATAATCCTAAGCAATCTTAAAGGGGAAGCAGTAGCACTTGCAGTGCGCATGCATCTTCGTGACGTCCCGCAACAAGATCAGGAGCAGGAACTGCCGAAAATAATAGCGGAAACATATTCCAGTATCGGTCAAGATAGCCTGGGGGCTAGACCGCAAAAACCTCAATTTCAGGGAAAAATTAATAAAGATAATACTAAACAGCAACCTGAGGGTAATAAGAAACGTTGGGAGAAAAAACAACAAACACCCAAGAAAGAAATGGGAGAATCTCCACGTACGGAGACCCCGCAGAATAGGTATAATCTCAGAAATAGAGATAATGTAAAAATGCCTGATAGATATCAATATACTGATACACACCTATCTCGTTCCTTTTAGGACTCGTCGGAAAAGAGGAATGAGAGAGGTGGGCGGTCAGAGCGGAGAACAGAGTACGTGAAACCGAGACAGGAATCACAACGCTCTTCGGAGGTTTCTGTCAAGAAGGAAGAGAAACGATACAACAAAAACAACAGTTTAAAAAGAAAAAGGTGGCAACAGTCTCAGTTAGACATGCCACTCAGGAAGAGGGTTCTCTTGAAGAACAAGACATGAGCTCTAGCACTGCTAGACAGCGCGGCAGAGGTCACAATAGTTTGCCGGAATCTTCTAGAGCATCTGGAGGTGAAAGCAACTGATGACTTCATACAAGTAGAAACAGCAGATATGCGTGTCTCTGAACCCGATAGGGTGTATACAGTGACTTTACAATTGGAAGGAGACATTGAACGCACTATACACGCAATCTTTTGGGATCGTGTGGTTAAGATATATGACATTTTGCTGGCCAAACAAGATTGGCCGCCTGATTTTGTCCGCACCTGCCCAGCTGGGGAGGAGGTTATTAAACCTTCCTTCTCGCCCCTTGTTCCAGAGGAACTCGCTGAGTCCTATTTTATAAAATGGGCTCTCGCACAGGCACCTGCGTTATATAGAAATCACATAGGGTGGGATTGGGATTCTCCATATCATGTAATTCCTATTAAAGGTGAGCCTCAGCCACAACCGCAGTATCCCATAAAACATGAAGCAAGGGCATCCATATGTGGATGATATCTATCTCATGGATGACGAGTTGCTACAACATTTAAGACAGGTAGCCCGCATTGTTGTAGGGTTTGCCAAAATTGGCTACAAATTTAACTTCAAAAAATATTCCTGGGATATGAGCTGTCGAATGAAGGTAAGAGCATAGTGCCACAATTCTTGGAAAAATTTGCACAATTGCAACCACCGAATACGATTAAGAAACTCCAATCATTGTTGGGCTTTCTAAATTTTGGCAGAACATACATTCCTGATTATGCTACACGCATAAAACCTTTATATGAATTAATACGTCCTGATTTTTCAAGCAAATTCTGGACAATTGAACATACACATACTCTTCGGGAGTTACAAGCAGATATGCTAGCAGCAAAACATCTACACACACGGGACAATAAGACGAATTTGGTCATCAGGTTGATAGCTGGGGCCATTGGGTTTACTTATGTCACATTTAATGAAGGTGAGACAGTCCCGATTGGATACAAGTCACACCTGTATTCTGCTGCTGAACAACGATTTGCACCCACAGAGAAAATACTCACTGCTGTATAGATGGCTGTTATTAAAGAGAGACCTCTTGCCCAGGGAAAACGCATTGTTGTCGTTTCTCCTACTCCGGCCCTCGAGGCTGTTACAAAAGGTAGCATTCCAAACGCATAAGCACTACACCCACGATGGATACAATGGGCTACATCTTTAACAGCCACTGATGTAGACTACATTTTTGACCCAAAGTTACAAACTCAGGAATTTCTACAATATGAAGTTGAATATCCAGTTCCCACTGACATGTTGCCTATTGATCAATTTCAAGTAGTCATGTACACCAATGGCTCTGCGCAACCAGCGATTGGAACAAAACACCAATATTCTGCTGCATGTGCGGTAGTGAGCGGCCATATGGAGGGGGAGAAATTCCGCCCCCAACATACTTATACACGGACCTTAGGGGATTGTACAGCGCAACTGGCCGAGCTTAAAGCTTTACTAATGGCACTAGAACATACAGATCCGACGCAGTTTACACTGGTTGTTTGTGATTCGTATTATTGCGTCCAGTCTTTTAATGAATATCTACATTACTTGTGCTTGAATGGGTTCAAAGATTCAAAAGGCAACACCATTAAACACAGACCACTGTGGGGGAAGGTAGCAGACCTGAAAGAGACGCTACCCAAAGTCCATGTTGTGCATACACTTGGACACCAGCGTGTTGGAATACACGTTGCTAGAAATACTTTGGCTGATGAAGCCGCAAAGTCGGCAGTGGCAGTTGCCACTGTAGCTGCAGTGACTCGTTCAAGTTCCAAACCAGACACAGAGATTCTGGCTGCCATAAAAGCTACGGTTGATGGCACACCTTATCCAAAAGGATTTCCAAATAAATATCAATACTTCGTGGGAAGTATGCTGAAAGCTGAAGTTAAGATTCCTAGCGTAGGCGTACCCGACATCCCCAATAAAGATGTAAGACCACAATTGATTAAAGCAGCGCATGAGGGAGTGGCATCTGCACATGCTGGTGTGGCAGCTAAAATTTTGTTATTACAGGACCGTTACTGGTGGCCTGGTCTCTATAAAGAGACTAAGCAGTATGTCCTTTGATGTGAAACCTGTCAACAAATTAAAGTTTCAACACCTAAACGCCCGCCGCAGACACCCCTCTTAATATCAAACAGACCATTACAATGTGTGTACTTGGATCATTGCGGTCCCCTAACACCGGATAGTGCATACAAATATATACTAGTTGCTGTAGATTCTTGCTCCAGGTTTGTGTGGGTGTGGCCACAATGCTCGGCTGACGCTCGGACTGTTATTAAAGATTTGCGAGCCTTTGTCGGTACATATGCAGTTGCGGCATTCCATTCGCACCAGGGCCCTGCTTTTGCCTCAAGGGCATTCAGGGACACCATGGCTTCGTTGGAGGTCCAGCTCCAGTACTCGTCTCCATTTCAGCCCGAGGGAAATTTTGTCGTGGAGCGATTAAACCGCAATTTAAAGCAATCCTTAACAGCCAGAGTGTTAGGTACGGGTCGTAGTTGGCTAACCCACCTGTATGGAGTTCAGAGAGCACTAAATAACCTGCCTAGAAGGTCCCTGGGGGGTCGTACTTCATATGAGTGCCTGTTCGGAACACAAATGTTTGTTCCGGATCTTGATGGTCCTGGTGTGGAGGCGGCGGAAACACCTTTTGACATAAATGATTGTGTCACTGTTTTACAAGAATTACAGCAGTTCCGTGAAGATGACTCTTCCAAAAGTGCCGCCTCCACAGGAATTAAGGATGTGCCAGTAACACCTACCGGCTGGATTCCCAGGGTTGGGGATCTTGTTCGTGAAAAGGTCGCAGTGAAAAAAGAATTTGGCCCTTCTTATCGTGCACAAGTCCCTGTGTTGGGGATACACGGAACGAGAACTGTTATTCTACCCCCCGTTGCCAGGTGCCAAAGAAAATCGCTTTGTTTCTGTTGACAATGTCAAGTTACAACATGTGGCCGATTCTACACAGCAGACGAGGAGGAACGTCCAGTAGTTCCCGAATCCCTCTCACTACAGGAGAAGAAGTTCTGCTTCAAGTTATCTATACCAACACTGTTGCCTCTCCGAGCTTGTGGAGGGTGGATGATGATCTCGCATTAGTTCCACTAACAACAACCAACTTAGAAACATTTGATCAAGTCACCATGACTACAGACGTGATGGATGGTGCTGTCTACAGTGTACCACGCGTGAAACACCAACTCCTCCATTGACTATGGCAACACCGTTTGCACAAACTGCCTCTGGTTACTTTGCCGACAACAACAATGGTCTATCGGACTCGTTCGCCTCTTCGACTACTGACCTGTTAGGTCCACGTAAGCTGATGAGTTGGCTTAGAGACACGTATTTTGTTTTTCCCTGGAACTATCTGTGGCTTTTATTGACTATGCTAGCATTTTTTCTTTGGATTGGGTTTGTCATTAACTTTTCTCGGTTGATACATGGTCATTTTCTTCTTGAGAGATGAGCGGTTGAACAGGTGGAGGAGGTGTTGAAACCACATTTTTCATCACATAGGGTTCGAAGAGACTTGTCCTTTGTGAACATTTCTGCAGTGCCGATTCCAGATGGGATTGTGTGGGATAAAGTAATGTTTGATATATACGATCCGACTGAAATAATTCAAATACTGTGGGGGTCATTCTAACCCTGGCGGTCCAAGACCGCCAGGGCTAAAATGACGGGGGCACCGCCAACAGGCTGGCGGTGCCCCGCTGGGCATTCTGACCGCGGCGGTTCGGCCGCGGTCAGAAGTGGAAAACCGGCGATCTCCCACCGGTTTTCCGCTGCCCAAATGAATCCTCCATGGCGGCGCAGCTTGGAGGATTCTGACACCCCATACCGCCATCCTGTAACAGGATGGCGGTATGGGGTGTCGCGGGGCCCCTGGGGGCCCCTGCAGTGCCCATGCCAATGGCATGGGCACTGCAGGGGCCCCCGTAAGAGGGCCCCAAAAAGAATTTCAGTGTCTGCTTTGCAGACACTGAAATTCGCGACGGGTGCAACTGCACCCGTCGCACCTTCCCACTCCGCCGGCTCAATTCTGAGCCGGCGTCCTCGTGGGAAGGGTGTTTTGCACTGGGCTGGCGGGCGGCCTTTTGGCGGTCGCCCGCCAGCCCAGTGCAAAACCCAAAATACCCTCAGCGGTCTTTCGACCGCGGAGCGGTATTTTGGAGGGGGAAGTCTGGCGGGCGGCCTCCGCCGCCCGCCAGACTTAGAATCACCCCCTGTATGTGCTAAAGTTATCTATGAATGATATAGTAATACCAGGCATTGTATCTGATGATTGGGATGTGAAGACAGTTACTCAATGATGACAGAATTACAATATTATACTGTCTATGAAAATGAAGATGTTTACCAGTTTAAAGAGAATTATGGTGACATGTTTTGCTATAACTATTATGGGCACCACTTCATACATAAAGCAAGTAGTCCAAAAACTATATTTGACTATACGCAATGGGAACATTGTCCAACTCCCCCGCAAGGGAGTTCTAAAACTTATTTTGACAAATGTAAGTATTTTTCTGGGCATCATCAAATGAATGCTAAATCATATTATTTTTGGTTAACTCTGACTAAGGATAAACAAATGTTGTTGACCAACACAAAATGTATATATTCGGATTCCTTTGTTTCCCGGTTATCAATTGAAGGTTATGAATATTGGTAAAAAAATGTGGATTTGAAAAGTGTTTGGGGAACAAAAAATTGGCAAACAAAGGGTAGAGAAACATTGTTTAGAGCATGTCTCATTCCCGTTCAATTTTTTTTTTTTAAATGAAACAGTGCAACAGACTAACTGCTTAGGCTTAGCTACAATCAGAGAATTGAACATGCCTAGTATACCTGCCCCTGCAAAATTTGATGACTGGCAAAAGTACACAAATGCAACCTTTAGTGAGCTTACTGAATGGGTCCAGAATGGTACATTTAGGCCCGTATTTATACTTTTTTTGCGCCGCATTTGCGTCGTTTTTTGACGCAAAAACGGCGCAAACTTGCAAAATACCATTGTATTTTGTAGGTTTGCGCCGTTTTGCGTCAAAAAGCGGCGCAAATGCGGCGCTAAAAAAAGTATAAATACGGGCCTTAATGCTTCACAGACACGTCCAGGCAAGTGGTTATTGTGGCCAATAGATACCAACGGGTGTCATCAACGTTTTGTCACCTCCTCGGGGGGTTTCCGGACGAGTAGGTCAGACCCTCGCTATATATCACCAGAACATGCTGAAAAAATTACAACATATAGTGTGGGAAAATTGTGCCTGCAATGGTTAAAATCATCCTCGATAGATGCAGTTAAGACACATCTCACTCTCCTGTCTAATGACACTGACTTACAAGATTTTTTGTCAGGCCCGAAGACACCACATAGGAAGCGTTTCTTGTGTGAAGTATAAAATGATATATGGAAACTTTCCCAACAAGAGGCTGCAGCCCGGTTAAGGCAGATAGGTTAGGAAAATTTGAAACAAAAAATTAGCTGTTGTGGATAATGGAATTCACACCTTGTCCGACCTGATATATACAATTAACAACATTGTTTCTTCTGCTATAGACATTATACGATCTGATATGTCTTCTTTATACCATGGACAGAGTCAGACCAGGTCCATTATGCAGTTGGGTTGGACGCTTCAGACATTGAAGGCGGGTCGCGTTCCGTGGCAGCACATCAGTGCCAGGGAAATATATTTTTCCTTTAATTTAACGCGACAACAACAACTAATGGCTAGGAAAGAGGTGACTTATGTCATGCTCAACATTGAAAAGTTAGAAATATTGCCTTTTACCGTGGCCGAGAATCCCTCTGCAGAGTGGTTGATACACGGGGTTATTAATCTGCCTATATCTACGTTACAATTCACTTCTTGTTTGAAACATGTTCCGGTAGGCAGATATGAAAAGTTGGGAGATAGTTACATCCATGAGGTGTGGGAGCTTCCCTTGTTGTACAAATGCCTCAATGGCATGAAAGAGGTCTTTCTTAGAGGTAGTGAATGCAAGACTTCAGTCAGCCATTCGATGATTTGTAAGCAGCTGTCCTTGCATGGGGCGTGTAATGCCTCGGTGGCGAACTGGGCTTGCTATCTGAAGGGAGTTCCGGTCCCCTTGATTAAACGCACATTCCAGGTGCTTCCAAACAGCAGCTACGTCCTCCTCAATAGTGAAGACTGTTGTGGCATGCGGGCCGGAATAGTTTACGCTGTTTCGGTCACTCAGGTCGTTACTTGCTGCGGGACTGTGTTGTTTCCCCCACTAAATTTAGGGAGGTAGCGGATATTTGGCCTCACATTGCTACTTCCAAGGTGAATTTCGACAAGTTAAGTGGACTGAAGGCTTTATTTCTTCAGAGGCATTTGGCCCTTTCATCTGCACGCGAGACCTACGCACTTCAGGTGGCAAGGTCATCAGCGGAAATACAGTCCCTGTTAAATACCAACTTTCCGAGCCACTTTGGTGAACTCGTGGGACGTATATTTAATGCTTTCAGCACGGCTGGAGTGGCAAATTTTTTCAAAGCCGTTGGTGTAGGTTTCGTTCACACCTTCTCTTCCATATTCGGTTTAATACCTTCGGCTATTCATTCAATATTCGGAAGCATTTTGGGGGGATTTCCGATAACTTTGGCTTTATTAGCCGGCATTTTGCTGTTGCTGTTGTTTTTCCACAATGGCTGTCACGCCGCAACAAGGACGAATGTGGGCGCTCCCATCAGCGCAGCTCTGTCGTGAACGCATGATGCAGCACTTTGGAGCAACATTCCTGGAACATTTGGAGTGTGGCTGGTCTCTGTCATTCAGACCGGTTTTGGATTGGGTGCAGCCCGTGTTTCGGTGCCGTTGGTGCTCTTTTGAACATGCACTGGATGTTTGTCTCTCACAGCAACGCCCCCCAGTGGTTGATGCTGATCTGTTGATGTTCCCGCTGAGGGCTCATTACCAGACATGCGCGCTGCAGCTGCATATGCTTCGAGATGCTGATTACGAGATACCCTTCCTGGAGGAAGTTGATATTAACTCGTTCGCAGGCTCTGCACGGGATGCCGCCTTGGTTGACACTGGGGCTTTGGAACACACCTGCTCCTTGGTAGTCTTTGGCGTGGATTTTCCGGTTTTGTCATCGGCCGAAGTGGAGAATCTCCTGCTTTCCGTGACCACTGTTTGATTTGAACTTCTTCTAAATTGACATTGTAATTTTAATTCGGCATTTTGCTGCATGCTCATTTTTTAAATTGAGGATTAATATGCTTTGGTGTCCTCTTAACTTGTTGAAATTTGATTGGGTTTTGATTATATTTTAGCTTGGGGCATTTTTAGCTTCGGCTTAAACCACTTTCTACCGACAAGGGGAGGGTGTAGTGTATCCATTTTTAAATGTAGCTTTATGCGCGTTAGCTTAACGTATTAGGCCTCTGTGCACTTTGCCCTAGATGCATTTTATTCAACCTTGCACTGTTATTTTACAATAACCAGTTTCACGGTCTTGTTTTTATTTCATTCTATCACACTGTTTAACTTACTTCAGCACTGTGTTCTCAAACAATACATTCTTGCTCGCTCTGTGCTTCAGTCAAGGCTACAGTCTGGTACATTGCCAGTAAACGTGGTAGAAGTTTAGTCTCCAGTGTTCGTAGAAAGTACACATCCTTACGTAGGGACATTTCTTAGAACATCTGCGTGTTAGTTATAAAAACACTTTCTAGTACACGTCAGAGGGAGATTCCGACCAGGAACCTACAACTAGATGCTGACTGCCCCGTTGCAGATGCTGATGCAGATTACAGGGCTTTGCTCAGGTATGAGGGTTGATGTCCTCCTGGGGGAACCTGAAAGGCAGGCTTAGAGCTTCACATGCTGTGCTCAGAATATAACTTAGAGAGAACCTAATCTTGTTGCACTATGATAGCCTTATTCCTGTGCTTCACTCTCGTTGTTACTATTTTAATTCTACTGTGTTGTGTAGTTCTGGTTATTGCAGCTCACGCTTTGCTTTCTAAAATGCAGTTGTTTTATTAAATCAGTCTTTAAAACATAAACTGCCTTTGTCATTTCTATATGAGACAGCATTGTGTATGAGAGAACCGGTTGTGACCTGAGTGACCACGACTTCCCTGGGAAGTACTAAGATGTCATGCGCTCGGCTGCCCAATTGTCTCTTCCCTTACCGAGAGATGAGGCACTGCTAGTTAGCCGGAGCAAAACCCGGATTTGGGGTGACAAGGGTCCTTCACCGTGGGTCAGACTTAGTCCCCCACACTGCAAATGATCCTGCCGCCCAAAAATCCGGTAGTCTCATTAGGATAATGAGAGCCTACGTGACATGGCGCCGCCAATGTTTGGTCTGGCTCTAATTTTAGGGTCCACCGGTATATCTCGGTCTCATATAATATAATGATCCCTCAGTTCCTTCTGCGGAGAAGTCCGTGGCACTGAGGATTTCCACCACTGCGGTATAGGTAATCCTAATTACAGCGGATGGTTGTTCAAGCTTGAACCTTAAAAGGATTAAGAACCCATCTTGGTGTGCCTTCTCTGAACTCTTGGTGCTTTTATAATGGCGAATCCACGGGTTGTACAAATAGCTCTTAACATGAGACAACCACTCACATCACATTTGCTAGCACACGGCCTCAAAGCCCAGGGTGGACCGGTCACGTTTGTGGTGGACGCCCACACAGCCTATAGAACAGAACTTTTTTACTTTTGGATCACATTTCAAGCAGTTGATGGGAATACCAATACATTCCATACATATACAGTAGCGAATGCACCTGGACAATACAGGGCGTACGCATATTTAGAGATACCTCTATCTTATCAAGAACATAATAATTGGCTTGATGGCGCCCTACCCCATACAATATTACCAGTAAGGTTAGGTCCACTAAGTAATTATGGTCCTACCTGGCACTTGTTGGCTACATATACACCACATCCTGCGGCTGCTAATATGGCAGTGGCTGAGGTTCAACGCTTCTATACTGACTTAACAGCAATATATAGACGCTTAGTACAATTTGTGATGCAGACACTAAATACAAACCCAGCACGTGCTGCTCCAGCGCAACTACACGCAGTGACCGCACTTCAGGTGGCAAGGTCATCAGCGGAAATACAGTCCCTGTTAAATACCAAATTTCCGAGTCACTTTGGTGAACTCGTGGGACGTATATTTAATGCTTCCAGCACGGCTGGAGTGGCAATTTTTTTCAAAGCCATTGGTGTAGGTTTCATTCACACCTTCTCTTCCATATTCGGTTTAATACCTTCGGCTATTCATTCAATATTCGGAAGCATTTTTTGGGGATTTCCGATAACTTTGGCTTTATTAGCCGGCATTTTGCTGTTGCTGTTGTTTTTCCGCAATGGCTGTCCTGCCGCAACAAGGACGAATGTGGGCGCTCCCATCAGCGCAGCTGTGTCGTGAACGCATGATACAGCACTTTGGAGCAACACTCCTGGAACATTTGGAGTGTGGCTGGTCTCTGTCATTCAGACCGGTTTTGGATTGTGTGCAGCCCGTGTTTTGGTGCCGTTGGTGCTCTTTTGAACATGCACTGGACGTTTGTCTCTCACAGCAACGCCCCCCAGTGGTTGATGCTGATCTGTTGATGTTCCCGCTGAGGGCTCATTACCAGACATGCGCGCTGCGGCTGCATTTGCTTCGAGATGCTGATTACGAGATACCCTTCCTGGAGGAAGTTGATATTAACTCGTTCGCAGGCTCTGCACGGGATGCCGCCTTGGTTGACACTGGGGCTTTGGAACACACCTGCTCCTTGGTAGTCTTTGGCATGGATTTTCCGGTTTTGTCATCTGCCGAAGTGGAGAATCTCCTGCTTTCCGTGACCACTGTTTGATTTGAACTTCTTCTAAATTGACATTGTTATTTGAATTCGGCATTTTGCTGCATGCTCATTTTTTAAATTGAGGATTAATATGCTTTGGTGTCCTCTTAACTTGTTGAAATTTGATTGGGTTTTGATTATATTTTAGCTTGGGGCATTTTTAGCTTCGGCTTAAACCACTTTCTACCGACAAGGGGAGGGTGTAGTGTATCCATTTTTAAATGTAGCTTTATGCGCGTTAGCTTAACGTATTAGGCCTCTGTGCACTTTGCCCTAGATGCATTTTATTCAACCTTGCACTGTTATTTTACAATAACCAGTTTCACGGTCTTGTTTTTATTTCATTCTATCACACTGTTTAACTTACTTCAGCACTGTGTTCTCAAACAATACATTCTTGCTCGCTCTGTGCTTCAGTCAAGGCTACAGTCTGGTACATTGCCAGTAAACGTGGTAGAAGTTTAGTCTCCAGTGTTCGTAGAAAGTACACATCCTTACGTAGGGACATTTCTTAGAACATCTGCGTGTTAGTTATAAAAACACTTTCTAGTACACGTCAGAGGGAGATTCCGACCAGGAACCTACAACTAGATGCTGACTGCCCCGTTGCAGATGCTGATGCAGATTACAGGGCTTTGCTCAGGTATGAGGGTTGATGTCCTCCTGGGAGAACCTGAAAGGCAGGCTTAGAGCTTCACATGCTGTGCTCAGAATATAACTTAGAGAGAACCTAATCTTGTTGCACTATGATAGCCTTATTCCTGTGCTTCACTCTCGTTGTTACTATTTTAATTCTACTGTGTTGTGTAGTTCTGGTTATTGCAGCTCACGCTTTGCTTTCTAAAATGCAGTTGTTTTATTAAATCAGTCTTTAAAACATAAACTGCCTTTGTCATTTCTATATGAGACAGCATTGTGTATGAGAGAACCGGTTGTGACATGAGTGACCACGACTTCCCTGGGAAGTACTAAGATGTCATGCGCTCGGCTGCCCAATTGTCTCTTCCCTTACCGAGAGATGAGGCACTGCTAGTTAGCCGGAGCAAAACCCGGATTTGGGGTGACAAGGGTCCTTCACCGTGGGTCAGACTTAGTCCCCCACACTGCAAATGATCCTGCCGCCCAAAAATCCGGTAGTCTCATTAGGATAATGAGAGCCTACGTGACATGGCGCGCCAATGTTTGGTCTGGCTCTAATTTTAGGGTCCACCGGTATATCTCGGTCTCATATAATATAATGATCCCTCAGTTCCTTCTGCGGAGAAGTCCGTGGCACTGAGGATTTCCACCACTGCGGTATAGGTAATCCTAATTACAGCGGATGGTTGTTCAAGCTTGAACCTTAAAAGGATTAAGAACCCATCTTGGTGTGCCTTCTCTGAACTCTTGGTGCTTTTATAATGGCGAATCCACGGGTTGTACAAATAGCTCTTAACATGAGACAACCACTCACATCACATTTGCTAGCACACGGCCTCAAAGCCCAGGGTGGACCGGTCACGTTTGTGGTGGACGCCCACACAGCCTATAGAACAGAACTTTTTTACTTTTGGATCACATTTCAAGCAGTTGATGGGAATACCAATACATTCCATACATATACAGTAGCGAATGCACCTGGACAATACAGGGCGTACGCATATTTAGAGATACCTCTATCTTATCAAGAACATAATAATTGGCTTGATGGCGCCCTACCCCATACAATATTACCAGTAAGGTTAGGTCCACTAAGTAATTATGGTCCTACCTGGCACTTGTTGGCTACATATACACCACATCCTGCGGCTGCTAATATGGCAGTGGCTGAGGTTCAACGCTTCTATACTGACTTAACAGCAATATATAGACGCTTAGTACAATTTGTGATGCAGACACTAAATACAAACCCAGCACGTGCTGCTCCAGCGCAACTACACGCAGTGACCGCACTTCAGGTGGCAAGGTCATCAGCGGAAATACAGTCCCTGTTAAATACCAAATTTCCGAGTCACTTTGGTGAACTCGTGGGACGTATATTTAATGCTTCCAGCACGGCTGGAGTGGCAATTTTTTTCAAAGCCATTGGTGTAGGTTTCATTCACACCTTCTCTTCCATATTCGGTTTAATACCTTCGGCTATTCATTCAATATTCGGAAGCATTTTTTGGGGATTTCCGATAACTTTGGCTTTATTAGCCGGCATTTTGCTGTTGCTGTTGTTTTTCCGCAATGGCTGTCCTGCCGCAACAAGGACGAATGTGGGCGCTCCCATCAGCGCAGCTGTGTCGTGAACGCATGATACAGCACTTTGGAGCAACACTCCTGGAACATTTGGAGTGTGGCTGGTCTCTGTCATTCAGACCGGTTTTGGATTGTGTGCAGCCCGTGTTTTGGTGCCGTTGGTGCTCTTTTGAACATGCACTGGACGTTTGTCTCTCACAGCAACGCCCCCCAGTGGTTGATGCTGATCTGTTGATGTTCCCGCTGAGGGCTCATTACCAGACATGCGCGCTGCGGCTGCATTTGCTTCGAGATGCTGATTACGAGATACCCTTCCTGGAGGAAGTTGATATTAACTCGTTCGCAGGCTCTGCACGGGATGCCGCCTTGGTTGACACTGGGGCTTTGGAACACACCTGCTCCTTGGTAGTCTTTGGCATGGATTTTCCGGTTTTGTCATCTGCCGAAGTGGAGAATCTCCTGCTTTCCGTGACCACTGTTTGATTTGAACTTCTTCTAAATTGACATTGTTATTTGAATTCGGCATTTTGCTGCATGCTCATTTTTTAAATTGAGGATTAATATGCTTTGGTGTCCTCTTAACTTGTTGAAATTTGATTGGGTTTTGATTATATTTTAGCTTGGGGCATTTTTAGCTTCGGCTTAAACCACTTTCTACCGACAAGGGGAGGGTGTAGTGTATCCATTTTTAAATGTAGCTTTATGCGCGTTAGCTTAACGTATTAGGCCTCTGTGCACTTTGCCCTAGATGCATTTTATTCAACCTTGCACTGTTATTTTACAATAACCAGTTTCACGGTCTTGTTTTTATTTCATTCTATCACACTGTTTAACTTACTTCAGCACTGTGTTCTCAAACAATACATTCTTGCTCGCTCTGTGCTTCAGTCAAGGCTACAGTCTGGTACATTGCCAGTAAACGTGGTAGAAGTTTAGTCTCCAGTGTTCGTAGAAAGTACACATCCTTACGTAGGGACATTTCTTAGAACATCTGCGTGTTAGTTATAAAAACACTTTCTAGTACACGTCAGAGGGAGATTCCGACCAGGAACCTACAACTAGATGCTGACTGCCCCGTTGCAGATGCTGATGCAGATTACAGGGCTTTGCTCAGGTATGAGGGTTGATGTCCTCCTGGGAGAACCTGAAAGGCAGGCTTAGAGCTTCACATGCTGTGCTCAGAATATAACTTAGAGAGAACCTAATCTTGTTGCACTATGATAGCCTTATTCCTGTGCTTCACTCTCGTTGTTACTATTTTAATTCTACTGTGTTGTGTAGTTCTGGTTATTGCAGCTCACGCTTTGCTTTCTAAAATGCAGTTGTTTTATTAAATCAGTCTTTAAAACATAAACTGCCTTTGTCATTTCTATATGAGACAGCATTGTGTATGAGAGAACCGGTTGTGACATGAGTGACCACGACTTCCCTGGGAAGTACTAAGATGTCATGCGCTCGGCTGCCCAATTGTCTCTTCCCTTACCGAGAGATGAGGCACTGCTAGTTAGCCGGAGCAAAACCCGGATTTGGGGTGACAAGGGTCCTTCACCGTGGGTCAGACTTAGTCCCCCACACTGCAAATGATCCTGCCGCCCAAAAATCCGGTAGTCTCATTAGGATAATGAGAGCCTACGTGACATGGCGCGCCAATGTTTGGTCTGGCTCTAATTTTAGGGTCCACCGGTATATCTAGGTCTCATATAATATAATGATCCCTCAGTTCCTTCTGCGGAGAAGTCCGTGGCACTGAGGATTTCCACCACTGCGGTATAGGTAATCCTAATTACAGCGGATGCTTGTTCAAGCTTGAACCTTAAAAGGATTAAGAACCCATCTTGGTGTGCCTTCTCTGAACTCTTGGTGCTTTTATAATGGCGAATCCACGGGTTGTACAAATAGCTCTTAACATGAGACAACCACTCACATCACATTTGCTAGCACACGGCCTCAAAGCCCAGGGTGGACCGGTCACGTTTGTGGTGGACGCCCACACAGCCTATAGAACAGAACTTTTTTACTTTTGGATCACATTTCAAGCAGTTGATGGGAATACCAATACATTCCATACATATACAGTAGCGAATGCACCTGGACAATACAGGGCGTACGCATATTTAGAGATACCTCTATCTTATCAAGAACATAATAATTGGCTTGATGGCGCCCTACCCCATACAATATTACCAGTAAGGTTAGGTCCACTAAGTAATTATGGTCCTACCTGGCCCTTGTTGGCTACATATACACCACATCCTGCGGCTGCTAATATGGCGGTGGCTGAGGTTCAACGCTTCTATACTGACTTAACAGCAATATATAGACGCTTAGTACAATTTGTGATGCAGACACTAAATACAAACCCAGCACGTGCTGCTCCAGCGCAACTACACGCAGTGACCGCACTTCAGGTGGCAAGGTCATCAGCGGAAATACAGTCCCTGTTAAATACCAAATTTCCGAGCCACTTTGGTGAACTCGTGGGACGTATATTTAATGCTTCCAGCACGGCTGGAGTGGCAATTTTTTTCAAAGCCATTGGTGTAGGTTTCATTCACACCTTCTCTTCCATATTCGGTTTAATACCTTCGGCTATTCATTCAATATTCGGAAGCATTTTTTGGGGATTTCCGATAACTTTGGCTTTATTAGCCGGCATTTTGCTGTTGCTGTTGTTTTTCCGCAATGGCTGTCCTGCCGCAACAAGGACGAATGTGGGCGCTCCCATCAGCGCAGCTGTGTCGTGAACGCATGATACAGCACTTTGGAGCAACACTCCTGGAACATTTGGAGTGTGGCTGGTCTCTGTCATTCAGACCGGTTTTGGATTGTGTGCAGCCCGTGTTTTGGTGCGGTTGGTGCTCTTTTGAACATGCACTGGACGTTTGTCTCTCACAGCAACGCCCCCCAGTGGTTGATGCTGATCTGTTGATGTTCCCGCTGAGGGCTCATTACCAGACATGCGCGCTGCGGCTGCATTTGCTTCGAGATGCTGATTACGAGATACCCTTCCTGGAGGAAGTTGATATTAACTCGTTCGCAGGCTCTGCACGGGATGCCGCCTTGGTTGACACTGGGGCTTTGGAACACACCTGCTCCTTGGTAGTCTTTGGCATGGATTTTCCGGTTTTGTCATCTGCCGAAGTGGAGAATCTCCTGCTTTCCGTGACCACTGTTTGATTTGAACTTCTTCTAAATTGACATTGTTATTTGAATTCGGCATTTTGCTGCATGCTCATTTTTTAAATTGAGGATTAATATGCTTTGGTGTCCTCTTAACTTCTTGAAATTTGATTGGGTTTTAATTATATTTTAGCTTAGGGCATTTTTAGCTTCGGCTTAAACCACTTTCTACCTACAAGGGGAGGGTGTAGTGTATCCATTTTTAAATGTAGCTTTATGCGCGTTAGCTTAACGTATTAGGCCTCTGTGCACTTTGCCCTAGATGCATTTTATTCAAACATGCACTGTTATATTACAATAACCAGTTTCACGGTCTTGTTTTTATTTCATTCTATCACACTGTTTAACTTACTTTAACACTATGTTCTCAAACAATATATTCTTGCTCGCTCTGTGCTTCAGTCAAGGCTACAGTCTGGTACATTGCCGGTAAACGTGGTAGAAGTTTAGTCTCCAGTGTTTGTAGAAAGTACACATCCTTACGTAGGGACATTTCTAAGAACATCTGTGTGTTAGTTATAAAAACACTTTCTAGTCCTAGTACACGTCAGAGGGAGATTCCGACCAGGAACCTACAACTAGATGCTGACTGCCCGTTGCAGATGCTGATGCAGATTACAGGGCTTTGCTCAGGTATGAGGGTTGATGTCCTCCTGGGGGAACCTGGAAGGCAGGCTTAGAGCTTCACATGCTGTGCTCAGAATATAACTTAGAGAGAACCTAATCTCGTTGCACTATGATCGCCTTATTCTTGTGCTTCACTCTCGTCGTTACTATTTCAATTCTACTGTGTTGTGTAGTTCTGGTTATAGCAGCTCACGCTTTGCTATCTAAAATGCAGTCGTTTTATTAAATCAATCTTTAAAACATAAACTGCCTTTGTCATTTCTATATGAGACCGCATTGTGTATGAGAGAACCGGTTGTGACCTGAGTGACCACGACTTCCCTGGGAAGTACTAAGATGTCATGCGCTCGGCTGCCCAATTGTCTCTTCCCTTACGGAGAGATGAGGCACTGCTAGTTAGCCGGAGCAAAACCCGGATTTGGGGTGACAAGGGTCCTTCACCATGGGTCAGACTTAGTCCCCCACACTGCAAATGATCTTGCCGCCCAAAAATCCGGTAGTCTCATTAGGATAATGAGAGCCTACGCGTCATGGCGCCGCCAATGTTTGGTCTGGCTCTAATTTTCGGGTCCACCGGTATATCTCGGTCTCATATAATATAATGATTCCTCAGTTCCTCCTGCGGAGACGTCCGTGGCACTGAGGATTTCCACCACCGCGGTATAGGTAATCCGAATTACAGCGGATGGTTGTTCAAGCTTGAACCTTAAAAGGATTATGAACCCATCTTGGTGTGCCTTCTCTGAACTCTTGGTGCTTTTATAATGGCGAATCCACAGGTTGTACAAATAGCTCTTAACATGAGACAACCACTCACATCACATTAGCTAGCACATGGCCTCACGGCCCAGGGTGGTCCGGTCACATTTGTGGTGGACGCCCACGCAGCCTATAGAACAGAACTTTTTTACTCTTGGGTCACATTTCCAGCAGTTGATGAGAATACAAATACATTCCATACATATACAGTAGCGAATGCGCCTGGACAATGCAGGGCGTACGCATAGAGATACCTCTATCTGATCAAGAACATAAAAATTGGCTTGATGGCTCCCTACCCCATACAATATTACCAGTAAGGTTAGGTCCACTAAGTAATGATGGTCCTACCTGGCCCTTGTTGGCTACATATACACCACATCCTGCGGCTGCTAATATGGCGGTGGCTGAGGTTCGACGCTTATATACTGACTTAACGGCAATATATACACACTTAGTACAATTTGTGATGCAGACATTAAATACAAACCCAGCGCGTGCTGCTCCAGCGCAACTACACGCAGTGACACCAGGAATAAACCCAGTGACTGTACACTCTATTATGGGTAAAGTCCCAGCAAAACGAGAGGAAACTCCATTTTGGCTGGCGCAAAAAATTAATATGCTGGAGGCAGTATTTCCCCATACGGGACCTCAGGACAAACATAGAATACTAACTATGTGTTTACCCTTTGGAATGGTTCCCCCGGTGGAACATTGTAATACATGGGGCACGGTGTTTACTGCGCTCTCTACAACGGCACATGGTACACCAACATTAGCCAACCTACCGGAAGTGCTTAAACAAACTCAGGATGAATACGGGGCTGCCCCGGCCTTAGATTTAGGAATGCAACTAATGGGCAACTTTGCCATGGTTTCTTCAATAATCCTAAGCAATCTTAAAGGGGAAGCAGTAGCACTTGCAGTGTGCATGCGTCTTCGTCACGTCCCGCAACAAGATCAGGAGCGGGAACTGCCTAAAATAATAGCGGAAACATATTCCAGTATCGGCCGAGATAGCCTGGGGGCTAGACCGCAGAAACCTCAATTTCAGGGAAAAATTAATAAAGATAATACTAAACAGCAACCTAAGGGTAATAAGAAGCGTTGGGAGAAAAACAACAAACACCAAAGAAAGAAAGGGGAGAATCTCCACGTACGGAGACCCTGCAGAATAGGTATAATGTCAGAAATAGAGATAATATAAAAACGCCTGATAGATATCAATATACTGATACACGCCAATCTCGTTCCTTCCAGGACTCATTGGAAAAGAGAAATGAGAGAGGTGGGGCGGTTCGAGCGGAGAACAGAGTACGTGAAACCGAGACAGGAATCACAACGCTCTTCAGAGGTTTCTCTCAAGAAGGAAGAGAAACCGATACAACAAAAACAACAGTTTAAAAAGAAAAAGGTGGCAGCAGTCTCAGTTAGACATGCCACTCAGGAAGAGGGTTCTCTTGAAGAACAAGACATGGGCTCTAGCACTGCTAGACAGCGCAGCAGATGTCAAAATAGTTTGCCGGAATCTTCTTGTGCATCTGGAGGTGAAAGCAACTGATGACTTCATACAAGTAGAAACAGCAGATATGCGTGTCTCTGAACCCAATAGGGTGTACACAGTGACTTTACAATTGGAAGGAGACATTGAACGCAATATACACGCAATCTTTTGGGATCGTGTGGTTAAGATATATGACATTTTGCTGGCCAAACAAGATTGGCCGCCTGATTTTGTCTGCACCTGCCCAGCTGGGGAGGAGGTTATTAAACCTTCCTTCTCGCCCCTTGTTCCAGAGGAACTCGCTGAGTCCTATTCTATAAAATGGGCACTCGCACAGGCACCTGCGTTATATAGAAATCACGTAGGGTGGGATAAGGATTCTCCATATCATGTAATTCCTATTAAAGGTAAGCCTCAGCCACAGCCGCAGTATCCCATAAAA
The DNA here is from genome assembly GCF_031143425.1 of Pleurodeles waltl. Taxonomy (NCBI): domain Eukaryota; kingdom Metazoa; phylum Chordata; class Amphibia; order Caudata; family Salamandridae; genus Pleurodeles; species Pleurodeles waltl. The sequence continues at coordinate 88,092,475 of NC_090445.1, read as the reverse complement.
CATGAAGCAAGGGCACAGGTGAGAGAAAACCTTACACAATTAGAATACCAGGGGGTAATTGAACCCTGTGTCTCACCGATGAATAATCCCCTATTCCCTGTAGCTAAACCGGACCATTCTTATAGAATAGTGTTAGACTATAGGCATTTGAACGAACATACACGTACATATGCTATACAGAACTCACATAGCGCTGCACTAATGAGCAACATTGTGCGGAAAAAATATAAAACGACTTTAGATATCTCGAATGGATTCTTCTGGCAGAATATAGCACCTGAAAGCCGAGACTTAACAAGCTTTAGCACGCTAGGCTCCCAGCAAAAATTCTGTTGTTTGCCTCAAGGGTATAAGAACAGCCCAGGACTGTTTGCAGCTCGTGTGACTGCTATCTTACACGAGTTAGACCCTGAAGCGTTGTCATATGTGGATGATATATCTCACGGATGACGAGTTGCTACAACATTTAAGACGGGTAGGCCGCATTGTTCTAAGGTTTGCCGAAATTTAACTTCAAAAAATCGAAAATTGCCTTCCTCAGCGTCATATTCCTGGGATTTGAGCTGTCGAATGAAGGTAAGAGCCGAGAGCCACATTTCTTGGAAAAATGTGCACAATTGCAACCACCGAACACGATTAAGAAACTCCAATCATTGTTGGGCTTTCTAAATTTTGGCAGAACATACATTCCTGATTATGCTACACGCATAAAACCTTTATATGACTTAATACATTCTGATTTTTCAAGCAATGTCTGGACAATTGAATATACATATACTCTTCGGGAGTTACAGGCAGATATACTAGCAGCAAAACATCTACACCCACGGGACAATAAGACGCATTTGGTCATCAGGGTGATAGCTGGGGCCATTGGGTTTACTTATGTCACATTTAATGAAGGTAAGACAGTCCCGATTGGATACAAGTCACACTTGTATTCTGCTGCTGAACAACGCTTTGCACCCACAGAGAAAATACTCACTGCTGTACAGATGGCTGTTATTAAAGAGAGACCTCTTGCCCAGGGAAAACGCATTATTGTCGTTTCTCCTATTCCGGCCCTCAAGGCTGTTACAAAAGCTAGCGTTCCAAACACAAAAGCACTACACCCATGATGGATACAATGGGCTACGTCTTTAACAGCCACTGATGTAGACTACGTTTTTACCCAAAGTTACAAACTCAGGAATTTCTACAATATGAAGTTGAATATCCAGTTCCCGCTGACACGTTGCCTATTGATCAATATCAAGTAGTCATGTACACCAATGGCTCTGCGCAACCAGCGATTGGAACAAAACACCATTATTCTGCTGCATGTGCGGTAGTGAGTGGCTATATGGAGGGGAAGAAATTCTGCCCCCAACATACTTATACACAGACCTTAGGGGATTGTACAGCGCAATTGGGATTGTACAGTGCTTCATCCTGCCAAGGACAGACGTAGTGGATCTGATTCTCCACAGGTTCTGGAGGGGGCATGGTGCCCAGAGTGCTTCATCCTGCCAAGGACAGAGGTACTGGATGTGATTCTCCACAGGTTCTGGAGGGGGCATGGTGCCCAGAATGCTTCATTCTCCCTGTGACGGGCTCAGTAGCGTCAGTGCCCTTGGCGCTCATGGGCCAGTGGTGCTTGAGGTGGCGGTGCACTGTTCAGCAGTGCTTGAGACGCGGTGCCCTGTTCAGCGGTGCTTGAGACGGCGGTGCTGAACCCTGTTCAGCGGTGCTTGAGATGGCGGTGCACTGTTCAGCGGTGCTTGAGACGGCGGTCTCCATTGCAGGGACTCAGCTGCTGGCGGTCGTTCATGGCCCAGCGGGGCTTGTGCTGGCAGTCCTTCATGGCCCAGCAGGGCTTGTGCTGGCGGTCATTCATGGCCCAGCGGGGGTGTGCTGCCGGTCATTCATGGCCCAGCAGGGCTGGTGCTGGTGGTCATTCATGGCCCAGCTGGGCTGGTGCTGGCGGCGGCCTCCTGGGCAGTTGGGCTGGTGCTGGCGGTCGCCTCCTGGGCAGCTGGGCTGGTGCTGGCGGTCACCGCCTGGGCAGCTGGGCTGGTGCTGGCGGTCACCGCCTGGGCAGCTGGGCTGGTGCTGGCGGTCGCCTCCTGAGCAGCTGGGCTGGTGCTGGAGGTCCTGTCCTGGGCAGTTGGGCTGGTGCTGGCGGTGGCCTCCTGGGCAGCTGGGCTGGTGCTGGCGGTCCTGTCCTGGGCAGCTGGGCTGGTGCTGGCGGTCCTGTCTGGTGCTGGCAGTCCTGTCCTGGGCAGCTGGGCTGGTGCTGGCGGTGGCCTCCTTGGCAGCGAGGAAGATGGCGGTCTTCTCCGCCGTGCTGTTCTTCCCAGACTTGCCGGGTTTCTTGTGGCCCTTCCCCACCTTGGAAGGTGTCACAGCTGACTCCACACTCCCACCGGGACCCCTGGGAATGGCTTGGTGGCTGGAGTCTTCCCTCTCTCCTGCCGGGCACGGGCCAACTTCTGATGCTTCACAGGTGGGGGACTGTCTGTGCTGTGGCTCCGTGCCACACTGGCTGCCCTGGTGGCCGGTACACTCCAGATTCCGGTGACTACAGGCACCACTGGTTCCGGAGATGTTGTGGCTGAGGTGCTAGTTCGGGACCTATGAGACGGACGGGGTGGGGGAGGTGTGGAAAAGAGGTCAAGGTTGGACAGGTAAAGTTTTTTTGACACACTGGGACGGGTAGCTGGAGGGGGTTTGGGAGTGGAGGAACAGGTTGTGGTTGTAGGAGGTATTCGTTTGCTGACTTTGGGTGAAGGTGCATGCGCTGGAGGCTGTCGTGAGGTGGATGGCTGTTGGGTGGGTGTCTGCCTGCGTTTGTGTATCTTAGGAGGGGGCATCACAGACACACTGGGAGAGGACACAGGGGACGTGTGAATGGTAGTGGGGGTGGTGACTGCACATGAGCGGGGTGTGGTGGTGGGTGTGCTGGAGAGGGACGTAGTGGCTGTAGAGGTAGTGCATGCAGGTGTGAGTGTAGACGAGACAGGGAGGGAGGAGGGAGACGAGGAAGAGGGGGACACAGTGGAGGCAGTGGATGTTGGTGTGTCTGCATGTGTCTGATGCTTGCGTGAGTGCCTGTGGGATGTGTGTTGCTTATGTTTGCCTGAGCTTCCCTTGTGTGTTGACGTGTGTGCGATGCTGGTCTGTAGGTGTGCTTGGGATAGGCTGAGGTACAGGGGATTGGGTCAGGGTGGAGGAAGCTGGAGGGGGGAGGCTAGATACAGGGACAATGGCTGCCATCAGTGCTGAGGACAGAGTCTGAAAAGCTCGTTGAAGGGCCGCCTGACCAGAATGAATGCCCTCCAGGAATGTATTTGTTTGTTGCAACTGCCTTTCTACACCCTGGATGACATTCAAAATGGTAGACTGCCCAACAGTGAGGGACATGAGGAGGTCAATGGCCTCCTCACTGAGGGCAGCAGGGGTGACTGGGGCAGGGCCTGAGGTGCCTGGGGCGAAGGTGATGCCCACCCTCCTGGGTGAGCGGGCATGGGGCGAAGGCTGAGGGGCTGCTGGGAGGGCAGTGCTGGAAGGGGGGGTGGCGGCTGTACCTGTGGATGGGGGTGGCACAGGGGGTGGCACAGATGTTGCCGCCACCACAAGGGAGCTCCCATCAGAGGACGAGTCTGTGTCACTGGTCTCAGCTCCTGTCCCCGCCGTGGAGCTCCCCTCGCCCTCCATCCCACTGGTGAACTCCGAGTCCGTAGTGTGGCCCTCCATGGGGGGGGGGGACAGAAGAAAGACATGTTGAGTGCATGCATTACCGCTACCGTTGGCGGACACAACAGACACAGAAGCCCCCTGCACTATGCCGCGCTCTTGGGCTCCACTGTTCAATTCCTGGGAAATGGCCTACAAGGCTATGGACGACATCTGCACACATAGATGACACATGGGCATGACTAGGTGTACTTGGGACTCTACAGAGGTGGGGTGGGGTGGCAAATGGCCTGCCTTACGGAGGGACCTTGCCTACGGAACGCGCCCTGGCCTAGGGAAACCCACAGCCCACCTCCCCCACCCAGACCCCTCCACTGCGCGCAAAGTCAGCAGAATGTGAGTGTATTCACCCCCTTGCGGCTGCTGTGATGCCCTCAAGCGCCCATCCAACTCTGGGTACGCCACCGCCAGGATCCTGAACATCAGGGGGGTCATGGTGCAACGGGCACCCCTCCCACGTTGGGAGGCCATCCCCAGCTGAGCCTGCGCCATCTTCTTGCTCCATCGGCGAATGTCCTCCCATCTTTTCCTGCAGTGGGTGCTCCGTCTGTGGTAGATCCCCTGGGTCCGGACGTCCTTGGCGATGGCACGCCAAATATGTTTTTTTCTGGTGGGCACTGACCTACATGATTTGTACAGGGGGAGGAGAAAGTTATTACCAACTGCACCGTCAAAGTTATTGGCCCCCATCCCTACCCTTGCCATGTGGTACATGCACTCACCGTCGTTTCATGCACGCCGCACTCTCCCCCCTTCCTTCTTACATCCACCCCTCTCCACACAGACATAGCCCATACATCATGCTCCCAGTGTACTTACCTGTTTGTCTGGAGGACCGTAAAGTAGCGTGTATTGGGGGAGGACCCCATCCACGAGTTTCTCCAACTCCTCCGATGTGAAAGCAGGGGCCCTTTCCCCAGTCACTCGAGCCATTGTCTCTTCCAGACTGAGGTCACAGCAGCACTTGCAGTGTAGGTCCTCTCCTGTCAAAGATCAGGTATCGAGTGACTGAACGGATAGAAAATGGCGGTCACGTCCACAGCGGTGCGTACCGTCACCACCGGCGTACATTGTCATTGGCTCCTGGGACCCATAGGGTCCAATGTTAACCAATGCAGCATTGCACCGCGGTCTTTGACCGCCTACCGCGACGGTGTACAGCGCCAGCGCAGTTACCTCACATCCCATTGTCCCACTTTACAGGTCAGGCAGCCACCATTTCAGGGGCCCACATGGCTTCATTTTCAAGTGCGTCACACAGCCTAGGCCTAGACTCAACACACATACAGGCCACTTTTTGAGTATGAATGGTGTTCTGTGTAAGCTGTGGGTACGTACCTCTGAGTTGTTTGACTCTGTGCTCGCTGTTGTCCTTCATAGGCACCGTCCGCTGGGACATGTGAGGAGATGGCGGCATCCTCCGGTGTACCGACTGTTGGTGGACCTGTCGACAATGGAAGAAAGACATGTGATAATCACATACAGGCTTGACCGTGCCACAATCCAGGAACTGTGTACCCAGTTGGAGCCAGACCTGATGTCAGCTATCCGGCATACCACAGGAATCACCCCTCAAGTGCAGGTGCTGTCAGTGCTCCATTTCCTTGCAAGTGGGTCATTTCAAACAACAGTGGCCATAGCATCAGGGATGTCCCAGCCTATGTTTTCCAACGTGTTGTCCAGAGTGTTGTCTGCCCTGCTGAAACACATGCGGAGCTACATCGTTTTCCTCAGGTGGAGGATTTGCCTACAGTGAAAGGTGATTTCTATGCCCTGGGACATATCCCCAACATCATAGGTGCCATTGATGGGACCCATGTGGTTTTGGTCCCCCCCCATAGGAGTGAACAGGTGTACAGAAACCGGAAGAGTTATCATTCGATGAATATACAGTTGGTATGTTTGGCAGACCAGTACATCTCCCATGTGAATGCCATGTTCCCTGGCTCAGTGCATGACGCTTACATCCTGCGGAATAGCAGCAGCCCTTATGTGATGGGTCAACTCTAGAGGCACCATGTATGGCTATTAGGTGAGCACCTGGAAGCTAGTCAGTGGGAATGGTTATCTGGTTCTGGGGATATCCCTCCAGGTTAGTGTGTGTCTAACAGTTGTCCCTCGCCATTTGCAGGTGACTCTGGTTACCCCAACCTGTCATGGCTACTGACCCCAGTGAGGAATCCCAGGGCAAGGGCAGAGGAACGCTACAATGAGGCCCATGGGCGAACTAGGAGGGTGATCGAGCGGACCTTCGGCCTCATGAAGGAGAGGTTCAGGTGCCTCCATATGACAGGTGGATCCCTATTCTCCTCACCAAAGAAGGTGTGCCAGATCATTGTGGCCTGCTGTATGCTTCACAACTTGGCTTTGCGACGACAGGTGCCCTTTCTGCAGGAGGATGGTCCATATGCCGGTGTTGTTGCAGCTGTGGAGCCTGTGGACAGTGAAGACGAGGAAGCAGAGGAAGAAGACATGGACAACAGGGACTCAGTGATCCAGAAATATTTCCAGTGAAACACAGGTAAGAATACAAACCTGCCTACTACATGTACTTATACACTACTGCATCTCTACTGTCTCTCTTTTTCACCCAGTGTATGGTCACTGAGTTGTCACTTTCCCTTACGATTTCACAGATCTGGGTCCCACAGTGTGACATCTGCTTTGATTCCTTATGGACTACAGCTGTCTGACATAGGTATGTTGACATTACAAATGAAAGAGATTTTTGCCACAGTTATTGCTAATACAGTATTCCGAAATCACAGACAGACTCCAGATTGTTTTGTGCTTTAAGGGTGTTTATTTTAGTGCCCAAAATTGGAGGGGGTAGCAAAATGGTGAGGGGTGATGGCGGAGTCCAGTCTATTAGTCTCACAGGTGCATTGCCCAAATGGGCATAGGAAGTGGACCTGGGGCAGTTTAAGGATGGACAGGGTGACAAAGTGGGACAGTAGGATGATAATCAGGGTGTCTAATTTCTTGGTGGGGATCTTGGCATCGTTCTCTGTCTTGTCCCTGGATCTCAGGGACCGTTTGCAAGGTGGTTCTCCCTCTGCAGGGGGTGGGGTGCTGGTGTGGTGGTCCTGTGGCAGTGCCTCCTGTCCACTAGCACCGGCGGAGGTGGTGGGCAGTTCATCGTCCAGGCTAGTGTCAGGGGCCCCTTGTAGTGCCACAGTGTCCCTCTTGGTGTTTAGTACTTCCTTCAGCACCCCTATGCCGGTGACCAGGGTGGAATTGATGGTTCTGAGTTCCTCCCTGAAGCCCATATACTGTTCCTCCTGCAGGTGCTGGGTCTCCTGAAACTTGGCCAGTACCGTTGCCATCGTCTCCTGGGAGTGGTGGTAGGCTTCCATGATGGAGGAGAGGGCCTCGTGGAGAGTGGGTTCCCTGGGCCTGTCTGCCCCCTGTCGCACAGCAGCCCTCCCAGTTACCCTGTGTTCCTGGGCCTCCATCCCCTGGACCGTGTGCCAACTACCACTGCCCCCAGGTCCCTGTTTTTGTTGGGGTGGTGGGTTAGCCTGGGTTCCCTGTAGTAGTGGACACACAGCTGATTGACGTGTCCTGGGGACGGAGGTATGGGCCCGCTGGGTGGGTGCTGTGCTGGTGTTTCCAGAGGGGGAAGCTCTGTAGTGGCCTGTGACTGTGTGTGGGGAACCGACTGTCCCGAGGTCCCCAATGGGCTGGGCTGGTCATCTAGATCCAGTTGGACAGAGGTGCTGTCATCACTGTGGGTCTCTTCTGTGTGTGGTGTGGACATGTGTGGACCCTCCTGTCCGGTGACGTTGGTTGGGTAGGGGTCCTGCAGGGGTATAAAGGCATGATTATTGCATCTGTGTGGGTCAAGGTGTGCAATGGGTGGGTGACCGTGTACCCCAGTGCTAGCATTCCTGTGTGGGACCTTGTGTGATGATGGTTTAGGGGGTGTATGGGTATGTGCAGTGGGCATACTTTAGTGATGGGTGTCCATGCTTTAGTGTTGCATGTAGGGCTTGGTGTTGGGATGTGTGGTTTGTGATAGTGGGACATTTGTGAGGAGTAGGAGTGATGGGGGTGAGTGTGAGGGTGGGGGTATGTGCTGGCATACAGGTAGGGTGGGGGATGTAATAGTAAAGCTTTGACTTACCAGAGTCCATTCCTCCACCTACTCCTGCGAGGCCCTCAGGATGCAGAATCGCCAAGACCTGCTCCTCCCATGTTGTTAGTTGTGGGGGAGGAGGTGGGGGTCTGCCACAAGTCCGCTGAACCGCCAGGTGGTGTCTGGAGACCACGGAACACACCTTCCCCCGTAGGTCGTTCCACCTTTTCCTGATGTCCTCCCGATTTCTTGGGTGCTGTCCCACTGCGTTGACCCTGTCCACTATTCTTTGCCATAGCTCCATCTTCCTTGCAATGGAGGTGTGCTGCACCTGTGATACGAATAGCTGTGGTTCTACCCGGACGATTTCCTCCACCATGACCCTGAGCTCCTCCGACGAGAACCTGGGGTGTCTTTGCCGTGCCATGGGGTGGTGCAGGTGATGTGTGGGGTGGCGTGTGGGGTGATAAGTGTGCTGATATGTAGTGGGGTGTTGTGTGATGTGTGTGGAAGTTATGTGGGTGATGGTGTTGTGTGCCTGTGGATACTAGTGTTGTTAATGGTGGTGTCTCTCTCTGGCTTTCGTTCGTGATTTGTGGTCGTAACGGTTTGTGGGTGATGTGGGTGTGTGTTTTATAGTGTATTGCGTGTGTTGGAGGGGTGTGTGTATGTGTATCAGGTGTGTGCATTTGTAATTGTCCAATGTGGCTGTGTTTTGTATATGTGTGTGTATTTCGAGCGCGGCGGTGTGTACCGCCAATGGAATACCGCGGTTGAAAGACCGCTGCGTGGATTTGTGGGTCGTGATAGTGTGGGCGTATTTCTGTTGGCGTGACGGTAGAGGTTTTGTTTTCGCCCATTTATCACTGACCTTTGGTGTGGCGGACTTGTGTGGGTGTCTCAATTTTGGCGTATTCCGAACTGTGGGTCATAATAGCTGTGGCGGATTTCCGCGGCCACAGTGGTGTGGTGGCGGTCTTCTGCACGGCGGTAAGCGGCTTTTACAACCAGCAATGGTTAAAATCATCCTCGCTAGATGCAGTTCAGACACATCTCACTCTCCTGTCTAATGACACTGACTTACAAGATTTTTTGTCAGGCCCGAAGACACCACGTAGGAAGCGTTTCTTGTGTGAAGTATACAATGAAGCTGCAGCCCGGTTAAGGCAGATAGATTAGGAAAATTTGAAACAAAACATTTGCTGTTGTAGATAATGGAATTCACACCTTGTCCGACCGGATATATACAATTAACAACATTGTTTCTTCTGCTATAGACATTATACAATCTGATATGTCTTCTTTACACCACAGACAGAGTCAGACCAGGTCCATTATGCAGTTGGGTTGGACGCTTCAGACATTGAAGGCGTTCCGTGGCAGCACATCAGTTACAGGGAAATATTTTTTTCCTTTAATTTAACGCGACAACAACAACTAATGGCTAAGAAAGAGGCGACTTATGTCATGCTCAACATTGAAAAGTTAGAAATATTGCCTTTTACCGTGGCCGAGATTCCCTCTGCAGAGTGGTTGATACACGGGGTTATTAATCTGCATATTTCTACGTTACAATTCACTTCTTGTTTGAAACATGTTCCGGTAGGCAGATATGAAAAGTTGGGAGATAGTTACATCCATGAGGTGTGGGAGCTTCCCTTCTTGTACAAATGCCTCAATGGCATGAAAGAGGTCTTTCTTAGTGGTAGTGAATGCGAGACTTCAGTCAGCCATTCGATGATTTGTAAGCAGCTGTCCTTGCATGGGGCGTGTAATGCCTCGGTGGCGAACTGGGCTTGCTATCTGAAGGGAGTTCCGGTCCCGTTGATTAAACGCACATTCCAGGTGCTTCCAAACGGCAGCAACGTCCTCCTCAACAGTGAAGACTGTTGTGGCATGCGGGCCGGAATAGTTTACGTTGTTTCGTTCACTAAGGTCGTTACTTGCTGCGGGAGTGTGTTGTTTCCCCCCATTAAATTTCGTGAGGTAGCGGATATTTGGCCTCACATTGCTACTTCCAAGGTGAATTTCTACAAGTTAAGTAGACTGAAGGCTTTATTGTTTTAGAAGCATGTGGCCCTAACATCTGCACGCGAGACCTACGCACTTCAGGTGGCAAGGTCATCAGCGGAAATACAGTCCCTGTTAAATACCAACTTTCCGAGCCACTTTGGTGAACTTGTGGGACTTATATTTAATGCTTCCAGCACGGCTGGAGTGGCACATTTTTTCAAAGCCGTTGGTGTAGGTTTCGTTCACACCTTCTCTTCCATATTCGGTTGAATACCTTCGGCTATTCATTCAATTTTCGGAAGCCTTTTTGGGGGATTTCTGATAACTTTGTCTTTATTAGCCGGCACTTTGCTGTTGCTGTTGTTTTTCCGCAATGGCTGTCCCGCCGCAACAAGGACAAATGTGGGCGCTCCCATCAGCGCAGCTGTGTCGTGAACGCATGATGCAGCACTTTGGAGCAACACTCCTGGAACATTTGGAGTGTGGCTAGTCTCTGTCATTCAGACCGGTTTTGGATTGTGTGCAGCCCGTGTTTCGGTGCCGTGTGTGCTCTTTTGAACATGCACTGGACGTTTGTCTCTCACAGCAACACCCCCCAGTGGTTGATGCTGATCTGTTGATGTTTCCACTGAGGGCTCATTACAAGACATGCGCACGGAGGCTGCGTTTGCTCCGAGAGGCTGATTACGAGATTCCCTTCCTGGAGGAAGTTGATATTAACTCGTTCACAGGCTCTGCAAGGGATGCCGCCTTGGTTGACACTGGGGCTTTGTAACACACCTTCTTCTTGGTAGTCTTTGGCGTGGATTTTCCGGTTTTGTCACCTGCCGAAGTGGAGAATCTCCTGCTTTCCGTGACCACTGTTTGATTTGATTTTCTTCTAAATTGACATTGTTATTTGAATTCGGCATTTTGCCGCATGCTCATTTTTTAAATTGAGGATTAATATGCTTTGGTGTCCTCTTAACTTGTTGAAATTTGATTGGGTTTTAATTATATTTTAGCTTAGGGCATTTTTATCTTCGGCTTAAACCACTTTCTACTGGCAAGGGGAGGGCGTAGTGTAGCCATTTCTAAATGTAGCTTTATGCGCGTTAGCTTAACGTATTAGGCCTCTGTGCACTTTGCCCTAGATGCATTTTATTCAACCTTGCACTGTTATTTTACAATAACCAGTTTCACGGTCTTGTTTTTATTTCATTCTATCACACTGTTTAGCTTACTTCAGCACTGTGTTCTCAAACAATACATTCTTGCTCGCTCTGTGCTTCAGTCAAGGCTACAGTCTGGTACATTGCCGGTAAACGTGGTAGAAGTTTAGTCTCTAGTGTTCGTAGAAAGTACACATCCTTACGTAGGGGCATTTCTTCCGTGTTAGTTATAAAAACACTTTCTAGTCCTAGTACACGTCAGAGGGAGATTCCGACTAGGAACCTACAACTAGATGCTGACTGCCCTGTTGCAGATTACAGGCCTTTGCTCAGGTATGAGGGTTGATGTCCTCCCGGGGGAACCTGAAAGGCAGGCTTAGAGCTTCACATGCTGTGCTCAGAATACAACTTAGAGAGAACCTAATCTCGTTGCACTATGATCGCCTTATTTTTGTGCTTCACTCTCGTTGTTACTATTTTAATTCTACTGTGTTGTGTAGTTCTGGTTATTGCAGCTCACGCTTTGCTATCTAAAATGCAGTTGTTTTATTAAATCAATCTTTAAAACATAAACTGCCTTTGTCATTTCTATATGAGACCGCATTGTGTATGAGAGAACCGGTTGTGACCTGAGTGACCACGACTTCCCTTGGAAGTACTAAGATGTCATGCGCTCGGCTGCCCAATTGTCTCTTCCCTTAGGGAGAGATGAGGCACTGCTAGTTAGCCAGAGCAAAACCCGGATTTGGGATGACAAGGGTCCTTCACCGTGGGTCAGACTTAGTCCCCCACACTGCGAACGATCTTGCAGCCCAAAAATCCAGTAGTCTCATTAGGATAATGAGAGCCTACGCAACAGCACGCTTCCTGCCGGAAGCCTGAGAATTCACACTCTGCACCTGATGCCCCCGGCTAGAGATCCAGAGAACAAACACCTCAGGGAGGACTCTCCGGCGACTGCGAGCCCGTGAGTAACCAGAGACGACCCCCATGAGCCCCCACAGCGATGCCTGCAGAGAAAATCCAGAGGCTCCCCCTGACCACGACTGCCTGTAACAAGAGACCCAACACTGCACCCGCAGCTCCCAGGACCTGAAGGAGACAAACCTCAGCGCAGGAGTGACCCCCAGGCGACCCTCTGCCATGCCCAGGTGGTGGCTGTCCCGAGAAGCCTCCTCTGTGCCTGCCTGCACCGCTAGAGTGACCCCCGGGTCCCTCCATTGTTTCCTATCTAAAACCTGATGCCTGCTTTGCACACTGCACCCGGCCGACCCTGTGCCGCTGAGGTTGTGTTTTGTGTGCCTACTTGTGTCCCCCCCAGTGCTCTACAAAACCCCCCTGGTCTGCCCCCTGTGGATGCAGGTACTTACCGGCTGGCAGACTGGAACCGCAGCACCCCTGTTCTCCATAGGCACCTATGTGTTTTGGGCACCTCTTTGACCTCTGCACCTGACCGGCCCTGAGCTGCTGGTGTGGTAACTTTGGGGTTGCCTTGAACCCCCAACGGTGGGCCGCCTATGCCCCAGAACTGAGACTTGTAAGTGTTTTACTTACCTCTTAATCTAACCTTTACTTACCTCCCCCAGGAACTGTTGATTTTTGCAGGGTCCACTTTGAAAATAGCTTATTGCCATTTTTACAAAGACTGTATATGATATTGCTTTTATTCAAAGTTCCTAAAGTATATAAGTGAAGTACCTTACATTTAAAGTGTTTAATGTAAATCTTGAACCTGTGGTTCTTAAAATAAACTAAGAAAATATATTTTTCTTTACATAAAAACCTATTGGCCTGGAGTAAGACTTTGAGTGTGTGTTCCTCATTTATTGCCTGTGTTTGTACAACAAATGCTTAACACTACCCTCTGATAAGCCTACTGCTCAACCACACTACCACAAAATAGAGCATTAGAATTATTTACTTTTGCCACTAGCTTACCTCTAAGGGCAACTCTTGGACTCTGTGCACACTATTTCTTACTTTGAAATAGTATATACAGAGACAACTACCTACAGCCACCATGTGTGCACCATATTTAATATATGCGCACCATGGTGGCAGTTAGGGAACGTGCGCCCTCATTTTTTATGCTAGTTCGGCGCTTGCAGGATTAGCATAAAAAATGTAAGCTAATCCTGCAAAGCACCCAGAGGCCCTTTGAAAACAATGGGAGCCTCCTTTTAACTCCTGCTCTGAGCAGGCATTAAAAAAGGCGATACAAATGCCACGAAGAAATCTCTTAGATTTCTTTGCACCTTTTTTCCACCCCCCTAATGTGGGCACCCCACTTGCATACATTATGCCTGTCTTATGGCACAATGGGATACAAAGTGCCTCAATGCAAGCATTGTGCCCTTTTGTAAATATGGTGTGGCGTTTTTGGCCATCTAACGTCACATTAGCGTCAATAAAATGACACTGTGTTGTTAGGATGGAGCTAGGCCCTCTCAAATCTGGGCCATTCTCTATTGTTACTAGATTTAGAGCCATAGGTGGAAGTATCCAAGAACTGGCATTGGGTCAATGCTTACTTTGTGCCAGCTGTTGTTGGCAGTGGCCACTAGAAACTATTTTTGAGAACCGGTACTTAGTTTTCCTCATCAGAACATGACCCTGAGCCTGTGAAAGAAAAATAGAGAAAGGATAAATAAGGAGGAAGAATAAGATTGGAAAGCAGTGAGAAAAAAAGAGAAAGAAGGGATGACAACTTGCAATAGTGAATTGAAGCCGCAGGAAGTGCAGCTTGGTAAAAGAGGTATGAAGTGCAATAAAGATGAGCAATGTCATGAAGACAAGCCTCAGTTTTCGTCACAAGCTAAACTTGGCACGGCTGTCCCAGGCTCCTAAGAAAACCTTTGGCCCCCTTCACTTACTTTTCCTTTTTACAAATTAAACACTACATTTCCCCACAAATAAGCACTAAGTATGAAGTAATTTCTACAAATTTGTTGATGTTACCATCATAACTTGAACAGCCCTATACCAACCACAAATTTAAGGGCCTCTGTAGGAAGTTGGCTCTGTATGTACTATTTCAAAGTAAGAAATAGCATGCACAGAGTCCAAGGGTTCCCCTTAGAGGTAAGATAGTGGCAAAAAGAGATCATTCTAATGCTCTATTTTGTGGTAGTGTGGTCGAGCAGTAGGCTTATCAGAGGGTAGTGTTAAGCATTTGTTGTACACACACAGGCAATAAATGAGGAATACATACTCAAAGACAATTCCAGGCCAATAGGTTTTTATATAGAAAAATATATTTTCTTAGTTTATTTTAAGAACCACAGGTTCAAGATTTACAAACAATACTTTAAATGAAAGGTATTTCACTCAGATATCTTAGGAACTTTGAATCATCACAATAGCATGTATAGTTTTAGCAAAAATGGCAATAAGCTATTTTAAAATTGGACACTGCAAAATTCAAAAGTTCCTGGGGGGAGGTAAGTATTTGCTAGTTTCACAGGTAAGTAAAGCACTTACAGAGTTCAAAGTTGGGTCCAAGGTAGCCCACCGTTGGGGGTTTAAGGCAACCCCAAAGTTACCACACCAGCAGCTCAGGGCCGGTCAGGTGCATAGGTCAATGTGGTGCCCAAAACACATAGGCTTCAATGGAAATAGGGGCGCTCCGGTTCCAGTCTGCCAGCAGGTAAGTACCCATGACTTTGGAGGGCAGACTAGGGGGGTTTTGTAGGGCACTGGGGGGGACACAAGCAGGCACAAAAAGTACACCCTCAGCAGCACAGGGGCGGCCGGGTGCAGTGTGAAAAAAGCCGTCGGGTTTGCAATAGGTTTCAATGGGAGACCCGGGGGTCTCTTCAGCGATGCAGGCAGTCAAGGGGGGGCTCCTGGGGGTAGCCACCACCTGGGCTAGGAAGAGGGCCTCCTGGGGGTCGCTCCTGCACTGGAGTTCGGTTCCTTCAGGTCCTGGGGGCTGCGGGTGCAGTGTCTTTACCAGGCGTCGGGTTCCTTGAAGCAGGCAGTCGTGGTCAGGGGGAGCCTCTGGATTACCTCTGCAGGTGTTGCTGTGGGGGCTCAGGGGGGTCAACTCTGGCTACTCACGGGCTCGCAGTCGCCGGGGAGTCCTCCCTGTAGTGTTAGTTTTCCGCAGGTCGAGCCGGGGGCGTTGGGTGCAGAGTGGAAAGTTTCACGCTTCCGGCGAGAAACTTGGGGTCTTTAAAAGTTGCTTCTTTGTTGCAAAGTTGCAGTTTCTTTGTAACAGGGCCACTGTCCTCAGGAGTTCTTGGTCCTTTTAGATGCAGGGTAGCCCTCTGAGGCTTCAGAGGTCGCTGGACCCTGGTGGATGCGTTGTTGTTGCAGTTTTTCTCGAAGTGGGGAGACAGGCCGGTAGGGCTGGGGCCAAAGCAGTTGGTGTCACCGTCTTCTCTGCAGGGCTTCAGGTCAGCAGTCCTTCTTCGTCTTCAGGTTGCAGGAATCTAGTTTCCTAGGTTCTGGGGTGCCCCTAAATACTGAATTTAGGGGTGTGTTTAGGTCTGGTAGGGCAGAAGCCAATGGTTACTGCCCTTGAGGGTGGCTACACTCTCTTTGTGCCCCCTCCCTGAGGGGAGGGGGGCACATCCCTATTCCTATTGGGGGAATCCTCCAAAAGCAAGATGGAGGTTTTCTAAAGGCAGGGGTCACCTCAGCTCAGAGAACCTTAGGGGCTGTCCTGACTGGTGGGTGACTCCTCCTTGTTTTTCTCATTATCTCCCCTGAACTTGCAGCCAAAAGTGGGGGCTGTGTCCAGGGTGCGGGCATCTCCACTAGCTGGAGTGCCCTGGGGCATTGTAACAAGAAGCCTGAGCCTTTGAGGCTCACTGCTAGGTGTTACAGTTCCTGTAGGGGGAGGTGTGAAGCACCTCCACCCAGAGCAGGCTTTTGTTTCTGTCCTCATAGAGCACAAAGGCCCTCACCACATGGGGTCAGAAACTCGTCTCTCAGCAGCAGGCTGGCACAGACCAGTCAGTCCTGCACTGAACAATTGGGTAAAATACAGGGGCATCTCTAAGATGCCCTCTGTGTGCATTTTTAAATAAATCCAACACTGGCATCAGTGTGGGTTTATTATTCTGAGAAGTTTGATACCAAACTTCCCAGTCTTCAATGTAGCCATTATGGAGCTGTGGAGTTTGTTTATGACAAACTCCCAGACCATATACTTAATATGGCCACACTGTACTTACAATGTCTAAGAATAGTCTTAGACACTGTAGGGGGATATTGCTCATGCAGCTATGCCCTCACCTGTGGTATGCTGCACCCTGCCTTAGGGCTGTAAGGCCTACTAGAGGGGTGACTTACCTTTGCCACAGGCAGCATTTTGTGTGCATGGCATCCTGAGGGGGATGCCATGTCGACTTTGCCTTTTTTCTCCCCACCAACACACACAATCTGCATTGGCAGTGTGCATGTGTTAGGTGAGGGGTCCCTTAGGGTGGCACAACATATGCTGCAGCTCTTAGGGACCTTCCCTGATCACAGGGCCCTCGGTACCACTGGTACCTTTTACAAGGGACTTATCTGTGTGCCAGGGGTGTGCCAATTGTGGAAACAATGGTACATTTTAGGTGAAAGAACACTGGTGCTGGGGCCTGGTTAGCAGGGTCCCAGCACCCTTCTCAGTCAAGTCAGCATCAGTATCAGGCAAAAAGTGTGGGGTAACTGCAACAGGAAGCCATTTCCTTACAGCCTCATTTAGAAAGTTTTGGCAAAGGGCAGTGTTGCAAGCCTGTTTGCTCCACTTCCTGGCGCATTCCTGTCCTTGTCCCCTATGCTGGTGCATAAATTGCTGCCATGTGCCAACATAGGCACCGGTGCAAGGATGCTTCTGTTGCGGGGATAATTGTTTTTGTGCAGGAAGGGGCACCTTCCTGCACAAAAACAATCACGAGAGGCATTTTCCCCCTACGTGGGCTGCAGAAATTAGCACACATAGAAAGAGGAAAAAATGGGGAGAAATAATGTTATTTCTCTACGTTGCGCCACCCCTGGGGTGGCATAGGAAACTGACACATTCCTAGGTTTACAAAATCTTGTAAATCTGGGAATGCGTCAGATTCCATCGGTGTTGCGTGGGAACACCCACAACAACACTCATGGAGCCCCTTTCACGCAGAGTAATGTGTGAAAGAGAGTCATATTTACAAGGCCATGAAACGCCATGCAAGGTGGTTTTGCGTGGCCTTGTAAATATGGCTCTGCAGCCGGCAGTGGTTGGATTAACATATAGGCCCTCATTACAACCCTGGCGGTCGGAGATAAAGTGGCGGTAATACCGCAAACAGGCTGTCGGACAAAAAAATTGAATCACGACCACGGCAAAAACAACATCATAGACAGCCACTTCAACATTCCGACCGCCAGGGTGGTAGCAACAAACACCGCGGCGGTCACCGCCAACAGACAGGGGGAAGACAATGTACCTCCCACTGTATTATGAGAGGCCAATCCGCTAGCTTTTCCCGGGCGGTACCAACAACATCAAAAGCACGGCAGAAACAGTACACTGAAGGGGAACCACTCACCTTTCGACACTCAACGAATAAGCAGGACGCCATGGAGCCCGAGTTACAGGTCCTCCCCATGCTGGTGTATCTACTAATGCACCAGGAATTAGAAAGAAGGCGGAGGCGACGACGACAGTGAGTACTGCACCTAGCACACAGGGGAGGGGGCTAGGAAAAGGAGAGTGACACACACACGCAACACCCATACCCCCTACCCTCACCCACAACACCATACACACTAACACATCCAACAACATTACAGATACACCCCGTAACACCCTGGAAGAACGCAAGGACAAAAGGAATTGAGTCAAATCTGTGGTATTTTGAAAATGCATATATAGTGAATGATTGAAAACAACAGTTTCTACAAATATGTACAAGATGACAGAGGGCCATACACTGTCCATTGCAAATGTCCATGGACCAGTGGCCCAAAAAATCATGGGCGAAGCCCACACTCGACTCCTGCCTCAAAATGGAGAGAACACTGCAGGGGCATCAGGTCGAAAAAACACAGGCACCTCAGCGTAAAGGGAGGGGGGGGGGCACCTCAGCCGGAAGATGGTACAGCACCACTTCTCCTCGAGGGGGTAACATGCCCACAGCGAGTGCAAAGCCACAGTCTCTCAAGTGGGTGGTTTGTCCACTGCTTGGTCCTGGGGAGTGCAAGGCCACAGCCTCTCAAGTCTCACAAGTGGGTGGTTTGCCCACTGCTTGGTCCTGGGGAGTGCAAAGCCACAGTCTCTCAAGTGGGTGACAGGTCCCCTGGTTCTGGAGGGGGCTTTGTGCTCAGTCTGCTTCATCCTGCCAAGGATTGGGTGAGTGGATGCATCTCTCCACTAGTTCTGGAGGGGGCTTTGTGCTCAGTCTGCTTCATCCTGCCAAGGATTGGGTGAGTGGATGCATCTCTCCACTGGTTCTGGAGGGGGCTTTGTGCCCAGTCTGCTTCATCCTGCCAAGGATTGGGTGAGTGGATGCATTTCTCCACTGGTTCTGGAGGGGGCCTTGTGCCCAGTCTGCTTCATCCTGCCAAGGATTGGGTGAGTGGATGCATCTCTCCACTGGTCCTGGAGGGGGCTTTGTGCCCAGTCTGCTTCATCCTGCCAAGGATTGGGTGAGTGGATACATTTCTCCACTGGTTCTGGAGGGGGCCTTGTGCCCAGTCTGCTTCATCCTGCCAAGGATTGGGTGAGTGGATGCATCTCCCCACTGAATCTGGAGTGGGCTTTGTGCCCAGTCTGCTCCATCCTGCCAAGGATTGGGTGAGTGAATGCATCTCTCCACTGGTTCTGAAGGGGGCCTTGTGCCCAGTGATGGTGCACCTGTGATGTGGCAGATCACATTCCCTCACCTGGGTGTCTGAGGCATGAGATGTGCAGGGAACAAGTAGCATGATACTCCATGGAGGCAGAGCCACACTCCATCCTGCAGTGACTTAGGCTGCAACTGCTGGTAGTGCCAGTGCTGGTGCCTCAAGTGGTGGGTGCAGGGTCCAGGATGTCTCCTGCAGCCTCGGATGGCTGTCCACTGGGGATGCTGCTGATGTCCGATGTAGTGGCACCGGCTGGGCATGTGGCGGTGCATTTGGCAGTGCAGGTGGCGGTGCCTGCGGTGGTGTCTGTGGCGGAGATGCTGCTGGTGCTGCCCGTGGTGCAGGTGCTTGCAGTAGTGGAGGGAGACACCAGGCCTCACCTTGGTACAGGTTGCTGGCCTGTCAGGACAAATGGTGGTCACCAGTCCCTCACCTGGGGGCTCCGAGCCCTGAAGTGACTTGCCCTTGCCTTTGTGTCCCTTCCCCACCTTGGTAGACGCTGCTGGGCCCTT
This sequence comes from Pleurodeles waltl, assembly GCF_031143425.1. NCBI lineage: Eukaryota > Metazoa > Chordata > Amphibia > Caudata > Salamandridae > Pleurodeles > Pleurodeles waltl. The sequence goes on along the minus strand of NC_090445.1, from coordinate 88,073,168 downwards.
GAAACTGTCCTCTTTTGTTTTGGATGAGGCCTTGCTGGGTGGGTGGTGCGTCTTGTCTGTGTTGCATGACGGCCCCTTCTTAACCTTGGCAGGTGGCGGAATCGGGTGGTCTTTAGCATCTGTAGGTGGCACACTGCCAGCCCTGACGGGTGCCACCTTAGATCCTCTCGGACTTGCAGGAACCACAGGGGACACCGAGTTGGTGGCTGAGGTGCTGGCCTGGAATCTACACATCCTGGCCCAAGGGGAAGGACGGGGGGAGGCGTAGGGAAGAGGTCAACATTAGCCAGGAAAAGTTTTTTTGATCCACTGGTACGGGAAGATGGAGGGGGCTGTGGGAGTGGAGGAAGAGGTAATGGTTGTAGGAGGTGTACGTCTGTTGAGTTTGGGTGAAGGTGCATGGGCTGGAGGCTGTTGTGAGGTGGATGGATGTTGAGTTGGTGTGTGCCTGCGTATGTGTACTTTGGGAGGAGGGCTCACAGACACACTGGGAGAGGACACAGGGGGCGTGTGCATTGTTGTGGGGGTGGTGATTGCTCGTGAGGGGTGTGTTGTGATGGGCATTCTGGTGATGGAGGCAGTGGCTGATGATGTAGTGCATGCAGGTGTGAGTGGAGACGCTACTGGGAGGGAGGTGGACAAAGAGGAGGAGAGGACAGAGTGGAGGAAGTGGATGTTGGTATGTGTGCATGGGGATGGTGCTTGTGTGAGTGCCTGTGTGATGATGTGCGGTGCTTATGTTTTCCTGAGCCACTTTTGTGTGTTGATGTGTGTGCATGCTCGTCTGAAGGTGTGCTTTGGATAGGGTGAGGTAGCAGGGATTGGGGCTGGGTAGTGTAAGTTGGAGGGCGGAGGCTGTACACAGGGACAATGGCTGCCATCAGTGCTGAGGCCAGAGCCTGAAATGCTCTCTGTTGGGCCGCCACGCCAGAATGAATGCCGTCCAGGTATGCATTTGTTTGTTTCAAATGCCTCTCGACACCCTGGATGGCATTCAGAATAGTTGACTGCCGAACAGTGAGGGATCTCAGGAGGTCATAGCCTCCTCACTGAGGGCAGCAGTGCTGACTGGGGCAGGGCCTGAGGTGCCTGGGGCGAAGGAGATGCCCACCCTCCTGGGTGAGCGGGCACAGGAAACACGCTGAGGGGCTGCTGGGAGGGCAGTGCTGGTAGTGAGGGTGGCGGCTGTACCTGTTGTTGGGGTGGCACAGAGGTGTCCGCCACCACCAGGGAGCTTCCATCGGAGGAGGAGTCAATGTCACTGGTATCCCCTCCTGTCCCCGTCGTGGAGCTCCCCTCGCCCTCCATCCCACTGGTGCCTTCACCCTCAGTGGATTCGCCCTCATGGGCCATGTGGATGAAGCTCCCTCCATTGCTGGTGCCTCTGCTCCTCTGCCAGATGATGCTAATGCACATAAGGACAGGGTGACAAAACAAGAAGGGGGGATAGACAAAGGATACACATGGTCAATACTAGCAACACCACTACCATTGCGATACACAACACACATTGAGCTGCCCTATGCACTAGGCCATGCCCAACCAGTCACTAAGGTAGTCACCAGCCCATGGGGTACAATGCCTAACACCAGCATCTGCACACATGACACCCACAGGAACCTGACCAGTAGTAGTTGGCCACTTGTACCATTGGGGTAGGGGTGCTTCAGAGCCTGCAAACAAGGGACCTACCGTGCCATGATCGCCCTGGCCTAGGGGTACCCACAGCCCACATCCCCCCCCAGCTAGTTCCTAAAGCGTGCAAAGTCAGCTTTCTGAAACTGTACTCACCCCCTTGTGGCTGCTGTGATGCCCTCAAGCACCTACCCAACTCCGGATAGGCCACCGCCAGGATGCGGAACATCAGGGGGGGTCATGGTGCGACGGGCACCCCTTCCACGTTGGGAGGCCAGCCCAAGCTGGGCCTCCACCATCTTCTTGGTCCAGCGGTGCAGGTCCTCCCATTTCTTGCAGCAGTGGCTGCTCTGCCTGTGATAGACCCCCAGGGTCCGCACCACCAAGGCGATGGCAAGCCGACTACCCTTTTTCTGGTGGGCGCTGACCTAGAGGGAAAAGACAGTGGATATTGTAATTACTCACCCGTCCAGACTGTCAAACTCATTGCCCAACAGTTCCCACCCATGCCCTGACGCACATACACAGACCACCTCTCATGCAGTATTCAGGCCAGGATGCCTTAGCAACCCCCAACATGTGGCTTACATCCACACCACTCCAAACAGGCATTGCCCACACATCATGCTCACAGTGTACTCACCTGTTTGCCTGGAGGACCGTGGGGTAACGTGTACTGGGGGAGGACCCCGTCCACCAGTTTCTCCAACTCCTCTGCAGTGAAGGCAGGGGCCTTTTCCCCAGACACTCTAGCCATTGTCGCTTCCAGACTCAGTTCACAGCAGCACTTGCAATGTAGGTCCTCTCCTGTTGATGGTCAGGTAGCAAGTGAGTGAATAGGTAGAAAATGGCAGTGATGTTCGTGGCGGTGCATACCGTCACCGCCGGTGTACATCGCCATTGGCACCTGGGACCCATAAGGCCCAATGAAAACCAATGCGGAGTTGTGCAGTGGTCATCAACAGCCTACCGATTTTTCGTTGTAAAGGCATTCCTGGTAAAGGCATTAGTGATCAGCATGCATGGTTCCAGCATGCTTCCAGCCTAGCACCCCACCCCTAAAAATTACTGCGACCCCTCCCACCCCCACAACCACCCCAACCCCCAAAATTACCACAACCCCAACCCCCTCCACTAAAACCTAAAGCACCCCAACCCCCCAACCCACCCCTTAAACCTAAACCCTAACCCCCCCTAAACCCTAATCACCCAAAGCCCCCCACCCCACCCCCAAAAACTAAAAATACCCAGAGTCCCCACCCCACCCCTAAAACCTAAAGCACCCCAACCCCCCAACCCACCCCTAAATCCTAAACCCTGACTCCCCCTCCCCCAAACCCTAATCACCCCGAGCCCCCCACCCACAAAAAAACAGCCCCAGTTCCAGCCCAACTTATCTCCTCCTTCACCGCGTCAACTCCCTTCTTCTGTGCCTTAACCACGCATGTTCGTGGTTCATACATGCGTGGTTAAGGCACGAAAACCAGGAAGTCATGGAATACGAAACTGTTGTTTCGCTTTTGTTTTCCATGACTTCGTGGTTTAGGAGTCGTTGTTCCGGGTGTTTCCCCTATCTATGTGGTAAATGACCTTCTGCTCACCATTCTCCTCCATAGGCTACAACCGTTGAGGCAGATGATGAGATGGCAGCATCCTCTGGTGTACAGACCCCTGGTGGACCTTTTGACAATGGAGGACAGACACATTATCATTACATACAGACTTGATTGTGCCACAGGCCAAGAACTCTATGCCCAATTGGAGCCAGACCTGATGTCAGCTATCCACCAGCCCACAGGAATACCCCCTCTAGTGCAGGTCCTGTCAGTGCTCCATTTCCTGGCGAGTGGCTCCTTTCAAACAACAGTGGCCATGGCATCAGGGATGTCTCAGCCAATGTTCTCCAACGTGTTGACTAGTGTGTTGTCTGCCCTGCTGAAACACATGCGCAGCTACATCGGCTTCCCCCAGGTGGAGGATTTGGCCACAGTGAAAGCTGACTTCTATGTCCTGGGACATATCCCCAACATCATTGGTGCCAATGATGGTACAAATGTGGCATTTGTGCCCCCCTGCAGAAATGAACAGGTGTACAGGAATAGAAAATGCCAAATATCCTGGCTCAGTGCCTGACGCCTATATCCTGAGGAATAGCAGCATCCCTTATGTGATGGGCCAACTCCAGAGACACCTGGTGTGGCTAATAGGTGAGCCCAAGGTCCCCACAAAGTATAAGTAGGTGTCTGGGCATGGGGTTGTCCCTAATGGTTAGTGTGTGTCTAACAGTTGTCCCTCGATATTTGCAGGTGACTCTGGTTACCCCAACCTCTCATGGCTACTGACCCCAGTGAGGAATCCCAGGACAAGGGCAGAAGAACGTTACAATGAGGCACATGGGCGAACAAGGAGAATTATTGAGAGGACCTTCGGCCTCCTGAAGGCCTGGTTCCGGTGCCTCTATCTGACTGGTGGATCCCAGTACTACTCACCCAAGAAGGTGGATCACCGTTGCATGCTGTATGTTGCACAACCTGGCCTTGAGATGCCAGGTGCCTTTTCTGCTGGAGGATGAGTCTGGTGATGGTCTTGTGGCAGCAGTGAAGCCTGTGGACAGTGAGGAAGAGGAGGCAGATGAAGAAGATGTGGACAACAGAACAAACATTTTCCATCAGTACTTCCAGTGACACACAGGTAAGAGACTGTAACTCCTCTTCACATTTCAGTGTACTTTTGGACATTGTACATAGCAGCCTCTTTCCCTCTGTATGTGGCCACTGACTCTTCCATTTGGATTCCCTCTTTTCAGATCTGTGTACCCCATTCTGGCTCCTGCTATGTGTACCGCTGCCCACCAACCCTCATACATTGGTATAATTCAATGAACATAGACGTTGCAATGCTTTGAGAATGTTGTAAGAATACATCTTTCCAATCATTACACTGACTCCAGTATGGTCCAGTCTCTTGGTATCACGGGTGCATTGTCCAATGGGGCATAGGAAGGGGAGTAATGGCAGTTCAAGGTGGACAGGCTGACATAGTGGGACAGAAAGGGTGACAATCGGGAGAATCCTATTTCCTGATGGGGGTCTTGGCAATGTTCTCTGTCGTCTGCCTGGATCGCAGGGACCGTTTGTGGGGTGGTTCTCCTTCTGCAGGGGGTTGGGGGCTGGTGGCCTGTTGGTCCTGTGGCGGGGCCTCCTGTCCACTAGGGCCGGCGGAGGTGGAAGGCTGCTCCTCGGTTTGGCTAGTGTCAGGGGCCCTTTGTTGTGCCACAGCCTCCCTCATGGTCTTGCCCTTGTCAGCCATCACCCCTGCTATGGTGACCAGGATGGTGTAGATTTTGGTGAGGTCCTCCCTGATCCACAGGTACTGTCCCTCCTGCAGCCGCTAGGTCTCCTGTAACTTGGCCAGTACCGTGCCCATGGTCTCCTGGGAATGGTGGTATGCTCCCATGATGTTTGAGAGTGCCTCGTGGAGGGTCGGTTCCCTGGGCCTGTCCTCCCCCTGTCGCACAGCAGTCCTCCCAGCTTCCCTGTTGTCCTGTGCCTCTGTCCCCTGAACCGTTTGCCCACTGACCCCGGGTCCCTGATCGTCCTGTGTTTGTGGGGTTGCCTGGGGTCCCTGTAGTGGTGGACACACTGCTGATTGACGTGTCCTGGGACAGTGGCATTGGCCCGCTGGGTGGGTGTTGTGCTGGTGTTTCCTGAGGGGGGGATGCTCTGTGGTGGGTTGGGACTGTGCCAGGGGAACCGACTGTCTAGAGGTTCCTGATGGGTCAGGTTGGTCATCGTGATCCAGGCGTGCAGAGCTACTGTCATCACTGTAGGCTTCTTCTGTGGGGGGACTGGATGTTGGTGGCAGCTCCTCTCCGGTGACGTTGGGTAGGGGTCCTGTTGAGATGCAAATGCATTGTTATTGTATCTGTGTGTGCCATCTTGTGCGATGGGTGTGTTTCCCTGTATAATTGTTTTTTCCCTGTCGCCTTGGCCTTGTGTGATTGCTGATTGTGTTGGCTGGGTGAGTCTCTCTACTGGGCATGCTGTGGTGATGTGTGTCTATGCAGGGCTGTGATGGGTGACCATGCATTGTTGTTGCATGCCGGGCTTGGTATTGGGATGTGTGGGTTGTGATAGTGGGGTATATGTGAGGTGATGGAGTGATGGGAGTGAGGGTGGGGGTATATGATGGCATGCAGGTAGGGTGGGAGGGATGAAGTAGTTAAGATTTGCCTTACCAGATTCCAGTCCTCCTGCTACTTCTGCGAGGCTCTCAGGATGCATGATCGCCAAGACTTGCTCCTCCCATGTTGTTAGTTGTGGGGGAGGAGGTGGGGGTCCACCGCCAGTCCTCTGTACAGCAATCTGGTGTCTTGAAACCACAGAACGCACCTTCCCCCATAGGTCGTTCCACCTCTTCCTGATGTCATCCCTGGTTCTTGGATGCTGTCCCACGGCGTTGACCCTGTCCACGATTCTCGGCCATAGCTCCATCTTCCTTGCAATGGATGTCTGCTGCACCTGTGATCAGAATAGCTGTGGCTCTACCCGGATGGTTTCCTCCACCATGACCCTTAGCTCCTCTTCAGAGGTGTCTTTGGGTTGCCATGGATGTGGTGTGAGTGATATGTGTGAGGTGATGTGTGGGGTGATGTGTTGGGGTGTATACTGTGATGTGCGTGGATGGTGTATGAGTGATGGTGTTCTGTGCCTCTGATTGAGTGTGTGCTCTTTGCTTGTCTCTCTGTGCTTGCTCTATTTTATTTGTTGCAAGGGGTTATGGGTAATGTGGGTGTGTGTTTTATAGTGGTGTGAGTGTGTGGTGTGTATATGTGTGTCAGGTGTGTGTATTTTGAATTGTCCAATGTGGTGTAGTTTTGTAAGTGTGTGTGTATTTTGAGCGTGGCGGGGTGTACCGCCAATGGTTTACCGCGGTTGAAAGACCGCCTTGTTGATTTGTGGGTCGTGATACTGTGGGTGTATTCCTGTTGGCGTGACGGTGTGGGTTTTGCTATCGCCAGTTTATCACTGACCTTTGGTCTGGCGGACTTGTGTGGGTGTCTGTATTGTGACGGCATTCTTAGTGTGGTTCATAATAGCCATGATGGATTTCCGCCGCGGTCAGGGTATGTTGGCGGCCGTCAGCACAGCGGTAGGTGGCATTTACCACCAGGGTTGTAATGAGGGCTATAGAATTGAACATTACTACACGTTTAAAAAAAACATAGAAATTCACTAAAAAAAACAAAGATCACAGAGACGTTATATTTAGGAAATAGATTTTTTTTTTAAACATAGAAATTCACTTAAAAACAAAGTTGCAGGGACCTTATAGTTAGGCTCACATTTTAAGCATACAAACCATAAAAATTCACCTGTTATAGTTAGAGTTATTTCAAGTAACTATTACTCGTGACTCAAGGTAACTATAACTTGTGCCCTTGCCATGCACTGCTAATTACCCCAGTTAGTACAGCACTCATGACATCTTTTATAACATCACTGATAAATATCACTGTAACATTTGTTGTAAAATTATTCATTAAAAAAACTGTGCATCGCAGGGCAAGAGCTATAGTCACCCTTGGGCACGATTTATAGTTACTTGAAATGTAACCTTTGTTTTTTTAAGTGAATTTCTATGGTTATTTTAATTCTATTTCCTAATTATAACATCCCTGTAACCTTTGTTTTTTTCAGTGAAAATATATATATATATATATATATATATATATATATATATATATATATATATATATATATATATATACAGTATATATGTACTTTTGCAGTGCCCACGATATTCTGAAATGCAACCGTATTAGGGCCATAAATTATATGGTGCGTTGCTAAATCACATCGGGAATACCGCATCCAGTTTGACTTCTAAAGCAGCATTCAGTAATTTAGTTTAAACCTTAGGAATTAGGAATTGTAACAGGAATCAATGTTTGTCCACTGGTTCCTGCAGGTTTAGCTCATATTCAGGGAACTTTTACATAACTATTCTCTGCTAGATTTAATTGCCAAAATGTATATGAGGAAAACCTCAAGATTGCAGTATCAGCCCATATCTTTTAATCCCAGATGCACAAAAAGTCCAGTTTCAACGTGAATCAAGATTACCAGGTACCGTAATGCAGTTCTGAGAAAATAGCCAGCAGCATTGATTCATACTCACTTGGCAATGCCATTAGGTGCGTAATGCACAGATAGAAAATAGGTGTGCTGCATTATATGCAATTTGATCCTAATAAGATCAATCTATTTTTCTTGTTTGTAAACATATAGGTAAAGAAACTCGGGGGGAATTTGTAATAGAATGTAACAGGTTCAAATGTTACTAAATTTAGCTTAAATTCTGATCTTTCTGTTATCAAAATGCTATAGTATGGTATAGATTTGCCTAGGTAAATGTTGGCCTGCAGAGATACTTGAAGGTGTTTATGGATCCATTGGTTTGCTATGAATTATTTAGGTTTTGACTCCATCAGACTCTCCTTTGGAAGCAAGAGTTTCTTAGAAGAGAAGTCTATGTAATGTAAGGAAAAGTAAATTGTGTTACTAAGGGCCTGATAATGCTGCGGCGGTAGTCGGACTGCCGTGGTTGCGGTAGTCGGACTGCCGTGGTTGCAGCGGTCTGACTTCCACATTACGAGGATGGCAGGCAGACCTGCCAACCTACCACCATCCCCACCACGGTCTTCGATCCCAACAGGCTGACAGCAGATGCAAGTTGTAATCAGCCAGGGTGGCGCTGAACTCAGTGCCACCCTGCTGATTACAACCTTGTTCTCCGCCAGCCTTTTCATGGTGGCACTACCGCCATGAAAAGGCTGGCGGAGAACAGGTGCAGTTAAAACCTGGATCAGATTTTAAGATAATGGGGGCCAGTCATCTGTAGAGATGTCATGAATGGAGTTGATAAGGCAGATTGTAGCAACCCAGAAATAGGCATTACAGAGGCATACAGAGGCAGTTGTGCCCAGTTGAGGCTACAACTATTATGGAGAGAAGCATAGAAATCTTAACCCCTAGGGTGCCCGGTACAATCTGGTCTCATCTTTGCACACGGTTCCTGTGTTCCGGGACGAGAAAAGCTCGTCTGCACCGGGCCCACGGGGAAGCGCTGGCGCTCCCCCTGTGGGCCATAGGTCGGGGATGGAAGAAGAATCGCTTCCACTCCGACCCCACCCCCAGACCCCACCACAGTGACCTCTGATGACGTCAGCACGCGATCACGTGCTGACCTAATCAGAGGTCACCTCCCATCGCACTGGAAGCATGCTTCCAGCGCGATGCGGAAGAGAAATGCTCAGCATTTCTCTTCCGCTCAGGAGGAGGGGGCAGGCAGAGGCATGAAAGGAAAGGAAAGGCGGTACCTTTCCATTTATGAATCTCTGCAAGCATTTTTGCTGCAGCAGAAATGCCCACTGGACACCGGGGATTTTTTTTTTTATACTTATGTGTAAGGGGAGCGACCCCTTGGGCAACGGCTGCTCCCCAGGGGGGCAAAATATTTTTAGGCCTTTTCTGTCCCCCCCCCCCCGGGTGAAGATCGGCCTGTTAGAATTCGGCTGATCTGCCCCAAACCCCTAGGCATCAGGGATATACTTGTGCATAAGGGGACCAGCCCCTTGGGCAAGGGCCACTCCCCAGTGGGGCAAAGTATTTTTAAGCCTTTTTATGCCCCTCCTGGTGGCAGATCGGCCTATTATAATTAGGCTGATCTGCCCCCAGGGGGGGCAGAAACCCCTAAACACTAGGGATATATATATATTTTTTTGTTTACTTTATGTTTTTATGTATGGGGAGCGACCCCTTAGGCAAGGGTCAAATCTGCCCCCAAGGGGGGTAGAAGCCACTAGACACCAGGGATTTTTACTTTTTTGCGTCGATTTCTCGCAAGGGGAGCGACCCCTTAGGCAAGGGTCGTTCCCCTGGAGAACAAATTTATTTTAGGTCATTTCTGCCCCCTTTGGGGGCAGACAGCCTATTTTTATTAGGCTGATAAACCACTAGGCATCGGAGATTTTTTTTTTGCTCACACAAGGGGAGAGACCCCTTAGGCAAGGGTCGCTCCCTGGGTGGGGGAGGGAAATTAATTTTAGGCCATTTCTGCTCCCCTTGGAGGCAGATCAGCCTATTTCTATTAGGCCCATCTGCCCCCGGGGGGGCAGAAACCACTTAGGCCCCAGGGATTGGTGTGTGTGTATGTGTGTGTTTTGTTTGAGGGGGCAGCCCCTTGGGCAAGGGTAGCTCCCCCTGGGTGGTACATTACTGTTGGCCATATCTGTCCGCCTTGGGGGCAGATCAGCCTAATTTTGGAAGGCCCATCTGCCCCCAAGTGAGACAGAAAGCCCATCAGAGACCATCAGAGACCAGGCAAGATTTGTTTTTCAAAATAGGAGGGTGGGGGTATGCCCATACCCCCATCCCAAATAAATGGGGACTAAGTTGTTCTAACCACCAGTGGGCAGATAAGGCAATTACCCCTGATCCACACCCCGTGGGGGCAGAATGTCTGCTAGATGCCAGGGAATTAAGAAAGAAATAGTGTGGTGGTGGCTACCAACCAGTATGGGCATGGTTATGCCCCCACCCCAACTGAAGGGGGTAAGAGTCTTTCAACTTTCCCCTCTGCACATTAAAACATCTTATCCCACAGCAAGCAAGAGGACATTTTATTATTTTGGGCCTTGGTTTTACATTTGGGCCATGAGAGCTTGGCTAACTCTCAAAATGGTGTGGTGGGGGCTGCACTTTTTGGACTTTGGGACGCTGAAATGTAGAAATCCACAAGACCTAGACACATCTGAAAACTAAACATCTTTGGTGAGTCCAGGGTGGTGTGCTTCACATGCACCCCGCACCATTTTCTTACCCACAATGCCCTGCAAACCTCCAACTTTGCTGGAAATCACAATTTGTTTCCACATTTTGTGTGTGGAACCTTCCGAAATCTGCAGGAATCCACAAAACTCCTACCTCCCAGCATTGTCTCATCCATACCGATAAAAATGTTGCCCCCTCTTGTCAGCCTAAAAATGATTTTTTTCAAACTGCCCTTTTGGACCCGCTTTAGTTCCCCCTCAATTTTGACATGTTTTTGGCTCTTCCCTGTCACAGGCACTTGGCCCACCTACACAAGTGAGGTATCATTTTTACCGGGAGACTGAGGTGAACATTGGGTGGTAGGAAATTTGTCTCGGTGCTGTGATCCCACACAGAAATGTGGGTAAAATATGATTTTTTAGCTAAATTTGAGGTTTGCTGACAATGCTGGGTAAGAAAACATTGGGGGCTCCACGCAAGTCACACCTCCCTGGATTCCCTCGGTTGTCTAGTTTTCAGAAATTTTTGGGTTTGGTAGGTTTTCCTATATGGCTGCTGAGCCCTGGACCAAAAATGTAGGTCACCCTCCCCCCGCAAAAACAGGTAGTTTAGTATTTGATAATTTTGGTGTGTCCACATAGTCTTCCTGGGCATTTCCGTTCGCGGACACTAGGCTTACCTAGTGGCTCATCTCAGATTCCAGAACTTTCTGTCACCGAAATGTCAGGAAAAAGTATTTTTTTGGCCAAATTTTGAGGTTTGCAAAGGATTCTGGGTAACAGAACCTGGTGAGATCCCCACATGTCACCCCGTCTTGGATTCCCCTAGGTGTCTAGGCAGGTTTGGTAGGTTTCCCTAGGTGCCGGCTGAGCTAGAGGCCAAAATCCACAGCTTGGCCCTGTGCAAAAAACAGCTCTGTTTTCTTTGGGAAAATGTGATGTGTCCACGTTGTGTTTTGGGGTATTTCCTATCACGGGCGCTAGGCCTACTCACACAAGTGAGGTACCATTTTTATCGGGAAACTTGGGGGAACGCTTGGTAGAAGGACATTTGTGGCTCCTCTCAGATTCCAGAACTTTCTGGCACCGAAATGTGAGGAAAAAGTGTGTTTGGGCCAAATTAGGAGGTTCCCAAAGGATTCTGGGTACCAGAACCTGGTGAGAACCCCACAAGTCACCCCATCTTGGATTCCCCTAGGAGTCTAGTTTTAAAAAATGCACAGGTTTGGTAGGTTTCCCTGGGTGCTGGCTGAGCTAGAGGACAAAATCCACAGATAGGCACATTGCAAAAAACAGATCTGTTTTCTTTGGGAAAATGTGATGTCTCTACGTTGTGTTTTGGGGCATTTCCTGTCACGGGCCCTAGGCCTACCCACACAAGTGAGGTACCATTTTTATTGGGAGACTTGGGGGAACGCTGGGTGGAAGGACATTTGTAGCTCCACTCAGATTCCAGAACTTTCTGTCACCGAAATGTCAGGAGATAGTATTTTTTTGGCCACATTTTGAGGTTTGAAAAGGATTCTGGGTAACAGAACCTGGTGAGATCCCCACAAGTCACCCCATCTTGGATTCCCCTAGGTTTCAAGCTTTAAAAAATGCACAGGTTTGGTAGGTTCCCCTAGGTGCCGGCTGCACTAGAGGCCAGAATCCACAGCTTGGCACTTTGCAAAAAACAGCTCTGTTTTCTTTGGGAAAATGTGATGTGTCCACGTTGTGTTTTGGGGCAATTCCTATCACGGGCGCTAGGCCTACCCACACAAGTGAGGTACCATTTTTATCGGGAGACTTGGGGAAACGCTGGGTGGAAAGACATTTGTGGCTCTTCTGAGATTCCAGAACTTTCTGTCACCGAAATGTGAGGAAAAAGTGTTTTTAGCCAAATTTTGAGGTTTGCAAAGGATTCTGGGTAACAGTACCTGGATGTCCCTAGGTGTCTAGTTTTAAAAAATGCACAGGTTTGGTAGATTTCCCTAGGTGCCGGCTGAGCTAGAGGCCAAAATCTACAGCTAGGCACTTTGCAAAAAACATGTCAGATTTCAATGTAAAAATGTGATGTGTCTGTGAGCATTAGGCCTACCCAGGCAAGTGAGGTACCATTTTTATCAGGATACTTGGGGAAAACAGAATAGTAAAACAAGTGTTATTGCCCCTTGTCTTTCTCTACATTTTTTCCTTCCAAATGTAAGACATTGTGTAAAAAAGAGGCCTTTTCGAGAAATGCCCTGTAATTCACATTCTCGTATGGGCACCCCGGAGTTCAGAGATGTGCAAATAACCACTGCTTCTCAACACCTTGTCTTGGGCCCATTTTGGAAATACAAAGGGTTTCTTGATACCTATTTTTCACTCTTTATATTTCAGCAAATGAATTGCTGTATACCCGGTATAGAATGAAAATCTATTGCAAGGTGCAGCTCATTTATTGGCTCTGGGTACCTATGGTTCTTGATGAACCTACAAGCCCTATATATCCCTGCAACCAGAAGAGTCCAGCAGACATAAGGGTATATTGCTTTCAGACATCTGACATCACAGGAAAAAGTTACAGAGTAAAACGTGGAGAAAAATGGCTGTTTTTTTCACCTCAATTTCAATATTTTATTTGTTTTAGCTGTTATTTTCTGCATGAAAACCTTGTAGGATCTACACAAATGACCCTTTGCTGATTTCATAATTTTGTCTACTTTTCAGAAATGTTTAGGTTTCCGGGATCCAGCATTGGTTTTACACCCATTTCTGTCACTATCTGGAAAGAAGCTAAAAGAACAAAAAAAAGTAAAAATGGGGTATGTCCCAGTAAAATACCAAATGTGGTTTTCTGATTCAAGTCTGCCTGTTCCTGAAAGCTGGGAAGCTGGTGATTTTAGCACCGCAAACACTTTGTTGATGCCATTTTCAGGGGAAAAACCACAAGGCTTCTTCTGCAGCCCTTTTTTCCCATTAAAAAAAAAACGAAATTTAGCTGTGTTTTGGCTAATTTCTTGGTCTCCTTCAGGGGAACCTACAAACTCTGGGTACCTCTAGAATCCCGAGGATGTTGGAAAAAAAGATGCAAATTTGGTGTGGGTAGCTTATGTAGACAAAGAAGTTATGAGGGCCTAAGCGTGAACTGTCCCAAATAGTCAAAAAAACAGGCCTGGTACCTGAGGGGGAAAAGGCCTTTCAGGGTAGGTGTTAAGGATATATATGGACGTCGTAGACAGTTGGCGGAAAATCGTAAATTGGTGCAGACCCCTAGGTTTAAAAGGACTATCCTGTAAGGATATATAAAAGGCTCTTTACCCAATTCCATATCATTAACATTCACATCACCAACAATAAGCAGTCTAGTAAGTGAATTTGTTTGATGATGTCTGCTTTGTTTTTTGGAACTATTGTGATGTCTTTCACCAGATGGACCCTTTGAGTAACTCAATCTGACCAGGCAAGGCTGTGTACAACTATTACATTTAATAGCTCGTTTTTATGTGACAACATGTACTGGCAGAGCCAAGAGGTCTGAACTTGGAAAGGGATTGTTCATATTTTTATTTTTTATTGCTATAAAAGCAAAGGAAGCATTCATATCTCCAACACATGGCAACAATATAAATGCAAGAAACATTTTTAATTTTTTGCATATAAGTAATAAAACAGTACGGATCCTTCCGTACATGCAGGGGCTTACGTATAATTTTTATTAGTGCAAGGAAAATGTATGATTGGCTTTTATTTACAGCAATCTGAAGACAATTTAGACACACAAAAAAATATGCATATCCGGCGCAAACAGAGTTTAAATATGGGCCTTTGTATAAAGTGATGTTACAAACTTTACAGTTAGATAACAGAAGGTCATGTGTTGCTTTAGCATTAAAGCAGTTTATTTATAACTAAAGGTTGTGTCTGAAGGTTCCTTAGTATTCTCCGAGAGGTTGCAGCACTGCACAACCATTGACAGAGTGAAAGAGTGAAAGAGACTCTGATGTGGCTTAAGTGATCCCAATCCTGCACAAATGCTCCAGTAATGTTCAAGAGGCAGATAACACTGTAGGAAGCTGGCCTGGTGTGTGGTGGGTACCTATGGTACTTACACCTTATACCAGGGCTAGGATTTCCCTAACAGTGAAATGTAGGCAGTGTCTAGAAGCCAGGCTCTCTAGAGGTAGCTGTGGGTGAGCAGCCAAGGCTTATCTGGGAGACATGCAAAGCTCATGCAATACCACTGCAGTCACTCACCACTTACACACATGAAAGAAAAACACTCAGTGGTATGTAATAAAAGGGTCTTTATTACAGTAACACATTACCAAAAACAGTAGATACTCCAATGGGAGGTAAGAAAACACACCAAATCTGTACATGTGTAATGGGCATAAAAAATGATAGAAAACAGTGAAAATAGCAATAGCCAATAGTGAACTTAGGGGGAGCCCAAACCATATATCAAAAAAATGGAATGCAAATGCAGAACCCCCACCTAGATAAGTGGAATGTGTAGAAGGGAGCTGGGGGAACTAGAAACCCCAAAGGTAAGTACCACAGTGCCCCCCCAGCGACCAGAAAGAAAGGAGTAAGTTACTGGATTTTCCCCAAACCACCCACAAGGACTAAAAAGAAGATAGTGCAACACCAAACCAAGACTGCAAGAAACCAGCAGTGGATTCCTGAAGAGGAAGACCTAAAAAAGAAGGGGACCAAGTCCAGACGTTGCAGGAGTGTCCGGTGGTGGCAGGACCCATCTGTGGTTGCAGGAGATGGTCAATGGTAGGACGAAGACGGTCAGCAATGCAGCCCTGGAGTCTGTGAAAAGTTCCTGGAGGATGCAGTCGACGTACCATGCCGGATAGAAGACTGCAGTCTTTCTGTGGCATGGCAAAAGCCACCAAGAAGCCTTGGCAAAGGCAGACGTTGGGGTGGACAAAAGGTAGAGATGCTGCGGACCAGCAAGTTCCAGTAGAACTCAATCCATGGGGGGTTATTGGGGGGATCCTCAGGAAGGTAGAGAGTCCAAAGAAGAAAAGGCAGCCCCCCCCCCAGGAGACCCACTGGAAGAGGAACCAGGAGTTGCAGAGGAGCCCACACAGCACATCTGAAGAAGGATCCCACTCCGCAGAAGAAAGCACGCAGAGGGCTGTGCGTCAGAGGGAAGAGTGCTGGAGGCTGGGGCTACACCACTGTGCCTGAAGGTCCATTGGAGGAGATGCCAACAAGCCTTGGTAGCTGCAAGAGATGCAGTGCAAGGGGGTACTGTTCTGCGTGGGAAGGCAAGGGCTTGCCTCACCAAAGTTGGACAGCTGGCAGAGAGGACCGAGGGGACCACTCCAGAACACCACCCGTGATGCAGGATCGATGCAGCTCAGGATCAGAGGAGATCCACACAGCTGGTCATTGTTGCAGTAGTGCCTGCAGATGCAGGGGAGTAACTCCTTCACTCCAGAGGCGATTCCTTCTTCATGCTTGTGCAGGCTGAAGACTTGCTGCCCTCAGTGCATGCACAACTGGGGAAATGTTGCAGAAGCTGGAAGGATCCGTGGAAACAATGTTGCAAGCAGAGTTGTCATGGTGGATGCAGATTGTTGGTTCCTGGAGGGTCCAGTCACAGTTTCAGTGCCCAGGAGCCGAGGTAGAGGTTGCAGAGAAGTCCTGCTAGAATCATGCAAGCCGAATCTGAGGACCCACCCAAGATGGAGACTCTAAAAAGCCCTGAAAGGGGGATTGGTCATCTAGCCAGGTGACTACCTAACAGGAGGGGGCTCTGACGTCACCTGCCTGACCTGGCCACTTAAATGCTCCCAGAGGCCTCCGCACACCTTGAAGTCAAGGTGGCAGAAACAAGGAACCAACTGGAGTGGTGATGGACAGGGGAGTGGTCACTTCCCTTTCCATTGTCCAGTTTCATGCCAGAGCAGGAACTGGAGGTACCTGAACCGGTGCAGACTGGTTTATGCAAGAAGGCACCAAATGTGCCCTCCAAAGCATACTCGTGGCTTGGGGAGGCTACCCTTCCTCCCAAACCATGCAACACCTATTTCCAAAGGGAGAGGGTGTTACTCCCCTCTCCCAGAGGAAACCCTTTATTCTGCCTTCCTGGGCTTGAGCTGATCAAGCAGCAGGAAGGCAGAAACATTCTCTGAGGGGTGGCAGCAGCTTGGGCTGCCCAGAAAACCCCAGAAAGCTGGTAGGAGCAATGCTGGTGGTCCTCTAGGAGCCCCCAGAGTGCATGGAATCATACTTCCAATACTGGCAACATTTATGATGCTGACATTTTTTATACCAAACATGACTCGGAGTTACCATTATGTAGCTGGACATAGGTAGTGACCTATGTCCAGTACACGTATAAAATGGCGTCCCCGCACTCATGAAGTCAATTAAAATGGAGCCGGAGTTTGTTGGGGCACCTCTGCTCATGCAGGGGTGCCTTCACACACAGGTGCTCGCACCCTGCCCTCTGGGCTAGGAGGGCCTACTATAGGGGTGACTTACAGTGACCTGTAGTGATAAGAGACCATGCACTGCGCTGCAATGGCAGGCCTGCAGATACACTTTGCATTGGCTCCCCATGGGTGGCATAATACATGCTGCAGCCCATAGGGAAACCCCTGGTGCCCCAGTGTCCTGGTGCTCCAGTGTCCTGGGGACCTGGGTACCATATATTAGGGATATGCAAAGGGGCACCAGTATGCCAAAGAAAAAAAACACCATCATTGCCCTGATGGGCCATCTGGCTGGCCACCTTGACAATACTGCAACAGGCATCAAAGTGATGGAAAGATACCTAGAATTATTTGTAGCTAATGGTGGACTACATTCCAGTCCATCATTTTCCCCCACAGTGCCATTCCATACAGTAGTCTTGATTGAGCTCCAAAAGGAATAGTCCACACCGAAATTCCAGGGTATTTCCCCCTCTGGAGGGGAAACCAAGCAACACCATACCGGCTTCATACTGCTGGGTCGCATCAGTGAAGTGTATATTTCTCATTCTCTCTGCTCTGCTGCTATGTGTTTAGTGTCATTTGGTGTATTTGTTTCAAGGTTCTTTCTTTCTTCTGTTCTGTCATTATTCTTGTTCTTCCTGCTCTCACTTTAATTCCTATGTGATGGACCAGCCAGTGAAACATCTGTATGGATCATATTGTGAAGCTTGCTGTGTGTGTGGCAGAACCTTTTCAGAAATGTGATGGGTTATTCAGTGTTTCATGAAATATAGGGTGGTGTTATAGGGTGTTGATTGGTGTTGGGTTGGTGTGGTGAAGGGTGAGTAGTACTAGGAAGATGGCTCAGGGAGCAGAATGCCTGTTGCCGAGAAATGCCATGTTTTGGACGTCGAGAGTTTGAATGCTAACAAGGCACCCTCAGTCCTCCATCTTCTGGGGTTAGTAAATTAAGTACCATACATACTTGTCAAAAATGAGGTAGGGCTTTTCAGTGTACAAAGCCACTGAGTAGCGCAGTGTTTCCCAAACTTTGTAGAACCATGATCCAAGTTCCAGAAAGACAAACGTTCGCAACCCACCTAGTTTTAATGGATATGAGGTGGGCAATTTTTTAATGTAAGTAACGCATCATGTGGTAGTGCACTATCATTTACAGACGCCACATTTTCCATTGAAAAGGCCACTAAATTTGTACAGACATGCAGTTTTACTGCTAAAACTATATTGCACACCAATAATGTGTGGAAATCGGTTTTCAGTGGGCATCACTCCTGCATCACTAAATAAAGGTACTCATTATGACATTGCTGGTAAGTCCTGCTTACCGCCCTGCCGACTGCTGCCAACATACTGCTGCTGCGGTGGTTTACCGCTACCCAGATTATGACCCACACATAGCAATCTGTCATTATACAGCCACACACACAAGTCCACCAGACCAAGGGTCAGTGATAAACTGGCGGTAGCAAAACCCACACCGTTATGCCAACAGAACTACGCCCATAGCATTATGACCCATGAATCACTGCGGCGGACATTCAGCCACGGTAAACCATTGGTGGTACATTCCGCTGCGCTCAAAATATACACACACTAACAAAACAACACTACATTGGACAATTCAAACTACACACACCTGGCACACATACACACCCACAACACTATAAAACACACACACTACCCACGAATCACTGCGGCGGACATTCAGCCACGGTAAACCATTGGTGGTACATTCCGCTGCGCTCAAAATATACACACACTAACAAAACAACACTACATTGGACAATTCAAACTACACACACCTGGCACACATACACACCCACAACACTATAAAACACACACACACACACTACCCACAACCCTTTACGACTCAAATAAATTGACAACAGAGAGAGAGAGATACAAAGAGGACCCACAAAACCAGAGCCACAGAACACCATCACCCATACACCATCCACGCACCTTACAGCACACACCCCAACACATCACCCCACACCCCCTCACACACACCACACACACTACACCCATGGCACCACAAAGACACCCCAGGTGGTTCTCAGAAGAGGAGCTAAGGGTCATGGTGGAGGAAATCATCCAGGTAGAGCCACAGCTAACAGGATCACAGGTGCAGCAGACATCCATTGCTAGGAAGATGGAGCTATGGCGGAGAATCACAGACAGGGTCAACGACGTGGGACAGCACCCCAGAACAAGGGATGACATCAGGAAGAGGTGGAACGACCTACAGGGGGCAGGTGCGTTCTATGGTTGCAAGACACCAGATAGTTGTACAGAGGACTGGCGGTGGACCCACACCTCCTCCCCCACAACTAACAACATGGGAGGAGCAAGTCTTGGCAATACTGCATCCTGAGGGCCTGGCGGGAGTAGCAGGAGGACTGGACTCTGGTAAGTCAAATCTCTATTGCTATCAACCTCCCTACCTGCATGCCATCACATACCCCCACCCCTACCCACACCTCCATCACCCCCCCACCTCACATACACCCCACCATCACAACCCACCCATCCCAATACCAAGCCCTGCATGCAACACCAATGCATGGGCATCACTTACAGCCCTGCATGGATACCCATAACTAAAGCCTGCACATTAGAGAGAATCACCTAGCCCACAAAATGACTACTCACACAAGGCAAAGCTGACAGGGCAATCGCAACCATACAGGGCAACACACCCATGCACAAGATGTCAAACGCAGAAACAATACCACTACATTTACATCCCCACAGGTCCCCCACACAACGTCACCAGAGAGGAGGTACCAGCAACATCCAGCCCCCCCACAGAAGAGGCCCACAGTGATGACAGCAGCTTTGGATGCCTGGATCTGGATGACCAACCTGGCCCATCAGGGATCTCCGGACAGTCGGTTACCCAGGCACAGCCCCATACCACCACAGAGCCTCCACCTCAGGAAACACCACCACAGTACCCATCCAGCGGGCCCATACCTCTGTCCCCAGGACACATCAATCAGCAGTTTGTCCACCACTATAGGGATTCCAGGCAACCCCACAAACACAGGATGATCAGGGACCTGGGGTCAGTGGCAGTGGGCAAACGGTTCAGGGGACAGAGGCACAGGACAACAGGGAAGCTGGGAGGACTGCTGTGCGATTGGGGGAGGACAGGCCCAGGGAACCGACTCTCCAGGAGGCACTCACCAACATCCTGGGAGCATACCACCATTCCCAGGAGTCGATGGGCCAGATACTGGACAAGTGGCAGGAGACCCAGCGGCTGCAGGAGGGACAGTACCTGGGGATCAGGGAGGACCTAAAGGACATCCACACCACCCTGGTCACCATTGCAGGGGTGCTGGCAGACATAGCCAACACCATAAAGGAGGCAGTGGCACACCACTGGGCCCCTGACACTAGCCACACTGATGAACAGCCCCCCACCTCCGCTGCCGCTAGTGGACAGGAGGCCCCGCCACAGGACCAACAGGCCACCAGCACCCTTCCCCCTGCAGAAGGAGAACTACCCCGCAAACGGTCCCTGCGATCCAGGCAGAAGCCAGAGAACCCCCGCCAGGAAATAAGACCCTCCTGATTGTCACCCTTGTGTCCCACTCTGTCATCCTGTCCACCTTGAAATGCCATTGCTCCACTTCCTATGCCCTCTTGGACAATGCACCTGTGATACCAATAGACTGGACTCTATCCTAGACTTTCCTCCACCATCACCCCAGCCCATTCCAATACCCCGTCTACTTCTTAGCACTTAAATAAACACCATTTAAAAATACAAGTATGGAGTCTGTCAAATGATTAAACAAAGTATTCGTTTAACTAACTTTAAACAATGCAATACAACTGTACAGGAGTAAATACATAGGAATGACCTGTATTAGGCTGCAGTCAACACACAAGGTGCCAGAGTGGGGCACAGATATCTGAAAATAGAGATGCCAAAGGGTGCAGTAAGTGGCCATAGAATTAGGAGAATCTGCCTGCCATGTACAATGTCAAATACAAATCTGTCAATGCAAAGTGAAGTTACAGTGTCTTACCTGTGTGTCACTGGGAGTGCTGTAGTATAATAGCTGTTCTGTTGTCCTCATCCTCATCCTCTGCCTCCTCATCTTCACTGTCCACAGGGTCCATTACTGCCACACGCCCATCTCCAGCCTCATCCTCCTACAGAAAAGGCACCTGGTGTCTCAAGGCAAGGTTATGCAACATGCAGCATGTCACGATGATCTGGCACACCTTCTTGGGTGAGTAGTACAGGGATACTCCTGTCAGATGGAGGCAGCGGAACCTGGCCTTCAGGAGGCGCAATGTCCTCTCTATTATTCTTCTTATTCGCCCATGTGCCTCATTGTAACATTCCTCTGCCTTTGTCCTGGGATTCCTCACTGGGGTCAGCAGCCATGAGAGGTTGGGGTAACCAGAGTCACCTGCAAATATCGAGGGATACCTGTTAGCCAAACACTAACCCTTATGGCTAACACCATACCCATACACCAACATATACTGGGTGGGAACCATGGGCTCACCTATTAGCCACACCCGGTGCCTCTGGAGTTGAGACATCACATATGGGATGCTACTATTCCTCAGGATATAGACATCATGCACAGACCCAGGATACTTTGCATTGACATGGGAGGTGTACTGGTCCGCCAGGCACACTATCTGCACATTCATCGACTGAATGCTCTTTCGATTTCTGAACACCTGTTCATTTCTCCGGGGGGGGAAAACAAATGTAATATGTGTACCATCAATAGCTCCAATAATGTTGGGGATTTGTCCCATTGCATAGAAGTCAGCTTTCACTATGGCCAAATCCTCCACCTGGGGGAAAACAATGTAGCTGCGCATGTAATCAGGGCAGACAACACTCTGGTCAGCACTATTGAGAACATTGGCTGATACATTCCTGCTGCTAAGCCCACTGTCACTTGGAAGGAGCCACTTGCCAAGAAATGGAGCACTGATAGGACTTGCACCAGAAGGGGGATCCCAGTGGGGTGATGGATAGCAGATATCAGATCAGGCTCCAATTGGGCACACATCTCTGTGATTGTGGCACTGTCCAGTCTATAGGTGAGGATAATGTGCCTGTTCTCCATTGTTGCCAAGTCCACCAGGGGTCTGTACACGGGGAGATGTCTCCATCTCCTATTCATCCGCAGCGGTTGTAATCTAGGAGGCAAAACGGTGAGCAGCTGGTCAGTATTTCACATTTCCAAACACTACACTACATTGCATGTTGGGACTGTAACAGTATGGTGTTGGATAGGCCCAAATGGTGCCTATGTGTACTGTGACGCAGTTAGGTACCATGGCCTGCCCCCCCTTGAAATGGCATCCGCCTGTCCTGTGTGGATGGACATGTGGAAATGCGATAATTACCGCTGACGTTGTGTGCCGTTGCGGGAGGCGGTTGAGAACCGCCGTGCAACACCTCATTGGTTGTCATTGGGCCCTATGGGTTACAGTGGCCAATGGTGATGGACGCCGGTGGTGCCGGTACGCACCCCCGCGGACTTGACCGTCATGTTCTATCTGTTCACTCACTTGCTGCCTGACCTTCAACAGGAGAGGACCTACACTGCAAGTGCTGCTGTGACCTGTGTCTGGAACCGACCATGGCTCGTGTCACTGGGGAAAGGGCCCCTTCCGTCACTGTTGCAGAGTTGGAGAGACTGGTGGATGGGATCCTACCCCAGTACTGAATGTTGTATGGGCCTCCAGACCAATAGGTGAGTACACTGTGTGCACGATGCATGGGGCATGAATGCATGGAGTGCTGTGTGTGAGGCCCAAGTGTAGGGGGTGGGGTTGGTGGAGGGGGTCTCGGCAGAGTGATGCATGTATGGTGGGAAATGTCTGTGTGTAATGGGATGTGAGGGCTATGGTCGGCCATGAGTGTAACAGGCCGGACGGTATGACTGATACCTTTTTCTATGTTTCTTTTTCTGCAGGTCAGCGCCTATCAGAAAAAGGGTATATGGCATGCCATCGCCAAGGACGTGCGGACCTTGTGGGTCAAAGGCAGGCAGAGCACCCACTGTCGCAAATGGTGGGAGGACCTGAGACACTGGGCAAGGAAGACGGCGGAGGCCCAGCTGGGTTTGCCTCCCAATGAGAAAGGGGTGCCCATTGAACCCTGACCCCCCTGATGGCCCGCAGACTGGCGGTGGCCTATCCAGAACTAGATGGGTGCTTGAGGGCATCACAGCAGCCACAAGGGGGTGAGTACAGTTTCCCAATGTACTACTTGCGAGTGGTGGGGTATGTGGGCCTGTGGATGCCCCTAGGCCAGGCCGGACATTGCAGGGTAGGTCCCATGTTGGGCAGGGTTCTGATGTAAAAAACCTCCAACCAGGCTAGTAGGCATCCACTACTGGGCAGGGGTCTGTGGGTCTCATGTATACTGCTGTTGGCATTAGGTATTCCTGTCCATGGGCTGGTGACTAACATTGTGACTGTTAGTGCATTGTCTAGTGCATAGGGCTGTTCCCTGTGTGTGTGTGTGTGTGTGTGTGTGTGTCATGTACGCCAATGGTGGTGTTGTTGCTGCCACTGACCAAGTGTATCCTTTATCTGTCTCCCCCCCACCTTTTTGTTTTGTCACCCTGTCCTTATGTGCATTAGCATCATCTGGCGGAAGAGCAGAGGCACCGGCGACGGAGGGAGCTGCATCCCACAGGGCCCAGGGGGCCGAATCCACCGACAGTGAGGGCACCAGTGGGACGGAGGGTGAGGGGAGCACCACGGCAGGGACGGGTGGGGACAGTTCGGACAGTGATATCTCCTCCGATGGAAGCTCCCTGCTGGTGGCAGACACCTCTGTGCCCACCCCAACTACAGGTACAGCCGCCACCCCCGTACCAGCACCGCCCTCCCAGCAGACCCTCAGCGAGTTTCCCGTGCCTGCTCACCCAGGAGGGTGGGCATCTCCTTCGCCCCAGGCACCTCAGGTCCTGCCCAGTTAGCCCTGCTGCCCTGAGTGAGGAGGCTATTGACCTCCTGCGTTCCATCTCTGTTGGCCAGTCAACCATAGTGAATGCCATCCAGGGGCTGGCAGGCCATTTGCAACAAACAAATGCATTCCTGGAGGGCATTCACTCTGGCATGGTGGCCCAACAGAGATCAATCCAGGCTCTGGCCTCCTCCCTATGGCAGCCAATGTCCCTGCCTCCCCTCTCCAACTTCATCTACCCAGTCCCATTCCCCTCAACCCCAACCTATCCCAAGCACACATTCAGACCAGCATCCACCCAAGACAACATACAGGAGTGGCTCATGCAAACACAAGCACCACACATCATCCCCCAGGCACTCACACAAACACCATCCAGATGCAGACATAACAACATCCACTGCCTCCACTGTGTCCCCCTCCTCCTCGTCCTCCACCACCCTCCCAGGAGCGTCTCCACTCACACCTGCATGCACTACATCCTCATCCACTACCCCATCACCATCACACCCATCACTACACAACCCTCACTGGCAGTCACTACCCCCACGTCCATGCACATGTCCCCTGTGTCCTCTCCCACTGTGTCTGTGCCCCCTCCTCCCAAAGTACACAAACGCAAGCACTCAGACACCCAACAGCCATCCACCTCACAGCAGCATCCAGCCCATGCACCTGCACACAAACACAGCAGACAGACACCTCCTAAAACCACTCCCACTTCCTCCACTCCCAAACCTTCACCCTCTTCCTGCCCCAGTGTCCCTAAGAAGCTTTTCCTCTCCACCGTTGACCTATTCCCTACCCTTCTCCCCCCGTCCTTCACGTCGGTCCAGGGTGGTCAGAACCCAGGCGAGCACCTCAGCCACCCAGTCCACGGCCATAGTAGTGTTGGCAGCTACTGCAGGCGGGAGAGGCTCCAGGGAACCAGCCATCAGCACTGACAGTGTGCCTGCACCACCTGCCAAAGGGAAGGTTAAGGAGGCACCACCATCTGCCAAGGGGAAGGGCAAGGAGGCACCACCAGCTGCCAAGGGAAGGGACAAGGAGGCACCACCAGCTGTCAAGGGGAAGGGCAAGGAGGCACCACCAGCTGCGAAAGGGAAGGGCAAGGGGCCTGCACCTGCCAGCAGGAAGGACAGGAGGCCTGGTGCTGGGACTGATTCTGAGCCCCCACCAACAACCATGGCTGTTCAGCCGTCCGAGGCTGCAGGGGAAGGGCTGGAGCCTCCCCCCACCACTGGCATCCCTGACACCAGCTCCGCCTCCAGCACCGCCACCATCACCACTGCCAGCAGCAGTAGCCCCAGTGGGCAGCCGTCTGAGGCTGCAGGGGAGGGGCTAGAGCCTCCCCCCACCACTGGCATCCCCGACACCAGCACCGCCACTGCCACTACTGACCAGCCGTCACCGCCGGCGGGCAGTGTGTAGTCCTGCCTTCATGGGCTGTAGTGCATCCTGGACCCTGCAAATCCTGTAGGTGTGACACCCAGGTGAGAGACTGTGACCTTGCACTCCCCAAGGGCTGCATCACAGGGGACAAGGCCCCCTCTAGAACCAGTGGAAGAAGCCATCCACTCACCCTCTCCTTGCCAGAATGAAGCACACTGGGCACAAGGCCCCCTCCAGAACCAACGGAAGATGCCATCCACTCACCGCATCCTTGCCAGGATGAAGCACACTGGGCACAAAGCATCCTCCAGAACCAGTGGAGAGATGCACCCACTCACCCAATCCTTGGCAGGATGAAGCAGGCTGGGCACAAAGCCCCCTCCAGAACCAGTGGAGAGATGCATCCACTCACCCATCCTTGGCAGGATGAAGCAGACTGGGCACAAAGCCCCCTCCAGAACCAGTGGAACCTGTCACCCACTTGAGAGACTGTGGCTTTGCACTACCCAGGACCAAGCAGTGGGCAACCCACCCACTTGAGAGACTGTGGCTTTGCACTCCCCAGGACCAAGCAGTGGGCAAACCACCCACTTCCAGAACCAGTGGAAGAAGCCATCCACTCACTGCGTCCTTGCCAGGATGAAGCACACTGGGCACAAGGCCCCCTCCAGAACCAGTGGAGGAGCCATCCACTCACCCCATCCTCTACAGGATGAAGCTCAATGGGCACAATGCCCCCTCCAGAACCAGTGGAGATAGTAACCCAGGTGGGAGACTGTGGCCTTGCACTCCCCAGGACCAAGCAGTGGGCAAACCACCCACTTGAGAGACTGTGGCTTTGCACTCTCCAGGACCAAGCAGTGGACAAACCACCCACTTGAGAGACTGTGGCTTTGCACTCCCCAGGACCAAGCAGTGGGCAAACCACTCACTTGAGAGACTGTGGCCTTGCACTCCCTAGGACATCGCACACGGCATGTTGACCCCTCCAGGACCAGTGGTGTTGTACCATCTTCCGGCTGAGGTGCCCCCCGTTCTCCGTCCCCCTGAGGTGCCTGTGTATTTTCAATCTGATCCTCTCCCTGTTGTTGCAGCAGTCAAGTGGGGCCTTGGCCTATGTTTAGTGGCCCTGTGGCCCACGGACATTGAGGACTGGGCAGTGTCCCTCCATTTGTATATATGTATATACTGTTTTAATTTTGAAGCACGAATTTCTACAATTTTATCTTATTACACTCACTTTAATCAATTCCTTTTGTCCTTGCATTATTCCTGAGGGGTACGGAGTAGATATGTGATGTTATTGCATCTGTTTGTGGGTATGGTGTTGGGGGTGGGGGGGGTGTGGGGGTAGTTGCGTGTGTGTGTCACTCTCTTTTTCCTCCCCTCTCCCTTGTGTGCTAGGCGGCAGTACTCACTGTGGTTGTCTTTGCCAGCATTGCTGTTCGTAATGCATGAAGAGGTATACAATCATGACGAAGATGTGCAGCTCGGGCTCCATGGCATTGTGGTTGTTCCCTGAGTCTCCAGAGGTGAGTCATTTGTGCCTTCTGTGTACTGTTTTCGCCGTGCTTTTGATGTCGTTGGTACCGCCCCGGAAAAGGTGGCGGATAGGCCTGTTGTAATAGTGTGGGTGGTACATTGTCTTCCGCCTGGCTGTTGGGCGGTTACCGCCGTGGTGCTTGTTGCTACTGCCGTGGCGGTCGGTGTGTTAAAGTGACTGTCTGTGTGGGCGGTTTCCGTTGTGGTCATAATTCCATTTTTTTTAACGCCGGCCTGTTGGTGGTATTACCGCCGCTTTATCACCGACCACCAGGGATGTAATGAGGGCCAAAGTGTCTTGATTTGTTTTGATCCTATATACAATCTTTGTTTCCATTACACTTCAGCATTGCAAAAAGCGACCTTCATTTTGGCTTTCCTAGCTGCTGAACTTGTACAGCTCATTTACAGGTATTTATATTTTGTTCTGTGTTAAAAAAAAAAGACATCCTACAGTATTTCCTTTCACACTCCCTGTACTCCAGCAAGATTGTCACATATTGTACTTACTTTTCTTAATCTGACTGCAAAGTGAGAGGAGTTTGTAAACACAAATCCCCATGTTAAAAAACTGTTTTACAATTTAAATTATATTACTTAGTTAATAAAAACCATATCATCCAGATAAAAGCCAAAATCGTGTTGTGATTATGTCAGCTGAACCTACAGCTAAAAACATTAAAACTCTACGACCCAATACATAGCTAAAGCCTTGCCACAAGTACCCAGGTATTTCACCCGGGTAGCTCAGTTCCAAAGTACATGGTCATTTAACAAATCCCCAGCTATTCCACCAAGGTTAATCGGCTTTAAAGTGCATTAACGTTTAATCAAATCTAATTAAAAAAACAATTCATGCAGTTGTCACATTTGCCTTCAAATAAACATCAAGGGACTACCGATCAAAAAAAACAAAAACTTTAAAAGTACTACCTGAACTCTTAAGTGCTTTAAAATTATGCAAAATCTGCAAAACGTGTGTTATACAAGGCATGTTGTGTTTCCCTAGTCGGCCTCAATCTATGTATTACATTGGTCCTAGTACTTGATACACAACTAAAACATTGCCACAAATGCCCAGGTATTTCATCAAAATAATTGACTCTAAATTGCATAGTAATTAATCAAGTCAAATGAGAGAAACTGTTCATGCAGTTATTATGGCTACAACTAAGAGTCACAATTAATTCCTTCTGCTGACTACACAGAAGCGACTGCCAGACAATGATTCAAAATGTTAAACCTTCTACTTGGACTCTGGGGTGCTTTAACGTTATGCACAGTCTGCAAAAGATGTATTATACAAGGCGTGTTGTGATACTCTAGGCGGCCTCAATCTCGATGTTGCTCAAGAGTTTCATCACCAGGTTTAAAAGTTTAGTTCCTTGGCAGGCCAGGGGAATCTAATCTCCACACAGCCATGTGATGACCGCTTGCCTACAAGTGTGAATGTGGAGCTTCTTAAATTCTTCCTTGCCTCCAAAACTGTCGGACACGTACATAGAAATTATATTTAATCCGACAAATTTTGATACAGGTGCGAAAGGTAAAAAGTCATGATATACAGTGAATTCATTAATTAACATAATCTAATCATATTCGAAATTCTTGGATCTCATTGTAGTATCAACTCTTGATGTAGCCCTCCCTTTCACTAAATTTTTGAGAATTTTTGCATTGCACCTTCCCTTCGAGCATATCTTTCTTCCATTGATTGGATTTACGTCACCTTACTTTCCCACTGTTCAAAAGATGGAGGTGTTACCATTCTCCATTGTTGTAATATCAATGATTTTGCAACAAATTATGCTAAAAAACCCTTCACTGAGAAATTGAATTACTGGGAATACCGAAAAGTGTCCCCAGAGGATCCGGCCAAACTGTTCACCCATTTTGGGCACTCAACCAATCAAATATTTTTCTCAGAATTCCAGTAGAATTGGACAAGTGAAGCATATATGTAACCAATCCCCCATGTTATGGTGGCATCTATAACAAGCCCCGGATGCTGATGGAAACATGTTCTGGACCCGAGCAGGTGTGTTGTATAATCTCCATTTTGTAAAGAAGGCCATTCTTTTAAGATTTTCACCCCTGATAGTGTTGTGGGCCCACATGTTATACTGCTTCCACACTCGCATGTCAATTCTGCTTCCTATTTTGGACTCAGTCACTTTAAAAGCATCTGGAATTAATTTCACTTGACCCTGTTGCTGCCATAGCCGATACCAGTTCCCCATCCCTACCTGATCCTTCATATAACATGCTTGGATATTGGTGGGGGCACCTGTGCCGATTGTTGTGGAACTGGGTCAAATTATAAATACATTTGAAAATATGAAAAATAGAGCCATTTTGGGATCCCCAGAGTGTCCAAATTAAATTGCTCCCATGTTTTCGTTTGCCGTGAAGTTACAAAATCGTTGAGCCAAAAGAAACCTTGCTTCTTCCATTCCTTTATACATTTTGTTTACATCTGCATTTCCCATGTCTTGCGTTTCTGAAGTGGCAATAATAAATACAGGTGGGGAAGCTGATATTACTCTGAGTTGATAAAATCTGGATGTCACTACTTGGGGAGTTTTGTAACTAGTTCTTTTGGGGGGCCTTGGCATTTTGAGGAAATAGAATAGCTGAACGCTATTGTCAGCTAATATTTTTTAAGTAAAAATGTGTGTCCAAATTATGGGATGCTGCTGCTCTAATCTTCCATTCCAGGAAGACTGCTTGGTAATATTTCTTAAAGTATGGCAACGCTAAGCCCCCCGTCTTCAATCTCCATCTGCAATGTCTCCAACTTAGTACAGAGTTTTTTCCCTGACCATACAAACTGATGTAAAATCTGATCAATTTCCTTGAAAAACCTTTGGGGCACTTTGATAATCACATTTGAAAATAAAGAAAGAAAGAGTGAAAGAATTCCCATTGATCAAAGAAATTCGACCAAATATTGATAACAGGAAGATTTGTCATCGGAGTAGTATATTTTCTACTTTAAGAGTGTACTGATAATTCAGTACATAAAGCTTCTTGTAATTTCAGGAGACATAAATGCCCAGGTATCTGATAGGGCACTGGGCATAGTGGATGTCTGCGCTGTCAAATACAAAATCATATAGGCGGTCATTCTGACCGCGGCGGTCGGCGCACGCCAAGCGTTTCCCGCCGAAAGACCGCAGCGGCCATTCCGGCTTACCTGCTGGGCCGGCGGGCGACCGCCAGAAGACCGCCGGCCGGCCCAGCGGGACAGCCCCTTCAACAATGAAGCCGGCTCGGAATGAAGCCGGCGGAGTTGAAGGGGTGCGACGGGTGCAGTGGCATCCGTCGCGATTTTCACTGTCTGCACAGCAGACAGTGAAAATCTTTGTGGGGCCCTGTTAGGGGGCCCCTGCACTGCCCATGCCAGTGGCATGGGCAGTGCAGGGGCCCCCAGGGGCCCCACGGCACCCGTTCCCGCCATCCTGGTTCTGGCGGTGGACACCGCCAGAAACAGGCTGGCGGGAAGGGGTCGAAATCCCCATGGCGGTGCTGCAAGCAGCGCCGCCATGGCGGGTTCCCTGGGCCAGCGGGAAACCGGCGGGAAACCGCTGGCTCCCCTTTTCCGACCGCGGCTTTACCGCTGCGGTCAGAATCGCCCAGGAAGCACCGCCAGCCTGTTGGCGGTGCTTCCGCCGCACTCCGCCATGGCGGTCATGGACCGCCAAAGTCAGAATGACCCCCATAATCTGCAAACAACTTTAGTCAATTATTGATAACAGGAAGATTTGTCATCGGAGTAGTATATTTTCTACTTTAAGAGTGTACTGATAATTCAGTACATAAAGCTTCTTGTAATTTCAGGAGACATAAATGCCCAGGTATCTGATAGGGCACTGGGCATAGTGGATGTCTGCGCTGTCAAATACAAAATCATATAGGCGGTCATTCTGACCGCGGCGGTCGGCGCACGCCAAGCGTTTCCCGCCGAAAGACCGCAGCGGCCATTCCGGCTTACCCGCTGGGCCGGCGGGCGACCGCCAGAAGACCGCCGGCCGGCCCAGCGGGACAGCCCCTTCAACAATGAAGCCGGCTCGGAATGAAGCCGGCGGAGTTGAAGGGGTGCGACGGGTGCAGTGGCATCCGTCGCGATTTTCACTGTCTGCACAGCAGACAGTGAAAATCTTTGTGGGGCCCTGTTAGGGGGCCCCTGCACTGCCCATGCCACTGGCATGGGCAGTGCAGGGGCCCCCAGGGGCCCCACGGCACCCGTTCCCGCCATCCTGGTTCTGGCGGTGGACACCGCCAGAAACAGGCTGGCGGGAAGGGGTCGAAATCCCCATGGCGGTGCTGCAAGCAGCGCCGCCATGGCGGGTTCCCTGGGCCAGCGGGAAACCGGCGGGAAACCGCTGGCTCCCCTTTTCCGACCGCGGCTTTACCGCTGCGGTCAGAATCGCCCAGGAAGCACCGCCAGCCTGTTGGCGGTGCTTCCGCCGCACTCCGCCATGGCGGTCATGGACCGCCAAAGTCAGAATGACCCCCATAATCTGCAAACAACTTTAGTTTGGGTGCACCCTGCAAAGGCGGTGTGATCTGGGCATCTTGGCACGGTGCCGCTGCTAAGAGTTCTATAAACAATGCAAATAGCACCAGAGACATTGGACACCCCTGGAGAATCCCCAGAGAAATTGAAACTTTCCCTGCTACTCGTACATTCACCTTAACAGTTGCCTCTGCACTAGATTCTGAAGCAAGCTCACCAATTTATGAGGAACATTGAATCTGATCAAGATAGTGAATAATACTTCCCATTGGACTAAGCTGAATGCCTCTTCTGCGCCCAGCATTATAATAGCAGCCCTGGTCTTATCCTTAGTAAAGTAGTCTATTGACTGTAATAAAAAGTAGTATTGGCCAACATCACTCACCCTGGGAGGAATTCACACTGATCTGTATGAACAAGTGCCTGAGCTAGTGGAGTAATCCTAGCTGCGATTATTTGTGAAAATATTTGATAGCCATTTTTAGGGAAACTCATAGGCTGGTAGGAACCTGGCTTGTCTGGTGGCTTATCTTTCTTTAAAAAGGATACACTCACTGCTGTACTAAAGATAGTTGGCCCTCACCCCCATTTAGTGTTTCATTAAATAATATAACTAAGATGGGAGCAATCTGATCTAGGATACGTTTATACAGCTCTGCAGGTAGCCTATCATTTCTGCAGGCTTTCCCATTTGGAGAGTTTGTTATCGCTTCCTTAACCTCAACCAGCTCGATTGCGTGCTCAGCTATAGTTCTAGATTCAATATCTAAAATGGGCAATGTAATAGCTCCTAAATATGCATTAACCTGATCATGTGGAACAGTCACTGGGGAGGAGTATAAATTAGAGTAATGTGATTGAAACACGCGTTCTACTTCCGCCAGGCATCCTTGAGTTTCATCAAATATAGTATTATTCAGTGCATGATTCCGCCTTTGCTTGACTGCCCAAGTTAATGCCCTCGCCACGTGTTCCTTCTCCTCATAGTATTGCTGGAAACACGTGTTTTGGTTCACGATTTCCTGTGCTATGAAATATTCCTTCAGATTATGTTTTGCCTCTACCAAACGTGCTTCAGAAATGTAGTATGAGCTACTTAGTGGTCAAGGCTAGCACGCTTTAGCTCCTCCTATAGGTTTGCCAATTTTTCCCTCTTTATCTTGGATATCTGAGCCTTATATGAGAAAGCTTCTCCCCAAATAAAGGCTTTACATGCCTTGCATAATACAAATGATGTTGCTGTGCCTAGATTTCTTGCCAGAAAGTTCTCAATCACCACACAGAGGGTTGCTACCCAACAGGTGTCAACCAACAGGGATTTATCCAATGACAAACGTGATCTTTGCCTATCTCTTGAAGGGATCCTTAGCTCAAATTATGGGTCCCAATGATCAGAAAATTGATTAGATACAATTATAGCCTGGCCCCTAACCCATAATTGTGACGTCAAAAAATAGTCTATCCTTGAGGGTGAATTGAATGTCTTCGAGAAATAGGTAAACTCTTGACTTTGAAAACGATCGACCCTCCAGTGATCTTTTAGAGCCAAATCTTTTACAAACTTATTTAAAAGCTTTGAAGAGTATGGTTTTTTTTGGGACTTATTTTTACGTGATGAGTCAAAAGTTACATCCTGCAGAATATTAAAATCTCCCCCTATTACCAAGAGGTCTGGGAGAGAGATTAAGTTCTTATCTAATTCCTCTAAGACCGCTGTATCATCTTCTATTAGGCCATAAAAGCGAACCAAATTTAATAGCTGTTTTTCCCTTTTGTTACTGACAATTATCCATCTAGCTTGGGAGTCCTTCCTAACTAGGCACACCTCGCCATTAAACTCATGTGTATCAGTATTGCCACCCCCCGAATTTCAGCACTGGCTGAAGCATGGAATGCCTTAATTACATAACCAGGTATCCTTGGCTGTTTGGCCTGCCTCCCAAAATGTGTTTCCTGCAATAAAATAACCTGCACCTGGGATGCCCTTAGCCACTCTACAATAGTTCTGAATTTCACTTGATTGTTGATCCCATTCGCATTACAGGAAGCTAGTTTAATAACTTCGCTAGCCATACTGGTATATAGTCTGGACTCTGGATACCCAGTTTCCTAACTGCTTGCCCCTTTTCTTTTGTTGCCTACATCCCTTGCATTTGCTTGGTTCCCGTAGACTCAGGGGCCACCCGGTATTGTCCATAAGAGCTTTTCCCTCTACTTCTCCACCTTTCACACCTGTTTTTTCATCCCCCTTCCCCACTGACACCCTGGGGCCCCCACCCATCATGAGCCCCCTCCTGCACAGTAGTAGTCCCTCCCCCCCTTGTTCCCTGAAGTCCTCCCCTCGTTCCCTGAAGTCCTTTCCTCTCTCTCTCCTCTGATATGAGTGCCTTGTTGTGGCACTCCATGAACTGACGTCGGATGACAGCTGCTAGTAAGACCGGTTAAGACAAAAGCATTTGATAGAGAGAGGGCTTAGTTTCTCCTGAACTAAACTATAAAACTACGAACCGGGCTTTTACCCACCTGCTTGCTCATTGTCCTTAGTGTATTAATCTTCAGTCCAATGCATGTAGTAGAATAACACATCGTTAGTTCAGGCCCCCACCACTGTCCCCTCCCTTCTTTATTATCTTTAATAGTTCATGGGCCTGACCCACCAATGAAAATACATGAGTTCGACCTTTACAAAAGTCTTTTAGCTTTGGCTTCTGGACAATCCCTGCTGGCGCCCCTTGCCATTTAAAGTGATCATTCAGGCCCACAAATTCCTTATGACGCCGTGACGCCATAATAGACATGTCTGAGAAAACACAAAAGAAAAACTCTGGAATATTGAAGATTTTGGTCTTGATCGTCTGTGAAAGAATTCTTTGTTTTACTCTGTAGCCGAAGTTGACCAGAATGGTACGAGGATATTTAGAATTTGTGGGCCTTACTGATGGTACTCGATGTGCGTGAGTCATAGTGAGATCCACTTCCTGGTTTGGCAAGTCCAGGAGTACATGCTTTAAGACCTGTTCTGTAATTACTTTGGTTACTGTTGATCCTGATTCCTGATCCTCTGGCACTCCTATGAACCTTAAATTTGTCCTTCAGGACCTGTTTTCTACATTTTCCAACTTTAATTTAAGTTCTTCCAACTCTTTCTGCATTTGTGAGGTATTGGCTTCGTATCTGCCCTTTGAGTCCTCCAAATCTGACACCCTTTTCTCTACGCGGAAGATACGAGAGGTGAGCTTTATAATGCTGCTGTTAATTTCCCCCAACTGCTCATTAGTATTTTGATGTGCTTCTGAATGCGATAACTTCAGCTCTCAAAGTTCCAGTAGTATCTGATTCAGCATAACTTCTATTGGTGTAGTTATCATGGAAGATCCATCTGACATTTTGTCTACTAAATGTATTGATTCCCCTTCAGAATTGATGCTCTGGTAGGTTAGCCTAGGCGAGGGCCTTATTGCCTAGTCTTTCCAGTGTGGAACGCCATGCAAGTTCTGATTCCTTGGGGGCTTCCGCCTCATCTTGATTACTCTGAGTTTCAAGGGTTTGTCCCTCAGTTATTGCTGATATTCCTGTGGGTACTGCTGATACTATTATTGGCGCTTTTGCAGTTATCGCTCTGCTTGAGTGAGAGTTACTCATACAGAATAGGGGGTATGTTGATTCAGTGTGGAAGTTTTCTTGGAATAAAAGATCTGGTGGCAGGGGAGTTTCACCTAATTGGTTCCACGCTTGTGGGAGGGTGCTTTCATCCCTCCAAGCGCATGGTAGCACCTGAGTTGTCTCTGCCGACTGTGCCAAAAGTGATTCACATGCGGTCAACTGTGACAAATCGGATCTTGTTGGTGGTGTTGGTAAGGTTGGGCTGAACATTTCCTCCAGTGTGCCTGTAACATGCTACTGTGCTCCAGACCTATTGGCAAGTAAAGTATCCCTGCATACAAGGGTCTTCTAAGCTGACATTGTTCGTCCCTTGGCAGATTTAGCCGGATTAGACGGGGCAAGCATTTTCATTGGCCCATCCCAGGATAGAGGCTTCATTCCTCAATTCTCTTACAATTTGTCTTGTTTCGCTTATGCAGGGGGGAAAAACCAGAGTGTTACGAGAGGGTTGCAGGCCGCATTCGTGCTACATGAACCACTCCTGCAATGCCTGCTTGACTGACTCTCCCCTGGGGGTAGCCTAATGCTTTCCCCTACTGGTTGCTTTTCTGCTTCCCCAACTTAATCCTTATAGTTTCATGCAGTGCCTGCTAACTGAAGCACAGCATGCGGTGTAGTGTGCTAGAGGATATGCTAGTAAATATTAGCCGCTCATACAGTTGTTTGTAGTGTAGCCCCAGGTTTAGAGCTCCCGTCATGCTCCACGACTGACCGACGCGGAAGGACAGAGGCCAGATGGTGGCAACGAATGAGTGAGTGGGGCAGCGAGCCACGATCGAGGAGCAAGGAACTGTGTTGAACTGCTGTGCGGACGTACCGATCAGGCCTATCGGGCGCGTATTCGGCACGCATTCCAAAGCAGTGAAATATAGAGTACTGGGGATTTGCCAAGCCGATCAAATGGGTTTGGCAGAGCGCGAGCCGGAGAGAAAGCTGTGCGGTGAGGCCTGGGGAGAGTGAGCCCTCAGGTAAAGTGATGGAGCGCAATAGTTCCAGCAGGATCCACGCGCTTGGGAGGAAAAGCGTGGCGAACCTCACTTTGGCAGTTCAGGTAATGGAGGGGCGGTTGAGGAGGGCTTCGAGGGCGGTCGGGGGAGAACTTTAAGAAACAGCATTTGTTTTTTGTTTTTTTAAGCCGGGCATGTGAATGGCATTGAAGAGAAGCAGTTGCTAGGCAGCACGATTGTCATAAACATGGATTGATAGCTAGGGGCGCATCAGGCCCAATAAACAAGCTGCCCTAGGCACTCCCGGCCCCATGCCCCCCCTAAACCCTGGTGCCGATAAGATTTAACAAGGGATTCAACAAAAGGCAACAAAAGACAACTAAGGCAAGCATAAAAAAACGATCTTGAGGTGTCAATAATGGGACTCAGAATACCACATAGACTACTGGAGCCAGAGTTGGAGCTTTTGATTTTTAAGTCCAAATTCGAGCCGCAACTGTGCTGGAGTTGATTTTGGCAACATGAAGACCGCTTTTTAAACATTTTCATAATTTTCAAGCCATATGCCACTGTCGGGAGAGTTGGGCTTCCATTACCTTTAGTAGGTGACCAAGCGAAGGGCAGTTCAATTTATTTTTCAGGAGCTTAAAGGCAAGAGTTAATGTGTGGCCTCTTGCTTGTAATATGGCCAGATGTTTCTTGAAGGACAACTGACGCCCAGTATGAATGCCCAAATGTTTACAAGAGTGAACTACCTCCACCTGCTTGCCCCTAATGGACCAGGAGGATGACTTGTACTTGAAATCCACTAAACGCACAACTTTTGTTTTATCTAAATTCAACTCTAATCTCTGCAGCTCAATGTAAGCAACTAGCGCATTGATAGATCTTTGCAGGCCGATGGGCGATTTGCTCAAAACTGCAATATCACCTGCATACTGCAAGCACACTATTTTTTTCTGCCACCAGGATAGGTGGATGACTGTCCTTTTGTGTCAAGTTTAGGTTGGCTAGAACGCACCCCTATTTCAAGCCGTTCATAGTTTGAATTCTTGAGGTTACTCTGCTGCAGCCTCCTAGTTTGACCTGTGCTCAAGTGTCACTGTTCAGTGCTATGATCATGTTTACCATTTTCCCTGAGATACCTCATTCTGCCAACTTGGCCCAGAGTTGCTTGCAGGGCACACGATCAAAGGCGGATTTGAGGTCTTCGAAGTATGCAAACAAGCATGTTTTGCACCTTATAGCATTTTCTGTCAAGATAGTAAGTGCCAGTAAATGTGTTATTGTTTGCATGTCTTGCCTAAACCCCTTTGCGTGCTAGGAATGAGTTTTTTTCCTTTGGCCCAGGCTTGCAAGTCTTGTAGGATACAGGATGCATACAATTTAGCTTCCATGTCGATCAGTCCTATTAACTTGTACTTACATGGAGAAGAGAGACTTCCTTTCTTATAAATTGGGTGAAAAATAGTCCCATTCCATAAAGCTGGTATAATATTCCTTTGGTAAATATGATTAAAAAGATGAGTTAGGTACTTGGCCCAGAAGACCACATTATGCTTGAATTGTGCACTTGGAAGACCATTCGGACTAGGACTAGCGGAGGCACACTACGGAGACACACTCCACGGAATTCCACAGAGTTGTGAATGAGCACAATCTCGGACGCACTAAGCAGGGTCAGGCCTGGTTAGCCAGACCTGACCCTGCTTAGCACTTACAAGATAGGGAGCATTCAGGAGAGGGCCTTAGGCAGTGAAAGCTGCCGTTTCAGGTCTCTTGTGCACCGGCATGTCCCATGTGCACTGCACACGGGGCAGGCCAGTGCTCAAGAGGCCTGAATCAGCAGATTTCTTCCGCTGCCTACGGCCCTCGGCTGAGGCAGTAAAAGTTGCCAGGTCTCTTGTGCACTGGCCTGCCCGGCACACTGGACAGGCCGGTGCACAAGAGGCCTGAAACAGGAGCTTTCACTGCCTGCGGCCCTGGCCTGAATTCAGACCAGGGTCGTAGGCAGCGAAAGCTGCCGTTTCAGTCCTTGTTTGTGCACCAGTGTGCACAAACAAGGAAAAACAAAAGAGACGAGGACTTACCTGGCTCCTGCAGGGTGTCCTCTCATTGTCATCTTCCACTGCGGCCTGGCTCTCTGCCTCCCTCTGCCCTCTGCTTCCAGGCTGCTGGTAGAGGGAGGCCTGGCCCTGGATCCATCGCCAGTGCGCACTGCAGCCCAGTTATTGGCTACACAGTTCAAGTGCAGGCTGTCTGTGTTTGTGCTGTGTAGCCCATAACTTGGCTGCAGTGCGCACCGGGTGAGTTCTGCTCTGCTGGTGGGGCTAGCAGAGTTTTGGATGAACTCTGCACTCCAAGCGGAGTGCCAAATATTCTGTTAGCTCTGCCAGAGGAGCAGAGGTCCCCACACACCCCTGGTTCAGACCTGCCGCTCCTTCTGACTTCAATTTCTTTATGACCACCTCTAATCGCTTTGGGTAAGTCAGATTCTTCAGTCCGACGTTTCCTGACTCTGTGAGTGAATTTGGACCTCTTTGGTGTGATTCCTTTTGCTTTTATTCTTCCAAAGATAAACAGGATTACATTTTTTGAACATACGCTTTCCAGATTTCCTCTGAGATCCCATCATTTTGGTGGTGTGATTGCCCCTTAACCAGCCTATTTATCACACCCTAAAATGATTTACTGTTTGGATGTTTGCTGGATCTAAGGAGCCTATTCCATATTTCCTCTTTATCGTATAATAACCTCATTGTTATCAGCTGCAATTTTTCTGGCTTTATCCCGATCTTTGCTTCCATAGCTAGCCTTCACATTTCTCTGGCTATTTGTTTCTTTATTTCCCACAGCCCAGAAGTGTACCAGGGTTCTCTTCCGACGCCCCCGTAGCATGTTTTTCTTCCATTATCTTGTATGGTGCAGATCTTGGTGGAAATTTTGCCTGAAGAATCAAAATGAGGTTTGCCCAAGCCTCTTCATGGTAGGCTCGCCCATCATTAGGCGCCTCTTACTTTGCTACATAGAGGTAAACAACTGTCATTATTTGATCCAAGCCCATCCTGTGTCATTTTAGCTTTTTTTAAATTGTAAGCTGCTGGTTTTGAAAACTAAGTTGTTTACTCTTCTTGTCTTTGCCATCTAATCTGGGCATTTGAGGGAGGTGATCACTTTCTGGGTGTGGGAGATTTTGAAAGGAATTCACCAGGAAGCGTAAGTCTTCACATATTAGAGTGTAGTCAATAGTTGGTCGAATTCTTCCATACAATAAGGTTGCTGCTGCCTCTTTTGTGTTGCCATTCAAAATCATTAAGCCGTGTTCCTCCAACTGTTTTTTGGACTTTATCGTATTAGCGGAGTGCCTTTGATGGCCTTGATATTTGAACTTTTCATTGAGGTTTATGTTGAAACCTCCTGGAATAATGGAATTTACATGCTGATATATTTTTTTGCAGTGACTTTATTAGGGCAGTCAGAATTGCCATCCTTTCTTATTTACTTGCTTCACATGGATGTATGTAAACATTTATGATAAGTAATGCCATTACTGCATACGTACAACTTTTAATTTCTAAATTGACGACTTGTATCCAATTAATTCCTGAGTTAATCATTTCATGTGATCACTTGTAATTGATTGAGATGTATGTAGATAGACCCCCCCTTTGGGCACTCATATTTCTAATTAATTTTGGCCAGAGTATGATGTTCAATATAACCTACAATTGGTGTTGGATTTATGCTCCAAGTTTCCTATAATAACAATAGTTCTAATTGTTGGGAAAATTCCATTGTATCTCTGTCTTGTGGCATCTTCCCAAAGCCATGAACATTCCAGGGCAAATATTGATGTTATCACACTTTCTCAAAAGCTTTTTGACGTCAGGAGTGATTTGAGTCTAAGGCTGTAGGGATCCAGGCCCACTCCTGCTTGGATTCTGCTGATACATCCAGCTGCACCTGTCTATGGCAACCTCTGGCTGGGGATTGCATGATTGTTATTTTTTGCAGGTTGGTCAGCAGAAGCTCTGTTCCCATTCCACCTCTTAGTACCATGCACCTATTTGCAAGGCGTGGTTGCTGATTCCCTCCTGAGCTTAGCAAAGTGACGCACTTGGCTTTGGGTAGCAGTGGGCCCAGATATTGCGCTGGCTCTGCCTGTTGGAAATCAATTCCAAATTGAAGAAAGATATCCTGTTCATCCCACACCTGTTGTGCTATTTCACTTGAAGCCCAAGTTGTTGAAGTTGCCTCACTATTCTTTTGCAATTGATGAGATTTAAATTCTATTGCAAGTAAGTGTGTAGATGTAATATGCTCCAATGCCCGTATTTCTTTTATAGGGATTGACCCTCGGTTTAAGATGTCAAACACCCAGCATTATTTTTGGGGGTTGTTGTACTCAGATGCCCCCCAGGGCATAGTCCCTGGACGTTTATTGCGGGCTTGTCTTTGTTCTGGGAGGAGCCGGCCTGATGTAGGTGTAGCACTGCAGGATTAGCTTGCAACCCAGGAGGAGCTTCCTTATTGCCCGCCCTTTTGTAACTGTGAATTCACACTTGTCACACTGCAATTTGCGCTCTCTGTGTGAGTGTTCTTTTTTAAGTGCACCCTGTTTTCAACTATTCTTCGAGCTTGGTTCCTTGGCTCCTTTTGATCATTAATTCTGTTTCTATTTTCATTATACGTGTTGATAGCTGTTTCCGTGTGCTGTATGCCAGCCAGCTTCTGAGCACTATCCTGACCATACGGTTGCACCCTTTGTTCATTCACTATGCTTTGTTAAATGCAGGTAAGATTGGGTACTGGGTGAGGTCCCTGGCTTTTGTCTGAGGTGCTGCCTATTGTAACTTGGCCCTTACAATTTTGATTCCTTACTGTGTGTATTCCCTTCTGTTTGTTTGTGATAAAGTAGTTGACTTATACTTTTCTGTTGAA
This sequence comes from Pleurodeles waltl, assembly GCF_031143425.1. NCBI lineage: Eukaryota > Metazoa > Chordata > Amphibia > Caudata > Salamandridae > Pleurodeles > Pleurodeles waltl. The sequence goes on along the minus strand of NC_090445.1, from coordinate 88,032,307 downwards.
TTCCTTTACCTTTGTTTTGCGTTTTCCTTAATCTTTTCCATTCCCTTTTGGTTAGACTCGGTCTATTTGTCCTTCATTCTGCTTCGGACCATTTAATGTCTTCTTGCTCCATGTTTGTGCCCTCTAAGCTGGCCAGGTTGGTATATCCTGCTGTACTGCGGGGTTCTAAAATGGTGTTGCTTCTCCTGCTAACAGTCATTCCATTACTGCACGCTTGAGGTGAAGTTCACTGGGTACAGACCATGTTTTTGTACTTCTCTTTGAGTTTTGCAACCCCAGATTTCCTCTGTGATCTGATTGATTGCTTTTTCACCTCCTGTAAGATGTTGTTCAAGATCACTGGGAGTGCCTGTAGTTTGTCCAAAAATGTTACTCATTGACAGAGGGCGTGTTGCGTATAATTATATGCTTGTGCTCTCAAAATCAACTCATTCCGTGTTTGTAATTGTTTATTTATACCAAGAATGTGAGTTGCCATGGTAATCAGTGGATCACCCTGATTTTCCTGTTTCCCTGCTTGAAATTGGATTGCCCATGAAATTGCCTCCATTGCATTTAGAAGCAGTATCCAAGTGCTGGCTGGGCCCCGCTGCTCCCTTAACTGGCCGCCAGATGTAAACCTGGGATCTTGGACTCTCTCTCCTGGGCCGCCTTCAGCAGATTTATTGTCCTGATACCTTTTCAGTCATTGACTGTTGCATTTGACTCCCTTTCATTGGTTCTGTTACTCACAGTGGACTCCTTATTGCTTCTTTCCAGTGCTTTATTCTCTACTTGGAACGGCACCAGCTTGATTGGGCTTATGGGAAAATTGTCCTCATACACACATTTCTCATTTGGACGTATGCTTTGACTCAGGAATGGACTCAAACTGACTGTGGTGGCGTCCAACTTCAGTTCATTCCCTGTTGACATGGAGGGCAAATGGTTGATTACTGTGTTTGCTTCTTTGTTTTATGCTATGGGAGCAACTGGAGCAAATTCCTAAAAGTCAATTAGTAAATGATCCTGTGGCTCCCTTCCCCGAGGGCTATTCTCATGCGGGGGCACGTATTTGTTTGCGCCTGTTTGCTTAAGGGCAGAGAGGTTCAGGAGTTATACTAAAGATGATTCACCAGTATTATGCACTTGTGCCTGTACTATAATGGGGGGTGTACTTTAGCTGGGTAGGATATTCATTTTTATCCTTGGCAAGTACTTGATCTTCTAGGTCTGAGTTAATCCCTGAATGGGGTCCTGCTGAACTCTCTTTATCATCCGTAGTCATTGCTTGCTCAGAGCTTTTCTGGGTTAAAAAAATCTGTTACCCTATATCTGTCACTTTTAGACTGTTTCTCCTACTTCGTGTCCCTCCCTATTGTTAATTTCTGAGTTTTTTTTTGTCATTGTTTCTGTTTTTCCTTCTACCTCTGGACATGTCACGATGGTTAGATCTGGTGTTCTTGTTCTCTTTGTCACCCTCTTCTCGCCTGGGCACGGGACTACCCTGGTACTTTCAGACCACATTTTCCGGCCGGAATACATTACCCCTTGCCGCATAAATATGTTTACTTGACTGATGGTTGACTGCTGATAGGGGCCTTTAGTTTAATAGCAGGTAATGTCACAGGCACAGTTTATTAAAATGTGGCAAGCTGGCTAACTTGAATTTACTAAATATTGCCTTTATACCTTCGTGCTTCCTTCCACTGCTCTGACTGGATTGTTCATGGAGGGCCTCAACTGACTGCTGTTATTTGAAGACACAATGAAGTTGAAGCAGGCTGTAGGGTGTGGGCAAAACAGAGAAGCAGTAAAACAAGGAGCACTTTTGCCCCCACAAGTGACATTCAGACCTAGCTGGGCCGCTTCCGCAGGGAGACCAGCTCACACTACCCCAGAGGCTACCTAAAGCCTCCCAATGCTCCCTGTAGATGTCAGTGACTTTCAGAGGCTGCCTCTCACCCCTTGGTCAGTGGTTGATGAATATCTCTATATTGTCAATAATGAACCTCAAATTTGCAGTTTAGTTAATTTGGTGAATGGTTTGCAGTCGACTTACTTACTGATGGACTGGTTTGCACCTTATTGACACCAAGGCGAACTTATGCTGTCCGTGGGACCTTTGGTGACCATTATCCTTTTGAGTCAGGTGGCAGGGTGGTAGATTGTAGAGTTGCTGTATTGTGGTAATGGGGCTGTGTTACAGCTGTGTTGTGGCGATGCTGAATGGTGCAGTCTACCTCGGGCTACCCCCGGTCGGGCCCCCAGTGTGGGGGGGGGAGGGCAGGTGGCCCCAGTGAGCCCCAACAACAGTGGATTTGGAGGAACCTGTGATACGACTCACAGGGGGCCACGGGGCAGGGGTCACAGGGGCCTGACTCAAGCTAAGTGGTGGGGACAGGTCGGGCTGCCGGGAAGAGCAAGACAAGTGGAGTTTGGCAGGGTCCAGTCCAAAGTCCAGGCCCAACAACAAGCATCAGCCGGTGCTGAGCACCACAGCACCTGCCTTGCCCCGACCTGGCCTCCGGCCCCCCACTCACTTTTCTCTTGAGGGGCTGGTGCTGTCTTGTGCTACGGGCTTCAAGCTATGTTAAAAAAACTTAGGCAGCAATTTGTCAGAAGACAAGGCTAACAGGTGGTCGGTAGGTGGTTTTGTAAAATATATGGACAAAGTTCTAAATTTATTAGCCAACCTACACTCCAGTCGCTCTGAATGAAGTATAATTTTATCGTACTATTAGTCAACTATGTCGAGTATCATTTGTTTTAATCTTAATTCAACAAAGAGATTTCAATATTTTAATGTTCATAACATAGCAAATTAGTTTATTCAGTTGATCATTTTGGAATGTTTTAATTAACTACCAAATAAAGTTTATGTTGTATATTTGACCTCCGTCTTTGAAGCTCAGCAATTGTGAGAAGATAATTACATAATTTAAAGGCATTTTATTTATTGCTTGGAGGTTTGTGACCCATCAGAAATCAGCCTGTGACCTACTAGTGGATCGCGACCCTCAGTTTGGGGAACACTGGAGTGGCGTAATGTCGACCTCTTGGATATTACATTACATGAACTCAGGTCCAGTGATGAAATCACATCATGTCTTATGGGACCCTCATTAGGGACCTATCGCCAACAAGCCCCAAAGATGGGGAGTGGGATGTTAATGTAGAGAGTTGAAATGAGAAATTCAATACCTACCGTTGATATACAGGCACTTGCTATAACACATGTTTGGCCACTGCACCTACCTGTGTCTTGAAAGAGGATGGAAAGAGAAATGAGTCATCCCATCGAACCAGTTAGCTTACAAGTGAAAATTAGCAAAAAGGTTGGCAGTTACAGCCCTGTGGTTCCCTGCGAGCTTCTAATTTCACTTTCACTGTAGCTCACTGTAAAGCTCTGCAGTTCTAAATGCAACAACCCAATTAATTGGCTCCAGCCACCTCTAGTGTGCTGTTTTCTGATTTTGTCCTTAGGGTTATTTAACCCCTTGTTGAGTACTGCTTTCTCATATCTTTACTGGAGAAATTGCAGTGAAATGCAGTGGTCTCATAAAAAGTAGGAGGATGCCAGAAAACGGTAGGCTGTAGTTATGCCAAAACAAATGATAGCCTACTGCCAAAAACCGGCAGAATTGGCAAGTATACCCATAAATTGAGTAATAGTAACATCTGTTATTTACAGTGCTTATAAATGCCAGAAGTGTGAAATAAAGTGGTTTATAAAAAACAAGTTATCGTTAATAGTACCCAGTCCTGTAGGAGAGAAGGAGGGCAGGCAAGCAAAGTACTGCATTTAAGTCCTAGAATCATCACTACTTGGCTAAGGTTGGTTTCTAAAACCCGTAGGAGAAGACTGGTTAAGACTAAGTACACATATATTATTTGTTCAGGGTCATCATGGTAGAGTTAGACATGCTCTGCCCACCCCCCCCTCGCCACCAAGAGTAGATGATTCTGCACACAAGCTGTCATCGGAAACTGAGACAACAGACAAGATGACTGCTATTTCAGAGATACTGTTGAGACATCCACATCTTCATCTGCATAAGAGTGAATCCCATAATATCCACACCATTCGAGCAATGAGGAACACCTTTGTTGCACCCTTAGCCAGACAGCCTGTCTAGAACGATATCATAGGAGAGCGTGGCTTGCGCTCACTGAATTCCTTCTATCAGTGTCACAGAGAACTGAACGATTTGTACAAGGTTTGGATTGCCAGAGACAAGGGAGTAGCCAGAAAAATAAATACCCAAACCCCACCAAACCCCCCCTTCCCAACTTTGAGCCAGATGGAACAAAATTCCTAGCAAAGTGAGCGAGTCTGGCCGTTTCTGTTAAGGAGCCAGTGAGCGTTGTTCAGCCCAGGGTCCTGTGTAACCCTACCCTCCTCTCTGATCTCCTTTTTCTGCCCTCTGAAGCCTCAGGAAAGCCTTGTCTTGAGGATGGTGGTCTTCCCACTCCTCATCTAGATGGGTATGGCCTTAGAAAGATTCAGATCGAAGAGTAAGTCTTGGGGACAGCCATGGCTGTGGCACCCGTGGTCGTATGGGGAAAGGTAAACTCCTAGGGTTCTCCCCTACTCACAGCTATCTGAACTCCAGGACACCATTGTTGGTCACCCATTGTGATCACCTACTTTCATTATCAACATATGTCTTTGCTCTCATGATTGGGAAGTCAGAAAACATCTCCAAAGTAAATGGAGTCAGCTTCCTCTGCAACATCAGACCATCTAATGCAGTGTTCTCTGGCCTGCACGTGTGCATCCCCCAAAGGCCTTGCTACAGCACGCATGCATGTCAAAAGCTTTGGTGAGTCCATAGGCCAAACATTTTGTGGGGCTTAGGCTTTTAAATCACAAAGCAGCTGGTAATTAGGGAGATGTACTCTAGGGAAAGCTAAAGCCAGTATTTGTTACAACCTAGTCTATTTGCGGCTTTCGCTGCATGAATAAGGAACAGGTTAACCCTTCTGTTTTAAAAATATGGTAGAGCAGGAGAACAGGGCCTCATAGTGTGTAGGGCCAAAGGGCAGAGACCCCTGGGTGCCCTCAGCTTTTACGGCCCTGAAATCTAAATTGATGTCAGTTGGCGCTATTGCATGCTACAATAGCCATATATTGGTATATTTGGGCTGTGTTTGATGTATACTTGGAGTTCTCCCAGAATGTGATCTCTTGTGCTAAGTTCTGTGATGAAAGCGGTGATACGCTGCTACATGGCACATCTGTGCTCTGATGTGTATGCAATACTTTATATAATGTGTGCAGTTGCGTGTTAAGCATGTGGTGTGTGATTATAGATATCTTCTTTTTTTATTAGAGAAATATGCTATTCTGCGGCCGTGGCTTTTTCACATAATTAAGGATTTGCCTCTTTTACCACATAATCCATCAGCGCTCTGAATAATAGTTTTTAACGAAAAGAAAAGTTGTTTTTAGCCCAGACAGGTCAAAAGTTACTACAAATGTGTTGATATGTGTTCACGGGAAGACCCTTTACAGCAATTAACTAATAATCTTTCACATGCTTATTTATGTATTTGGTTGTTAAACATTTAGGGGGTCATTCTGACCCTGGCGGTCGGTGATAAAGCGGCGGCCAACCCGCAAACAGGCCGGCGGTCCAAAAAATTGAATTCTAACCCTGGCGGGAACCGCCAACACAGGCCGCCACTTTAACACTCCGACCGCCACGGCGGGACCGACAAACAGCGCGGCGGTCACCGCCAACAGGCGGCAGCAGATAATGTACCGCCCACCCTATCACAACTCACCAATCCGCCACCTTTTCCGGGGCGGAAGCCCCGCCGATAAAAACACGGCGGAAACAGACTACGAACGGGAAAACGCTCACCTATACACACTCCACGAGGAAGGAGGACAGCATGGAGCCCGAATTACACATCCTACCAGCTATTGTCTACCTGCTCATCTACCAGGAGTACGAACGCCGGCGCAGATGACAACGGTGAGTACTGCACCTACGACACAGGCGAGGGGGGAGGAGGAAAGCTTACGGGCACACACATGCGCCATACACCCACCCCCCCACCACAAATACCTATACCCCAATGCCGAGCAACAAGTCAGAGTGACACCACACAAACCCCCCGGAATAATGCAAAGACACAATTTAAATGATCTATAAAATATATGTATAAATAGCTCCATTGAAGGAATGGCAAATATGCCATATAAAAGATACAAAAATAAGGAATGAACATAGTCAACAATATATCCATAGGCAAAAAGTCCTGCACATTCCGTCAAAGTTCCATAGTCCGTGGGCCAATGTGCACAAACACATGGGCAAAGCCCACACAGGAGACCAGATACCATTGGAGAGAACACTGCAGGGGCATCAGATGATAAAACTACAGGCACCTCAGGGGGAAGGGAAGCGGGGGCACCTCAGCCACATGAGTCCCCGACGCCAGATCCACGAGGGGCCTCCATACCCACTGTCCCATCCTGGGGAGTGCAAAGCCAGCAGTCTCACAAGTCCCTAGAGTGGGTGGCTTGCCCACTGTACCATCCTGGGGAGTGCAAAGCCACAGTCTCTCAAGTCTCTACAGTGGGTGGCTTGCCCACTGGACCATCCTGGGAAGTGCCAAGCCACAGTCCATCAGATGGATTACCGACTCCACTGTTATTGGAGGAGGCATGGTGCCCAGAGTGCTTCCTGAACCCCTGCTCGACACAGAACCGGCACTAACAATGGGCCAGCGGTGCTTGAGATGAAGGGCCCAGCGGAGCGGTGCTTGAGATGAAGGGCCCAGCGGAGCGGTGCTTGAGACGGCGGGGCCCAGCGGAGCGGTGCTTGAGATGAAGGGCCCAGCGGTGCGGTGCTTGACAGGAAGGGCCCAGCGGAGCGGTGCTTGACAGGAAGGGCCCAGCGGAGCGGTGCTTGAGACGGCGGGGCCCAGCGGAGCGGTGCTTGAGACGGCGGGGCCCAGCGGAGCGGTGCTTGAGATGAAGGGCCCAGCGGAGCGGTGCTTGACAGGAAGGGCCCAGCGGAGCGGTGCTTGAGACGGCGGGGCCCAGCGGAGCAGTGCTTGAGATGAAGGGCCCAGCGGTGCGGTGCTTGACAGGAAGGGCCCAGCGGAGCGGTGCTTGACAGGAAGGGCCCAGCGGAGCGGTGCTTGAGACGGCGGGGCCCAGCGGAGCGGTGCTTGAGACGGCGGGGCCCAGTGGAGCAGTGCTTGAGATGAAGGGCCCAGCGGAGAGGTGCTTGACAGGAAGGGCCCAGCGGAGCGGTGCTTGAGATGGCGGGGCCCAGCGGAGCGGTTCTTGAGACGGCGGGGCCCAGCAGAGCGGTGCTTGAGATGAAGGGCCCAGCGGAGCGGTGCTTGACAGGAAGGGCCCAGCGGAGCGGTGCTTGAGACGGCGGGGCCCAGCGGAGCGGTGCTTGAGACGGCGGGGCCCAGCGGAGCGGTGCTTGAGATGAAGGGCCCAGCGGAGCGGTGCTTGACAGGAAGGGCCCAGCGGAGCGGTGCTTGAGACGGCGGGGCCCAGCGGAGCGGTGCTTGAGATGAAGGGCCCAGCGGTGCGGTGCTTGACAGGAAGGGCCCAGCGGAGCGGTGCTTGAGACGGCGGGGCCCAGCGGAGCGGTGCTTGAGACGGCGGGGCCCAGCGGAGTGGTGCTTGAGATGAAGGGCCCAGCGGAGCGGTGCTTGACAGGAAGGGCCCAGCGGAGCGGTGCTTGAGACGGCGGGGCCCAGCGGAGCGGTGCTTGAGACGGCAGGGCCCAGCGGAGCGGTGCTTGAGATGAAGGGCCCAGCGGAGCGGTGCTTGAGACGGCGGGGCCCAGCGGAGCTGTGCTTGAGATGAAGGGCCCAGCGGTGTGGTGCTTGACAGGAAGGGCCCAGCGGAGCGGTGCTTGACAGGAAGGGCCCAGCGGAGCGGTGCTTGAGACGGCGGGGCCAGACGGAGCGGTGCTTGAGATGAAGGGCCCAGCGGTGCGGTGCTTGACAGGAAGGGCCCAGCGGAGCGGTGCTTGAGACGGCGGGGCCCAGCGGAGCGGTGCTTGAGACGGCGGGGCCCAGCGGAGTGGTGCTTGAGATGAAGGGCCCAGCGGAGCGGTGCTTGACAGGAAGGGCCCAGCGGAGCGGTGCTTGAGACGGCGGGGCCCAGCGGAGCGGTGCTTGAGACGGCAGGGCCCAGCGGAGCGGTGCTTGAGATGAAGGGCCCAGCGGAGCGGTGCTTGAGACGGCGGGGCCCAGCGGAGCGGTGCTTGAGATGAAGGGCCCAGCGGAGCGGTGCTTGAGACGGCGGGGCCCAGCGGAGCGGTGCTTGAGACGGCAGGGCCCAGCGGAGCGGTGCTTGAGATGAAGGGCCCAGCGGAGCGGTGCTTGAGACGGCGGGGCCCAGCGGAGCTGTGCTTGAGATGAAGGGCCCAGCGGTGTGGTGCTTGACAGGAAGGGCCCAGCGGAGCGGTGCTTGACAGGAAGGGCCCAGCGGAGCGGTGCTTGAGACGGCGGGGCCAGACGGAGCGGTGCTTGAGATGAAGGGCCCAGCGGTGCGGTGCTTGACAGGAAGGGCCCAGCGGTGCTTGAGACGGTGGGGCCCAGCGGAGCGGTGCTTGAGACGGCGGGGCCCAGCGGAGCAGTGCTTGAGATGAAGGGCCCAGCGGAGCGGTGCTTGACAGGAAGGGCCCAGCGGAGCGGTGCTTGAGACGGCGGGGCCCAGCGGAGCGGTGCTTGAGACGGCAGGGCCCAGCGGAGCGGTGCTTGAGATGAAGGGCCCAGCGGAGCGGTGCTTGAGACGGCGGGGCCCAGCGGAGCGGTGCTTGAGATGAAGGGCCCAGCGGAGCGGTGCTTGAGACGGCGGGGCCCAGCGGAGCGGTGCTTGAGACGGCAGGGCCCAGCGGAGCGGTGCTTGAGATGAAGGGCCCAGCGGAGCGGTGCTTGAGACGGCGGGGCCCAGCGGAGCTGTGCTTGAGATGAAGGGCCCAGCGGTGTGGTGCTTGACAGGAAGGGCCCAGCGGAGCGGTGCTTGACAGGAAGGGCCCAGCGGAGCGGTGCTTGAGACGGCGGGGCCAGACGGAGCGGTGCTTGAGATGAAGGGCCCAGCGGTGCGGTGCTTGACAGGAAGGGCCCAGCGGAGCGGTGCTTGAGACGGCGGGGCCCAGCGGAGCGGTGCTTGAGACGGCGGGGCCCAGCGGAGCGGTGCTTGAGATGAAGGGCCCAGCGGAGCGGTGCTTGACAGGAAGGGCCCAGCGGAGCGGTGCTTGAGACGGCGGGGCCCAGCGGAGCGGTGCTTGAGACGGCAGGGCCCAGCGGAGCGGTGCTTGAGATGAAGGGCCCAGCGGAGCGGTGCTTGAGACGGCGGGGCCCAGCGGAGCGGTGCTTGAGATGAAGGGCCCAGCGGTGTGTTGCTTGACAGGAAGGGCCCAGCGGAGCGGTGCTTGACAGGAAGGGCCCAGCGGAGCTGTGCTTGAGACGGCGGGGCCCAGCGGGGCGGTGCTTGAGACGGCGGGGCCCAGCGGAGCGGTGCTTGAGATGAAGGGCCCAGCAGTGCGGTGCTTGACAGGAAGGGCCCAGCAGAGCGGTGCTTGAGACGGCGGGGCCCAGCGGAGCGGTGCTTGAGATGAAGGGCCCAGCGGAGCGGTGCTTGACAGGAAGGGCCCAGCGGAGCGGTGCTTGAGACGGCGGGGCCCAGCGGAGCGGTGCTTGAGATGAAGGGCCCAGCGGTGCGGTGCTTGACAGGAAGGGCCCAGCGGAGCGGTGCTTGAGACGGCGGGGCCCAGCGGAGCGGTGCTTGAGACGGCGGGGCCCAGCGGAGTGGTGCTTGAGATGAAGGGCCCAGCGGAGCGGTGCTTGACAGGAAGGGCCCAGCGGAGCGGTGCTTGAGACGGCGGGGCCCAGCGGAGCGGTGCTTGAGACGGCAGGGCCCAGCGGAGCGGTGCTTGAGATGAAGGGCCCAGCGGAGCGGTGCTTGAGACGGCGGGGCCCAGCGGAGCTGTGCTTGAGATGAAGGGCCCAGCGGTGTGGTGCTTGACAGGAAGGGCCCAGCGGAGCGGTGCTTGACAGGAAGGGCCCAGCGGAGCGGTGCTTGAGACGGCGGGGCCAGACGGAGCGGTGCTTGAGATGAAGGGCCCAGCGGTGCGGTGCTTGACAGGAAGGGCCCAGCGGAGCGGTGCTTGAGACGGCGGGGCCCAGCGGAGCGGTGCTTGAGACGGCGGGGCCCAGCGGAGCGGTGCTTGAGATGAAGGGCCCAGCGGAGCGGTGCTTGACAGGAAGGGCCCAGCGGAGCGGTGCTTGAGACGGCGGGGCCCAGCGGAGCGGTGCTTGAGACGGCAGGGCCCAGCGGAGCGGTGCTTGAGATGAAGGGCCCAGCGGAGCGGTGCTTGAGACGGCGGGGCCCAGCGGAGCGGTGCTTGAGATGAAGGGCCCAGCGGTGTGGTGCTTGACAGGAAGGGCCCAGCGGAGCGGTGCTTGACAGGAAGGGCCCAGCGGAGCTGTGCTTGAGACGGCGGGGCCCAGCGGAGCGGTGCTTGAGACGGCGGGGCCCAGCGGAGCGGTGCTTGAGATGAAGGGCCCAGCAGTGCGGTGCTTGACAGGAAGGGCCCAGCAGAGCGGTGCTTGACAGGAAGGGCCCAGCGGAGCGGTGCTTGAGACGGCGGGGCCCAGCGGAGCGGTGCTTGAGACGGCGGGGCCCAGCGGAGCAGTGCTTGAGATGAAGGGCCCAGCGGAGCGGTGCTTGACAGGAAGGGCCCAGCGGAGCGGTGCTTGAGACGGGGGGGCCCAGCAGAGCAGTGCTTGAGATGAAGGGCCCAGCGGTGCGGTGCTTGACAGGAAGGGCCCAGCGGAGCGGTGCTTGACAGGAAGGGCCCAGCGGAGCGGTGCTTGAGACGGCAGGGCCCAGCGGAGCGGTGCTTGAGACGGCGGGGCCCAGCGGAGCAGTGCTTGATATGAAGGGCCCAGCGGAGCGGTGCTTGACAGGAAGGGCCCAGCGGAGCGGTGCTTGAGACGGCGGGGCCCAGCGGAGCGGTGCTTGAGACGGGGGGGCCCAGCGGAGCGGTGCTTGAGATGAAGGGCCCAGCGGAGCGGTGCTTGACAGGAAGGGCCCAGCGGAGCGGTGCTTGAGACGGCGGGGCCTAGCGTAGCGGTGCTTGAGACGGCGGGGCCCAGCGGAGCGGTGCTTGAGATGAAGGGCCCAGCGGAGCGGTGCTTGACAGGAAGGGCCCAGCGGAGCGGTGCTTGAGACGGCGGGGCCCAGCGAAGCGGTGCTTGAGATGAAGGGCCCAGCGGTGCGGTGCTTGACAGGAAGGGCCCAGCGGAGCGGTGCTTGAGACGGCGGGGCCCAGCGGAGCGGTGCTTGAGACGGCGGGGCCCAGCGGAGCGGTGCTTGAGATGAAGGGCCCAGCGGAGCGGTGCTTGAGATGAAGGGCACAGCGGTGCGGTGCTTGAGATGAAGGGCCCAGCGGAGCGGTGCTTGACAGAAAGGGCCCAGCGGAGCGGTGCTTGAGACGGCGGGGCCCAGCGGAGCGGTGCTTGAGATGAAGGGCCCAGCGGTGCAGTGCTTGACAGGAAGGGCCCAGCGGAGCGGTGCTTGACAGGAAGGGCCCAGCGGAGCGGTGCTTGAGACGGCGGGGCCCAGCGGAGCGGTGCTTGAGATGAAGGGCCCAGCGGTGCGGTGCTTGACAGGAAGGGCCCAGCGGAGCGGTGCTTGACAGGAAGGGCCCAGCGGAGCGGTTCTTGTCCCGGCGGGGCCCTGTTCAGCGGTGCTCCTCCCGGCGGGGCCCGTTCAGCGGTTCTTGTCCCGCCGGGGCCCTGTACAGCGGTTCTTGTCCCGGCGGGGCCCTGTTCAGCGGTGCTCCTCCCGGCGGGGCCCTGTTCAGCGGTGCTCCTCCCGGCGGGGCCCTGTTCAGCGGTGCTTGTCCTGTGTGTATAGGGAGCCAGACCTGGGCAAGACTTCCCGCTCATTCACCATCCGAACTTGCGGTCGCGGCGCCCTCCTGTGATGGAGTCCTGGGCCCGTGGGTGTCGTCCGACACACCCGGAATGGGGCTGGTGGGGCCCTCCTGGGCAGCTCGCCTGCTGCCTGACTTCTCCGCCCTGCTGCCCTTGCCCTCCTTCGCTGAAGCTCTGTGGCCCTTGCCTCCCTTGGATGATGTGGCAGGTGACGGGGCAAGGCTACTGTCCTTGGTGGCAGCCGTCTCAGGCTTGTCGCGCCGGGCCTTTTTCTTTTTTGTCCTCTTCCCAGGGGGCGGGGGCTGGCTGTCCCCTTGCTGCTGGCCGATGTTCCTGCCCTAGGATCTGGTGGACTCCAATAGCCCTGCACTATGGTCACAGTAGATGCAGGGCTGGTGGTGGCTGAGGTGCTTTTTTTACTCTTACCAGATGGAGGGGGTGGGTCAGTGATTGGAACGAGCTCAAGGTTGGAAAGGAAAAGGACTTTGGAAGGACAGGGACGGGTAGGTGTAGTGGGTTTGGGAGTGGAGGAAGAGGATGTGGTTGTAGGAGAGTCAAGTGTGCTGTCTTTGGGTGCAGGTGCTTGTGACGGAGGCTGTCGTGAGGTGGATGGCTGTTGGGTGGGTGGCTGCCTGCGTTTGTGTGCTTTGGAAGAGGGGGTGACAGACACACTGGGAGAGGACACAGGGGACGTGTAAATGGCAGTGGGGGTGGTGACTGCACGTGTGCGGACTGTAATGGAGGGTGTGCTGGTGATGGAAGTACTGGCTGATGGTGGTGTGCATGCAGGTGTGAGTGGAGACGTCACAGGGAGGGAGGAGGGAGATGAGGAGGTGGGGGACACAGAGGTGGTAGTGACTGTTGGCATGTCTGCATCTGGATGTTGCTTGGGTGAATGCTTGTGTGATCTGTGGTGCTTATGTCTGGATGAGCTGCCCTTGGGTGTAGAGGTGTGTGCAGGCTGGTCTGATGGTGTGGATGGGATAGGCAGAGGAACAGGAGACTGGGACTGGGTGGAGGGAGTCAGAAGAGGGAGGCTGGAGACAGGGACAATGGCTGCCGCCAGTGCTGAGGCCAGAGCGTTGAACGATCGCTGATGGGCAGCCTGACCCGAATGAATGCCCTCCAGGTATGCCTTGCTCCGATGCACTTCCCTTTCTACACCCTGGATGGCATTCAAAAGGGTAGACTGCCCAACAATGAGTGTCCTGAGGAGGTCAATGACCTCCTCACTAAGGGCAGCAGGGGTAACTGGGGCAGGGCCTGAGGTGCCTGGGGCGAAGGAGATGCCCGCCTTCCTGGGCGAGCGGGGACGGAGCGAAGGCTGAGGGGCTGCTGGGAGGGCGGGCTGGTGCGCTGGGTGGCGGCTGTACCTGTTGTGGCGTTGGGCACGGATGTTGCCACCACCGCTAGGGAGCTCCCTTCCGAGGACGTGTCGGTGTCGCTGGCGTCTCCACGGGTCCCCGTTGTGGAGCTCCACTCCCCTCCGTCTCACTGGTGTACTCGGAGTCTGTTGTATGGCCCTCCGGGGCCATGTGAGATGCAGCTCCCTCGTGCGCCGATGCCACTTCTCCTCCGCCTGATGATGCTAATGCACACATGAACAGGAAGACAAAGAAAATGGGGGGGGGGGAGAAATGAAGACAGGTTGAGTGCATGCATTGGCAACACCGTTGTCGGAGAGGACAGACACAGAAGCCCCCTGAACTAGGCCGCGCAATGGGGGTACACTACTCAGTTATTGTGACTAGGCCTACGGGTCTATGGACGACAAATGCACACATGGGTGAGGCCGGACCATGGATAGCTGTACTTGGCACCCTACAGAGGTGGGGGGCGGGGGCACAGGGCCGTGTCTAACGGAGAGGCCTAGCCTACAGAATGCGCCCTGGCCTGGAGATAGCCACAGCCCTCCTCCCCCACCCAGACACCTTCACTACGCGCAAAGATAGCAGAATGTGCTGATACTCACCCCCTTGTGTCTGCTGTGATGTCCTCACGCGCCCATCCAAATCGGGGTAGGCCACCGCCAGGATCCGGGACATCAGGGGGGTCAATTGGCGGCTGGCACCCCTCCTACGTTGGGAGGCCATCCCCAGCAGCGACTCGGCGGTCTTTCTGGTCCCGCGGCGGATGTCCTCCCACCTCTTTCGGCAGTGGGTGCCCCGTCTGTTGTGGACAACCAGGGCCCGGACGTCCTTGGCGATGGCACTCCAAATGTCGATCTTCTGATGGGCGCTGACCTATGTGACATGTACAGGGTGGTAAAGGAAATTGCATCAGTTTTCTGCCTGGTCAATGTGAGTGGCCTCCCCCTCCCCAACCTTGCCATGTGGCACATGCTCTCATCTTTCGTGCGTTGCACTCCTCATTCGCTCCCTCCCCACCATCTTACATACACCCCACTCAACACAGGCATAGCCCATTCAACGTGCACCCTGTGTACTAACCTGTTGGTCTGGAGGACCGTAGAGTAGCGCATACTGGGGGAGGACCCCATCAACAAGTTTCTCCAATTCTTCGGCAGTGAAGGCAGGGGCCCTTTCCCCAGTCGCAGCAGCCATTGTATCTCCCAGACCGAGGTCACAGCAGCACTTGCAGTATAGGTCCTCTCCTGTGGATGATCAGGTCTCGAGTGATTAATCAGATAGAAAATGGCGGCCACGCCCGTGGCGGTGCGTACCGCGACCGCCGGCGCACATCGTCATTGGCTCCTGAGACCCATAGGGTTCAATGTTAACCAATGCTGCTTGGCGCTGCGGTCTTCGACCGCCTACCGCCACGGTGTGCCACGCCAGCGCAGTGACCTCACATCCCACTGTCACACTTTAGAGGTCAGGCAGCCGCCATTTCAAGGGCCCACATGGCATGATTTCTACTGCGTCACACAGGCCTAGGCCTTGCATTGCCACTCATACAAGTCATTCAATGCATAGCGAATCGTGTACTATGCAAGCTGTGGTTACGTACCTGTGGGTTGCTTGACTCTGTGCTCCATGTTGTCCTTCCTAGGCACCGTCCGCTGGGACTTGCGAGGAGAAGGATGAATCCTCCCGTGTACCGACCGCTGGTGGACCTGTCGACAATGGAAGAACGACATATCATACTTACATACCGGCTTGACAGAGCAACTATACATGAACTATGTGCCCAGCTGGAGCCAGACCTGATGTCCCCCATCCGCCAACCCACAGGGATTCCCCCTCTGGTGCAGGTTCTGTCAGTACTCCATTTTTTGGCAAGTGGGTCTTTTCAGACAACAGTGGCCATATCATCTGGGATGTCTCAGCCTATGTTTTCTAAGGTTTTGTCCAGAGTGTTGTCTGCCCTGATGAAATACATGCGGAGCTACATTATTTTCCCTGAGGTGGGCGAATTGGCTACAGTGAAGGGTGATTTCTATGCCCTTGGACATATCCCCAACATCATTGGTGCTATTGATGGGACCCATGTGGCTTTGGTTCCCCCCAAAGAAAGTGAGCAGGTGTACAGAAACAGAAAAAGTTATCATTCGATGAATGTCCAGGTGGTCTGTTTGGCTGACCAGTACATCTCCCATGTAAATGCCAAGTTCCCTGGGTCAGTGCATGACGCGTATGTCATGTGAAATAGCAGCATCCCTTATGTGGTGGAACAGCTACAGAGACACCGTGTGTGGCTAATTGGTGACTCTGGTTACCCCAACCTGTCTTGGCTACTGACCCCAGTGAGGAATCCCCGGACCAGGGCAGAGGAACGGTACAATGAGGCCCATGGGCGATCTAGGAGGATCATAGAAAGGACCTTCTGGGTCCTGAAGGCCAGGTTTAGGTGCCTGCATATGACAGGGGGATCCCTCAGGTACTCCCCAAAGAAGGTGTGCCAGATCATCGTGGCCTGCTGTATGCTTCACAATCTTGCATTGCGACGCCAGGTGCCTTTTCTGCAGGAGGATGGTCCAGATGGTGGTGTTGTTGCAGCTGTGGAGCCTGTGGAGAGTGAAGAGGAGGAAGACGACGGGGACGACACGGACAACAGGGATACAGTCATACAACAATACTTTCAGTAGCACACAGGTAAGAAACAGCCACCCCAATTTACATTTACTTAAGGCCTCATGCGTCTCCACTGTCTGTGTTTCCCCCCAGTTCCTGTTAACTGATTTGTGACTTTCCCTTCCCTTTTCAGAGCTGTATCACCCACTGCCTGACTTCAGCTTTGTTTGCCCATGGACTAAAGCTTATTGAAATTGGTATGTTGTCATCACAAAGTAACTGGACATTATTGCACCGTTATGTGTAATACATTTGTTAAGAATACAAGCAGACTCCTGTTTTTTTAAGTGGAATAAGTGATTTATTTTAAGTGCTACATATAGGTAAATGATTGGGAAGCGGGGATGGGTGGGGGTGGAGTAATATCCATGGCAGAGTCCAGTTCTCAGTCGCACAGGTGCATTGTCCATATGCCTGGGGAAGGATGGAGCAGGGGCAGTTCAAGGTTGGACAGGGAGACAATGTGGGACAGTGGGATGACATCAGGGGGTATCTTAGGCTGGCGGGGGTCTTGCAATCCTACTCTTTCTTCTTGTGAGATCTCAGGTTCTGCTTGCGGGGTGGTTCTTCTTCTGCAGGAGGTGGGGTTCTGGTGGCCTGTCATTGTGTGGGGGCCTCCTGTCCACTAGCGCCGGCGGAGGTGGTAGGCTGTTCCTGGCCTGGGCTAGTGACAGGGGCCCTTTGGGGTGCCACATGGTCCCGCAATGTGGTGACGATCTGGGTAAGGGCCACGACGATGGTCCCCATTGCGGAACCGATGTTCCTCAGTTCCTCCCTGAACCCCATGTACCGTTCCTCCTGCAGTTCCTGGATCTCCTGGAACCGGGCCAGTACCGTCGCCATCGTCTCCTGGGAGCGGTGGTATGCTCCCATGATGGAGGAGAGGGCCTCTTGGAGAGTCGGTTCCCCGGGCCTGTCCCCCCCCTGTCGCACAGCAGGCCTCCCAGTTCCCCTGTGTTCCTGGGCCTCTGTCCCCTGGACGGTGTGCCCACTACCACTGCCCCCAGGTCCCTGTTGTTGTTGGGGTGGTGGGTCAACCTGGGTGCCCTGTAGTGGTGGACACACCACTGATTTACGTGTCCTGGAGACAGAGGCATGGGCCCGCTGGGTGGGAGCTGTGCTGGTGTTCCCAGAGGGGGTTGGGTCTGGTGTAGCCTGTGGCTGTCTGTGGAGAACCGACTGTCCAGAGGTCCCCGATGGGCCGGGCTGGTCATCTGGCTCCAGGGAGACAGAGCTGCTGTCATCACTGGGGGCCTCTTCTGGGGGTGGGATGGACATCTCTGGACCCTCCGTGGCGGTGTGGTGGCGTTCGGGTCCTGCAGGGGTATAAAGGTATGGTTATTGCTTCTGTGTGTGGCATTTCGTGTGATGGGTGGGTGTCCGTGTACCCATGTGCAGGCATTTCCTTGTGGGGGCTTTTGTGAGGGTGGCTTGTGGGGGTGATGTGTGTGTGCAGTGGGCATGCTTTGGTGATGGGTGTCCATGCTTTGTGGTCGCATGCAGGGCTTGGTGTTGGGATGGGTGGGTTGTGATGGTGGGCCTTTTGCTAGGGGTTGGTGTGATGGGGGAGGGGGTGAGGGTGGGAGTATGATTTGGCATGCAGGTGGGGTGGGGGTGGGAAGCAGTAGTGAAGATTTGCCTTACCAGAGTCCATTCCTCCGCCTACTCCTGCAAGGCCCTCAGGATGCAGGATGTGCAAGACTTCCTCCTCCCACGCGGTAAATTCTGGGGGAGTAGGTGGGGGTCCGCCACCAGTCTTCTGCACCGCAATGTTGTGCCTTGATACCATGGAACGCACCTTCCCCCGTAGGTCGTTCCATCTCTTCCTGATGTCCTCCCGATTGCGTGGATGCTGTCCCACCGCGTTAACCCTGTCCACTATCCTTTGCCATAGCTCCATCTTCCTGGCAATTGTGGTGTGCTGCACCTGTGCCCCGAAGAGCTGGGGCTCTACACGGACTATTTCCTCCACCATGACCCTGAGTTCGGCGTCACTGAACCTGGGGTGTCTTTGGGGTGCCATGGGGTGGTGTGGTTGAGGTGTGGGGTGGCGTTTGTGGTGATGAGTGTGGTGCGTGTGGTGGTGTGTGGTGTTTGGTGCGTGGATTCTGTGTGGGTGATGGTGTTGTGTGCCTCTGTGTTGTGGGATTGTCTATTCTGTGCTCTCTCTCTAGCCTTCGTCAATGATTTCGGGTCGTAGGGGCTTGTGGGTGATGTGGGTGTGTGTTTTATATTGTGTTGGGTGTGTGGGAGTGGTGTTAGTATGTGTATCAGGTGTGTGTATTTCGAACTGACCAATGTGGCTGAGTTTTCTATGTGTGTGTGTATTTTGACTGCGGCGGTGTGTACCGCCAATGGAATACCGCGTTTGAAAGACCGCCGCGTGGATTTGTGGGTCGGAATGGTATGGGCGTATTTCTGTTGGCGTGACGGTGGAGGTTTGGTCATCGCCATTTTTTCGCTGACCTTTGGTGTGGCGGATTTTTGTGGATGTCGGGTTTTTGGCGGTTTGCCAGTTGCGGGTCAGAATGACCGTGGCGGTTTACCGCGGCCGCGGCGGTGTTATGGCGGCCTTCTGGCCGGCGGTAAGCGACTTTTACCGCCGAGGTCAGAATGACCCCCTTAATTTTGAGATGACATCTTTCCCTAGGCTGTATTACTATGTGCAAAAATGTCAAAATAATGAAGTAAAACTAACAAAAATGTGCTGTATTATGCCACATTAATGTGCTGTTTCTTGCCGCATACTTTAATCAACCCTGTTGCATACTCCAGTGCTCCCCTGCTGCATAATTCCAGTGGCCCTGGTAATGAGCAACAAATTGAGGCTATCCACACTGTGGGGGTGATTCTCACCCTGGCGGGCGGCGGAGGCCGCCCGCCAGAGTTCCCCCCTCCAAAATACCGCTCCGCGGTCGAAAGACCGCTGAGGGTATTTTGGCTTTTGCACTGGGCTGGCGGGCGACCGCCAAAAGGCCGCCCGCCAGCCCAGTGCAAACCACCCTTCCCACGAGGACGCCGGCTCAGAATTGAGCCGGCGGAGTGGGAAGGTGCGACGGGTGCAGTGGCACCCGTCGCGTATTTCAGTGTCTGCAAAGCAGACACTGAAATACAAAGTGGGGCCCTCTTACGGGGGCCCCTGCAGTGCCCATGCCATTGGCATGGGCACTGCAGGGGCCCCCAGGGGCCCCACGACAACCCATACCGCCATCCTGTTCCTGGCGGGAGAACCGCCAGGAACAGGATGGCGGTATGGGCTGTCAGAATCCCCATGGCGGCGCAGCGAGCTGCGCCGCCATGGAGGATTCTAATGGGCAGCGGAAAACCGGCGGGAGACCGCCGGTTTTCCGCATCTGACCGCGGCCAAACCGCCGCAGTCAGAATGCCCTGCGGGGCACCGCCAGCCTGTTGGCGGTTCTCCCACCAACCCTGGCCCCGGCGGTCCATGACCGCCGGGGTCAGAATGACCCCCTGTGTTTGGCAGCTGTGCCATGCTCTTTCTAGTGCTGGATGCTATGTCTGTGGCGTGTCATTAGACATGCATGCATTTGTGAGTATGCATACTACATGTATTCTCAGAGAGTGCACTTTTAGCAGCAACCGTAAATCCCTTAGAGCAGTGGTTCCCAACCTTTTGACTTCTGTGAACCCCCACTCTATCAGTACTGGAACCTGGGGACCCAGACTGAATCATTATTGGAATCTGGGAACCCCCGAATGAGTCATTACTGAAAGCTGGGGACCTAATATGTTAACATTATTACATTTTCTAAGCAGCCACGGATCTCCTGAGGAGGCTTCGGGGACCCCCAGGGGTCCGTGGACCACAAGTTGGGAACCACTGCCTTAGAGGAGGGACTAGTCAACATTCCTTAAATGGGAGCCACCTACGAGACAGAGATCTTCACAGATGGCACAGTCCCTTCGGCTTGTGAAACAAAACAAAAATAAAAATGAACTGAGAAATGAATAACAGATGGGTTACCTTGAGTGGGTGTGGCTGAGCTGAGTGGGCATGGATCTTGGGGCAGACAAGGTGAGTCTTTATATAGACCTAAGTCTAGGGTTGCAAAGTTCATCAAGAAAATGGCTAGGACTAACAGTGCACTCACTATTATAACAGGAAAATCAAAAAAACATAGTTGTGAATATCTGGTGCTCAAGGAGAAAGGAAGAGCCACCTTATCTTCCTCAATTAGAGAAATCTCCACAGTTTAAAATAAATCAAGCACTCCAAAGTAAGTTCATTCAGTGTATTTGTTATTTGTTCATATTTTATTTTTATCCAATCAAATCTCCATTGACCATGCCAACACTGCATTTTTGGCAGCCGACTTCTTCAGGGCTATAATAAAATTATAAATATGCATAGTTTACAGAATGAATTTCTCTTTTGATAAGTTAAATCATGACCTCAGTAAAATCCAACCATTTGTGATTGTTTAGAGGGGGGACTATAAGGAAGATTGCTGATTGTTACATAAGGAAATTAAATCCATCAATTCTACTTTTGCATTAGAAACACTAATCTAGTCACCCATGTGAGTTCAGCAATCATATCTCATTATGCTTATTAGTAATATAACACTTCCTACTCTACGCTTAGTGATTTATCATGCGGAAACGAGATTCGTCCCTGCAATATTTGTGTTAAAATAACTAAATTAGTCACCCATGTGAGTTCAGTAATCACACCTCATTGTGCTCGTTAGTAATGTGCACTTCCTATCTTACATACCTAAAGGTCTTGATCTCTTGAATCCTGTATATATATCTGTTAGAAATGGGAATCCTGGTTGGTTGGGTATGCATCTAAGCCAGGCAGAACCCACCCACTCTAGTCAAGGCGATGGAGTTACACACCCAAGATAACTCCTGCTGCCCCCCTTGGTAGCTTGGCACGAGCAGTCAGGCTTATCCCAGAAGCAATGTGTAACGCAATTGCACAACACACACAGCATGTGACAATAAATACACCACAAAGGAAACCCAACAACAAGTTATATAAAAATAAACTGTATTGCATAAAACATCATTAGTCTAACACCAACATGTATCAGTACTACCCTGCTACACAAGCAGTTGACGTTCACACAGGTTAATAGTACTCTGCAAAAGTCAACAGTAGTCAGATAAACATAGAAGTTACTGATATTCTGCAACACAAGCAGTAGTCAGGTTGTCATTACCACTAAATTGCATGTCAAGATAACCATTTTATCAGAGATGCCAAAATATCATTATGAATGCACTCAAAATGAAACATTCCCTTTGGCAAGTCATACATCCACCCTACAATGTCCTTGTACTGCAGACTCTGAGAATGTAGATATGGCCCCCCAAAACTGGCAAATACGATATGTTATATAAATCAGGAAAAGAGAAAAACGATGAGAGCAAACCGAGACCCACTTGTCCCAATCTAGGAGCTCCTGCACTCTGAGTATATTCACTGCGGTACTCAGAGGAAGGCTGGGCAGGCACGGGACCTCCATTGAGGTGTTTCTACCCATTCTGACAGCCGTAGTAGGCTTCTGCCCAACAGAAAACAGAGGGACTTACCCCCAGCAGGGAATGGAGTGGGGGACCTTCCCTGGGCTCCCCCCATACACGTTCCAGAAGGGGTGCAGGCTGCTCACAAGCATGCAGCACCACCGTGGGCCGCTCCAAGGCTTCCTCCACGACTCACCAATCGCCGATAGCAGCACGTCCAGAGGGCTCCTGGAACACCGCTTGGACTTTGGGGAGGCAGGCCCAACAACACGCCTTTGGTGCAGCTACTCTCTGGACTCGTGCCCGCCTTCATCTCTGGAGATCACGCGTCTCCCCACAGGATGGCCTCCTGGTCAGCAGGGATCTTCTTTCTCCTGCCCGACTGGCAAGCGTCCTTCTCCTGGGTGGATCCTGGCCGTGCTGCAGACCCTCTGGACCCACCCGGGTTCCTGCAATGATTCCTGAAAAGCAGTTCCTGCTTGTGGCCTGAGGGCACTACAGGAAGCGTGTTTGTCTGCGCCAGCTCCTCCGCTCCTCGTGACCTCTCCCATGTCAGATAGCTGGGGAGGGACCACACCGCGTGACACAGGTACTTCCTCACACCCCAAGAAGATGCTGACTTCAGTAACAAAGCCCTCCTCATGCGCTGACTAAGAAGAAGCGCTCCTCACGCTCTGGCACAGAGGGAATGCAGGGCTTCCATGCCTCCAGCGCATCCCTCACGCTGGGAAAATAAATGGCAAAGTGCCCTTCATGTGCTTTGAGGAAGGGGAAATGCAGGGGAACCAGGGGCACACCACCCAGCCCCAGGAGACAACAAAGGGGTCACAGGGCTGCGAGCCCCAGCAAGCAGGCTAGCACAAGGGTTCACAGGCAGTGGCAATTCCTCTCAGTGATCTAGCAGGTCACAGGTCAGCACAAAAGCAGAGTAGTCCCAAGGCAGTTCCTGGCGAGTCCTTCCAACAGCATCCAGTGTCCAGTTCAGTGGTCCATTAGTGTCTCAAAATGTGGGGGGAAAAAACCTATACTTATACTCATTTTCTGCAGCCTCCACAAAAGAGGGAGAAGGGGTTCCAACTAGTACTAACCAGTTCCAGGAGTGTCCCCTTTCTCCTCCAGCACTGGCTTCAGACATCAGTGGGGGGTAAACAAGCCCTTTCTATGAGGCCAGGGCACAGCCTTGACAGATACAGGTGTGCCCTGCCTCTCCCTCTCCCAACCCAGGAAGACCATTCAATACGTAGATGCACTCTTGTGACACCTCTACCCTCCCTGTGTACAGGTTGCCTGAAAAGAATGCACAGAGTCCAGTTGTCATTCTGCCCCAGATGTGGATTGGAGTCAAGCTGCAAAAGACCAGAGTCATAAGCAAAGAGAAATGCCCACTTTCTAAAAGTGGCATTTCTATAATTGTAATAATAAATCCACCTACACCAGTAAGCAGCATTTTCCACTACCCTTACAACCAGGCCTACACTACCCCTCATAGATTAGCCAATACTACTTAGACATATGTTAGGGCATTTCCAATGCAATCCTATGAGAAAGGCAGCACTAACAGTAGTGAGAAACCAAATAGGCTGATGGTCACTACCAGGACAGGCCACACAAACAGTCACATGTCCTGCTTTTTACCCACAGAGCCTGCCCATATGGCTAGCTAAGGCCTACCTTACGGGTGACTTATATGTAGTAAAAGGGGAGTTCCAGGCCTGACAAGTAAATTTAGATGCCAGGTCCCTGTGGCAGTAAACTGTGCATGCAGGCCCTGCGGTAGCAGGCCTGAGACAGGTTTGAAAGGCTACTTCTATGGGTGGCGCAAGCTGCGCTGCAGGCCCACTAGTAGCATTTAATTTACAGGCCCTGGTTATAGGGTTACCACTAAACAAGTAAATTAAATGTGACAATTAGGTGTAAGCCAATCATACCAAATTTAGAAGGGGGAGCACATGCACTTTAGCACTGATCAGCAGTGATAAAGTGCTCTGAGTCCTAGAGCCAACAACAAGTGGTCAGAAAAAATAGGAGGGTAAGGCAAAATGTTTAAGGATGACTTTGTAGGAAGGGCCAGGTCCAGCAATATCACGTTGCTTCTATCAATATGTAAATCTCCAGAAATCCAAATGAATATACATTACATACTAAAAGGTGATTATAATCCCATACAGGCCTAAATGAAACACATCTGATCCTATCTTATCTACTCTTGAGCGTGATTCCTAAGTAACCTATTCTTCTTTAGTTCATGTATTTTGTATAGCAACTATTCATACCAATGTAGTCAAAACAATCAGCCCATGACTTTTACCCATTTGCCATAATCTTGTACAGTGACATCCTAATGAGTACCATAATATCGTTCAGGGACAAAGCCTAGTGAATGACTCAACTTGGCAGTAGTCTCTATCTCAATGCATATCCACTATACTGAGTATACATGGAATGTAGGACATTATATAAATCCTAATGAGTACTATAATATCGTTCAGGGACAAAGCCTAGTGAATGACTCAACTTGACAGTAGTCTCTATCTCTATGCATATCCACTACACTGAGTATACATGGAATGTAGGACATTGTAAAAATGTACAGATCTACTGTGGCACCCACCAACCCATAGGGTCCAACGTATAATAATGAGCGTATTCCACATAAATGAGTGCTCCGCATTCTTTCCTGGGTTTGCGTATGCATCCCTGAATGTAAACCATTGCATAAGACCCATTAAAAAAATCATACCTGTATAATGCCCTTATATTCATACTGATACACCACACTGAGTAAGCACCAAAGGTGCAGGGCACTAAATAAACATACCATAGTTTTGCAACACCACGTTGTTATTCTTACAGTGACTGCACATGATAAAACTTGTGTCTGAAGTCTATCGCACTCCCAAGTCAATGGCAGTAATATTAGCAAATCACAATATTTAATGTGAGTGAGTACACCGCCCTGTTCCCTTTGTTACTGTAATGATATTTGTGTTTTGACCACTGACTCCATGTTGCAGCACACCGTCTGATTATTGACCACCAACTTCATTTTTCCAATTGACTTTATTTTAGCATTAGCCACTGCCATGTTAAAAGCTGCAAGTATTTTTCCATGCTCACGTTATACAATGTGCTCATGTTTTTATTCTGCGTGTATGCATGTTCTTTCTCACCAAGGGCTTAGGCTGATAAGAATGTACTAGAGACTAATGTTTATGGTACAGCAGGGAACGGTTTTGTTTTGAGAGAGGGTAACTTGGGATCTTGGCCAATTACCAACGTGTTCTTTTCAGAACTAACCTGAAGTAGCCAGCATTTTTTTTAAATAATAAACTTATGGAATGGGAGGAGGTTTCTAGAACTCTCCTCTCTGTTTTGTTTAAAGAATATAAGAGGCCAAAACCAGATGGACCGGGGAGTGATTCAGATCTCGGACATGCTCAGGACGCTGAGGTGTGTCATCCTTTCTATAAGCATAATTGATCTTTCTCTCCACGATCGATTCTGGGATCTGATGCTGATAAGGAGGGAGATGACACAGATTACCCATGCCTCATGGTGATGCATTTTTAATTCATTATTTGCTTTCCATTGTAATATAGATACATATATTTCTGATGGATACAACTACCTGTGGATTCCTCACTTTATGAATTCACCCTTGCGCCAGCATCCAACGGAAAATCTTCTTCCCAGCTCTCCACATCGACGAGGGCGTCACAATTCCACGGCTCCACGCAACTCCGTCTGACGTCATCGTGCCAATAAGAGGTCCTCGCCGGCGTGCTGACGTCAGTTCCCTTTTTTCCGTGCCTTCGACGCTAACGCTAGCTCTTGCTTCTGTTGGAGGTTTCGTTTTGTTGCTAGCAGAATTGTTAGTTACATTGTCTCCCCCTAGGAAGTCCGGTTTCAAGCCATGCAGAGAGAGCGGGGGTCGCATGTCAGTCATTGACCCTCATGAAGATTGTCTTTGGTGCCTTAGCTCTGAGCTTGACGTCGAGGAGTGTGTGTCTTGCCAGAGCATGAATCCAAAAGCGTTAAAGGAAAGGGAGGCCAAACTCCTTTTGGCTAAGGCAAAGAAGGGTCATAGGAGCCATCGTAGATCCTCTTTCCATGCTTCTGCGAAGAAGCATAAGAAACAGCGCCGTCATGACTCCCGGCGTCGTTTGGCTCGGAGCCGATCAAGATCGAGATCTCCATCTCGTCGGTGCCGTGGGAGGTGAGTCCGACAGTGACTTCTCAACCCCAAAGCCCTGAGGCTTCTCCGGCGCCGTCTATCTTTGAGGTTGTGGCACCTCTGCACAGTCCTCAATTTTCATCTGCTGCTCAGGAGTCCAAGGTTCAGCAAGCACAGGTGCATCAGGGAGACCAGAGGTATCCTGCCTTCCCGGCTCCGGTGCGGCATTTGTGAATGCCATGTTCTCTATGTTCAATGCGATGGCCCCTGCTGGTGCACCGGCTGGTCCCACGGGTCCATTGGCATTTTCGTTGGGCTCCCCTGCTCTGAACAAGGAAGCGCCATTTATGCCATTCTATCCGGCAGAGTACCGTACCGGCGCCGATGACATCGCCTCGAGGCCCTGCGGATCCCATGACATTGCCTTCTAGATCTATGGCGCCGATTTCATCACCCCGTCAGCCAGCGCCGTTGGTGGAGCCGCAAGCATCCTTGGCGCCATTAGGATCCATGCCGGTGCTGGATCCGAGTGATGGATTCGAACGGAGTCAACCTCCCTCTCCTGTTCCACGTCAGGTGTTGAAGTCAGTGTCTTCGACGTTGGCAAATTCCATGTTGACACCGAGTTTGGAAGCTCGATTGAGGTCACGCAGGAAGGCTTTGCGGCTCTTAGAGGAGGAAGAGTATCAAAGGCAGTTGTTGGAGGAAGGAGAGATTATCGAGCCCTTGGGAGAGTATCAAGACCTGGAGTCGGCCAGTGGACTGGATACTTCCCCGGAATGGGACTTGTCTTCACCAGGGGAATTTACTGAGGAGGCAGCTTCTTTTCACACAGTGATCAGGAAGGCAGCAGACTTTTTAGAACTTCCATTGCCTGCTGCGGAAGTTAAGACGAACATTTTAACGGAGGTCCTTGTAGGAGGCTGGCCTGGCTTATAATGGGTACCTGATGGTACTTACACCTTGTGCCAGGTCCAGTTATCCCTTATTAGTAGATTAGTAGTGTTCTGGCAGCTTAGGCTGATAGAGGTAGCTATAGCAGAGCAGCTTAGGCTGAATAGGAGACATGCAAAGCTTCTACTATACCACATATCATATAGCACTATATCATAAGAAAACACAATACTCAGAGTTACTAAAAATAAAGGTACTTTATTTTAGTGACAATATGCCAAAAGTATCTCAGAGGATATACTCCTTTAGGAGGTAAGTAAAATACACCAAATATACACACAAACTAAAATCAGGTAAGTAAACACTTAGAAAAGTAGTGGAAATACTGTAGAACACAATAGAATGCAATAGGAGACAATAGGCCTAGGGGCAACACAAACCATATACTCCAAAAGTGGAATGCGAACCACGAATGGACCCCAGGCCTAGTGTAGTGTGTAGAGGATCGCTGGGAGTGTAAGAAAACACTAAGGGTGTCCAAGATACCCCACCCCAAGACCCTGAAAAGTAGGAGTAAAGTTACCCCACTACCCCAGAAAGACAGTAAAGTCGAGATAGGGGATTCTGCAAAGACAACAACTGACTGCAAAGCACTGAAGATGATTTCCTGGACCTGAGGACCTTCAAAGGAAGGGGACCAAGTCCAAGAGTCATGCAAGTGTCTGGGGGGCAGGAGCCCACTAAACCCCAGATGAAGGTGCAAAAGGGCTGCCTCCAGGTGGAAGAAGCTGAAGATTCTACAACAACGGAAGGTGCCTGGTACCTCTTCTTTCGTCAGAAGATGTCCCACGGCATGCTGGAGAATGCAGCGTTGTTTCCACACAGAAAGACCGCAACCAAGCCTTGCTAGTTGCAAGAGTCACGGTTGAAGATAATGGGTACTGCCCGGGCCGAGGAAGGACCAGGAGGTCGCCCCTTGCAGGAGGAGACAGAGGGGGTGCTCAGCAACAGAGAGAGCCTACGCAGAAGCAGGCAGCACCCGCAGAAGCACTTGAACAGGCGTTCAAGAAATCTGAGTACTGCGGTCATCTCAACACAACAAAAGAGGGTCCCACGAAGTTGGTGGTCAACTCAGCGAGTTGAGCAATGCAGGACGGAGTGCTGGGACCTGGGCTGTGCTGTGCACGAAAGAATCCTTGCAAAAGTGCACACAAGCCCTAGCAGCTGCAGATCATGCAGTACACAGGATTACTGTCTGGCGTGGGGAGGCAAGGACTTACCTCCACCAAATTTGGACAGAAGGACCACTGGACTGTCGGGGTCACTTGGATCTAGCTCCTGTGTTCCAGGGACCACGCTCGTCAAGATGAGAGGGGACCCAGAGGACCAGTGATGCAGAAGTTTGGTGTCTGCGTTAGCCGGGGGAAGATTCTGTTGACCCACAGGAGATTTCTTCTTGGCTTTCAGTGCAGGGTGAAGGCAGAGAGCCCTCAGAGCATGCACCACCAGGAAACAGTCGAGAAAGCCGGCAGGATTAGGTGCTACAATGTTGCTGGTAGTCGTCTTGCTACTTTGTTGCAGTTTTGCAGGCATCCTGGAGCAGTCAGCAGTCGATTCTTGGCAGAAGACGAAGAAGGAGATGCAGAGGAACTCTGGTGAGCTCTTGCATTCGTTATCTGAAGCAGAACCCACAGGAGAGACCCTAAATAGCCCTCAGAGGAGGATTGGCTACCTAACCAGGTAAGAGCCTATCAGGAGGGGTCTCTGACGTCACCTGCTGGTACTGGCCACTCAGAGGTCTCCATTGTGCCCTCACACCTCTGCATTCAAGATGGCAGAGGTCTGGGACACACTGGAGGAGCTCTGGGCACCACCCCTGGGATGGTGAAGGGCAGGGTAGTGGTCACTCCCCTTTCCTTTGTCCAGTTTCGCGCCAGAGCAGGGGCTGGGGGCTCCCTGAACCGGTGTAGACTGGCTTATGCAAGGAGGCACTTTTTGTGCCCTTCAAAGCATTTCCAGAGGCTGGGGGAGGCTACTCCTCCCCAGCCCTTAACACCTATTTCCAAAGGGAGAGGGTGTAACACCCTCTCTCAGAGGAAATCCTTTGTTCTGCCTTCCTGGGACTGGGCTGCCCAGACCTCAGGAGGGCAGAAACCTGTCTGAGGGTTGGTAGCAGCGGTAGCTGCAGAGAAAACCCCAGTGAGCTAGTTTGGCAGTACCCTGGGTCCATGCTGGAGCCCCTAGGATGCTTGCGATTGGCACCCCAGTACCAGATTTGGCTTGGGGGATGTAAGGAAATGCCTCCTTGGCATGGTTACCCCCTGACTTTTTGACTTTGCTGATGCCAAGTTATGATTTGAAAGTGTGCTGAGGCCTGCTAACCAACTTTTAAAGGACTGCACGTTTCCCGCCGGAAGCGTGAGACTTTCCACTCTGCACCCAACGCCCCCGGCTCGACCTGCGGAGAAACAACACTACAGGGAGGACTCCCCGGTGACTGCGACCCTGTGAGTAGCCAGAGTTGACCCCCCTGAGCCCTCCCAGCGACGCCTGCAGAGGGAATCCAGAGGCTCCCCCTGACCGTGACTGCCTGCTTCTAAGAACCCGACGCCTTGTAAAGACACTGCACCCGCAGCCCCCAGGACCTGAAGGATCCGACCTCCAGTGCAGAAGCGACCCCCAGGTGGCCCTCTCCCTTGCCCAGGTGGTGGCTACCCCGAGGAGCCCCCCCTTTCCTACCTGCTTCGCTGAAGAGACCCCGGGTCTCCCATTGAACTCCATTGCAAACCCGACGCCTGTTTGCACTCTGCACCCGGCCGCCCCCGTGCCGCTGCGTGTGTACTTTTTGTGCTGACTTGTGTCCCCCCCGGTGCCCTACAAAACCCCCCTGGTCTGCCCTCCGAAGACGCGGGTACCTACCTGCTGGCAGACTGGAACCGGGGCACCCCCTTCTCCATTGAAGCCTAAGTGTTTTTGGGCACCACTTTGACCTCTGCACCTGACCGGCCCTGAGCTGCTGGTGTGGTAACTTTGGGGTTGCCCTGAACCCCCAACGGTGGGCTACCTTGGACCCAACTTTGAACCCTGTAGGTGGTTTACTTACCTGCAAAACTAACAAACACTTACCTCCCCCAGGAACTGTTGAAAATTGCAGTGTCTAATTTTAAAGTAGCTTATTGCCATTTGTGTGAAAACTGTACATGCTTTTTTGCTGATTCAAAGTTCCTAAGTTACCTAAGTGAAATACCTTTCATTTGAAGTATTACTTGTAAATCTTGAACCTGTGGTTCTTAAAATAAACTAAGAAAATATATGTTTCTATACAAAAACCTATTGGCCTGGAATTGTCTTTGAGTGTGTGTTCCTCATTTATTGCCTGTGTGTGTACAACAAATGCTTAACACTACCCTCTGATAAGCCTAGTGCTCGACCACACTACCACAAAATAGAGCATTAGAATTATCTCTTTTTGCCACTATCTTACCTCTAAGGGGAACCCTTGGACTCTGTGCATGCTATTTCTTACTTTGAAATAGTACATTCAGAGCCAACTTCCTACATTGGTGAATCAGCGGTGGGGTACAAGACTTTGCATTTGCTGGACTACTCAGCCAATACCTGATCACCCGACTAAATTCCAAAAATTGTCATTAGAAACAGATTTTTGAAATTTGAGCTATTTTTCTAAATTTTTAAAAGTCCTGCTAGGGCCTTGTGTTAGTCCCTGTTAGCATTTCTTTTAGAGTTTAAAAGTTTTGTAAAAGTTTGAATTAAGTTCTAGAGATAGTTTTAGATTCTTAAAAAGTATTCCAACTTTTAGAAACATAGGGGGTCATTCTGACCCCCGGGGTCGGCGGTAGCACCGCCAACAGGCTGGCGGTGCTCCGCCGGGCATTCTGACCGCGGCGGTACAGCCGCAGCCAGAAACGGAAAGTCGGCGGTGTACCGCCGACTTTCCGCTGCCCATGGGAATCCGCCATGGCGGCGCAGCTTGCTGCGCCGCCATGGGGATTCCAACCCCCTCACCGCCATCCTGTTCCTGGCGGTTCCGCCCGCCAGGAACAGTATGGCGGTGAGGGGTGTCGTGGGGCCCCTGGGGGCCCCTGCAGTGCCCATGCCACTGGCATGGGCACTGCAGGGTCCCCCGTAAGAGGGCCCCACTTTGAATTTCAGTGTCTGCTCAGCAGACACTGAAATTTGCGACGGGTTCTACTGCACCCGTCGCAAATCCTCCACCCCGCCGGCTCCATTCGGAGCCGGCATCCTCATGGAGGGGTGTTTCCCACTGGGCTGGCGGGCGGCCTTTTGGCGGTCGCCCGCCAGCCCAGTGGGAAACCCAGAATACCCGCGGCGGTCTTTTGACCGCGCAGCGGTATTCTGGCGGTTCCCTCCAGGCGGGCGGCTCCCGCCGCCCGCCGGGGTCAGAATGACCCCCATAATGTCTGCTGCAGAAGAGATAGTGATGGAACTCAACCTCACCCCTTACCTGCATCTTAGGATGTCAGAGTTAAGATCTCTCTGCAAAATCAAAAAGATAAAGACTGGTTCAAACCCTACCAAAGTACAGCTCCAGGAGCTATTGGCAGAGTTTGCTAAAAATAACCCCTCTGATGATACCTTCCCAGAGGGGGAAGCTAGTGATGTGCAGGATTTCCCACCTCCAGTCCTAGATAGGGAGCCCAGGGTTTCTCAAACCCTGTCTCCACAAGTGATAGTCAGAGATGTTGCTTCTCTCACAGGAGAGTCCAACAGCTCTGAAAGCATTGAGGACAGCCTCAATGAAGATGACCTCCTGTTAGCCAGGATGGCCAAAAGATTGGCTTTGGAAAGACAGATCCTAGCCATAGAAAGGGAAAGACAAGAGATGGGCTTAGGTCCCATCAATGGTGGCAGCAACATAAATAGGGTCAGAGATTCTCCTGACATGTTGAAAATCCCTAAAGGGATTGTAACTAAATATGAAGATGGTGATGACATCACCAAATGGTTCACAGCTTTTGAGAGTGCTTGTGCAACCAGAAAAGTAAACAGATCTCACTGGGATGCTCTCCTTTGGGAAATGTTCACTGGAAAGTGTAGGGATAGACTCCTCACACTCTCTGGAAAAGATGAAGAATCCTATGACCTCATGAAGGCTACCCTGATTGAGGGTTTTGGATTCTCAACTGAGGAGTACAGGATTAGGTTCAGGGGGGCTCAAAAATCTTCGAGCCAGACCTGGGTTGATTTTGTTGACTACTCAGTTAAAACACTGGATGGTTGGATTCATGGCAGTGGTGTAAATGATTATGATGGGCTGTACAATTTATTTGTGAAAGAACACCTCTTAAGTAATTGTTTCAATGATAAACTTCATCAGCATCTGGTAGACCTAGGACCAATTTCTCCCCAAGAATTGGGAAAGAAGGCGGACCATTGGGTCAAGACTAGGGTAACCAAGACTTCCACAGGGGGTGACCAAAAGAAAGGGGTCACAAAGACTCCCCAGTGGAAGAGTGTTGAGACATCCAAGGGAAAAAGTAAAGAGTCTTCTACAGGGCCCCAAAAACCTGCTCAGGAGGGAGGGTCCAAAGCCTCTTCACAATCCAATTTTGGGTACAAGGGTAAAAACTTTGATCCCAAAAAGGCCTGGTGTCGTAGCTGTAATCAGCAGGGACACCAAACTGGAGACAAGGCCTGTCCCAAGAAAGGTTCCACTTCAAACTCTACTCCAGCTAACACTGGAATAGCCAGTCTCCAGGCAGGTGGGATCAACAGTGTACCCAGAGCAAATCAGGGTTCACACTGAAGCTACATTAGTCTCTGAGGGTGGGGTGGACTTAGCCACACTGGCTGCCTGGCCCCCTAATATGCAAAAATACAGGGAGCAACTCTTAATTAATGGGACAAGTGTAGAAGGCCTGAGGGATACAGGTGCCAGTGTCACCATGGTGACAGAGAAACAGGTTTCCCCTGTCAATACCTTGCTGGACAAACTTATCCAGTCACCAACGCTGACAATCAGACTAAAGTACATCCCATGGCTATGGTAACTTTAGAGTGGGGAGGGGTCAATGGCCTGAAACAGGTGGTGGTCTCCTCAAATATCCCAGTAGACTGTTTGCTTGGAAATGACCTGGAGTCCTCAGCATGGGCTGAGGTAGAACTCAAACCCATGCAGCCATGCTGGGTATCCCTGAACTGGTGTGTGTCAAGACAAGGGTACAGTGCAAGGCTCAGGGTGAAAAAGAGGTGTTGGAGCCTGGAAAAGGGGCCCAACCCTCCAAGAGAAAAGGAAAGAAGACTGGGGAACCAGCTTCAACACAACAAGAGAAGGAGAACCTCTCTTCCCAGGAAGAAGTTCTGCCCTCTGAGGGAACTGAGCCCATGGAGTTGGAACCTTATCAGGTTGAACTCCTAGGCCCAGGGGGACCCACAAGGGAACAGTTGTGTAAGGGGCAAGAAACCTGTCCCTCTCTTGAAGGCCTTAGGCAGCAAGCTGCTGAAGAGACCAAAGGAAAGATCATTGGAACACATAGAGTCTATTGGGAAGATGGACTCCTCTACACTGAGGCAAGAGATCCCAAACATGGTGCCACTAGGAAAGTGGTAGTGCCTCAGGAGTTTAGGGAGTTCATTCTAACCTTAGCTCATGATATTCCACTTGCTGGGCATTTGGGACAAACCAAGACTTGGGAAAGGTTAGTTAACCATTTCTATTGGCCCAACATGTCCCAGAAAGTAAAGGAGTTTTGTGTCTCCTGTGCCACCTGTCAAACCAGTGGTAAGACAGGTGGACACCCAAAGGCCCCCCTCATTCCACTTCCAGTGGTGGGGGTCCCCTTTGAAAGAGTGGGTGTGGACATAGTGGGTCCACTTGAACCTCCCACAGCCTCAGGGAACCAGTATATCCTAGTGGTAGTGGATCACGCCACTAGGTACCCTGAAGCAATTCCCCTTAGGTCCACTACTGCCCCTGCAGTAGCTAAAGCACTCATTGGTATCTTTACCAGAGTGGGATTTCCTAAGGAGGTGGTGTCTGACAGGGGTACCAACTTCACGTCAGCATACCTGAAGCATATGTGGAATGAGTGTGGGGTGACTTACAAATTCACCACACCATACCATCCACAAACCAATGGCCTTGTAGAAAGATTTAACAAGACATTGAAAGGCATGATCATGGGGCTCCCTGAAAAGCTCAAAAGGAGATGGGATGTCCTCTTGCCATGTCTGCTTTTCGCCTACAGAGAGGTGCCTCAGAAGGGAGTAGGGTTTTCCCCCTTTGAACTTCTGTTTGGCCATCCTGTAAGGGGACCTCTAGCTCTTGTAAAAGAAGGCTGGGAGAGACCTCTTCATGAGCCTAAACAAGATATAGTGGAATATGTACTAGGCCTACGTTCCAGGATGGCAGAGTACATAGAAAAGACAAGCAAAAACCTTGAAGCCAGCCAACAACTCCAGAAGATGTGGTATGACCAAAAGGCTGCTATGGTTGAATTTCAGCCAGGGCAGAAAGTCTGGGTTCTGGAGACTGTGGCTCCCAGGGCACTTCAGGACAGATGGAGTGGCCCTTACCCAATGCTAGAAAGAAAGAGTCAGGTCACCTACCTGGTAGACCTAGGCACTAGCAGGACCCCCAAAAGGGTGATCCATGTGAACCGCCTCAAACTCTTTCATGACAGGGACAGATGTGAATCTGTTGATGGTAACAGATGAGGACCAGGAAGCTGAGAGTGAGCCTCTCCCTGATCTCCTCTCCACAGACCCTAAAGATGGCTCAGTAGATGGAGTGATCTATTCAGACACCCTCTCTGGCCAACAGCAATCTGACTGTAGGAAGGTCTTACAACAGTTTGTTGAGCTCTTTTCCCTAACCCCTGGTCAGACACACCTGTGTACCCATGATGTGGACACAGGAGACCGCATGCCTGTCAAAAACAAAATTTTCAGACAGTCTGATCAAGTTAAGGAAAGCATCAAAGTGGAAGTCCACAAGATGCTGGAATTGGGAGTCATTGAGCACTCTGACAGCCCCTGGGCTAGCCCAGTGGTCTTAGTCCCCAAACCTCACACCAAAGATGGAAAGAGAGAGATTAGGTTTTGTGTGGACTACAGAGGACTTAATTCTGTCACCAATACAGATGCCCATCCCATTCCAAGGGCAGATGAATTGATTGACAAACTAGGTGCTGCCAGATACTTAAGTACCTTTGACTTCACAGCAGGGTACTGGCAAATCAAAATGGCACCAGGAGCAAAAGAAAAGACAGAATTTTCCACACCTGATGGGCACTATCAGTTTACTGTTATGCCCTTTGGTTTAAAGAACGCCCCTGCCACCTTCCAAAGGTTGGTGAATCAAGTCCTTGCTGGCTTGGAGTCCTTTAGTGCAGCTTATCTTGACGATATTGCTGTCTTTAGCTCCAGCTGGCATGATCACCTGGTCCACCTGAAGAAGGTTTTGAAGGCCCTGCAAGCAGCAGGCCTCTCTATCAAGGCATCCAAATGTCAGATAGGGCAGGGAACTGTGGTTTACTTGGGACACCCTATAGGTGGAGGCCAGGTTCAGCCACTCCAGCCCAAGATCCAGACTATTCTGGACTGGGCAGCTCCAAAAACCCAGACTCAAGTCAGGGCATTCCTTGGCTTGACTGGTTACTACAGGAGGTTTGTGAAGGGATATGGATCAATAGTGACACCCCTCACAGAACTTACCGCCAATAAAATGCCCAAGAAGGTAAACTGGACTGTAGAATGCCAACAGGCCTTTAACACCCTGAAACAAGCTATGTGCACAGCACCAGTTCTAAAAGCTCCAGATTACTCCAAGCAGTTCATTGTGCAGACTGATGTCTCTGAACATGGGATAGGGGCAGTTTTGTCCCAAACAAATGATGATGGCCTTGACCAGGCTGTTGCTTTCATTAGCAGGAGGTTACTCCCCAGGGAGCAGCGTTGGAGTGCCATTGAGAGCGAGGCCTTTGCTGTGGTTTGGTCCCTGAAGAAGCTGAGACCATACCTCTTTGGTACTCACTTTGTAGTTCAAACTGACCACAGACCTCTCAGATGGCTAATGCAAATGAAAGGTGAAAATCCAAAACTGTTGAGGTGGTCCATCTCCCTACAGGGAATGTACTTTACAGTGGAACACAGACCTGGGACTGCCCATGCCAATGCAGATGGCCTTTCCAGGTTCTTCCACTTAGAAAATGAAGACTCTCCTGGGAAAGGTTAGTCTCATCCTCTTTCGTTTGGGGGGGGGGGGGGGTTGTGTAGGAAATGCCTCCTTGGCATGGTTATTCCCTGACTTTTTGCCTTTGCTGATGCCAAGTTATGATTTGAAAGTGTGCTGAGGCCTGCTAACCAGGCCCCAGCACCAGTGTTCTTTCCCTAAAACTGTACCTTTGTTTCCAA
Source organism: Pleurodeles waltl (assembly GCF_031143425.1). Classification (NCBI taxonomy): domain Eukaryota; kingdom Metazoa; phylum Chordata; class Amphibia; order Caudata; family Salamandridae; genus Pleurodeles; species Pleurodeles waltl. The sequence goes on along the minus strand of NC_090445.1, from coordinate 87,996,406 downwards.
AATTGGCTCACCCTGGCATCCAGGTAAGACCCTTGTAACTGGTACCCCTGGTACCAAGGGCCCTGATGCCAGGGAAGGTCTTTAAGGGCTGCAGCATGTCTTATGCCACCCTGGGGACCCCTCACTCAGCACAGACACACTGCTTGCCAGCTTGTGTGTGCTGGTGGGGAGAAAATGACTAAGTAGACATGGCACTCCCCTCAGGGTGCCATGCCAACCTCACACTGCCTATGGCATAGATAAGTCACCCCTCTAGCAGGCCTTACAGCCCTAAGGCAGGGTGCACTATACCATAGGTGAGGGCATAGGTGCATGAGCACTATGCCCCTACAGTGTCTAAGCAAACCCTTAGACATTGTAAGTGCAGGGTAGCCATAAGAGTATATGGTCTGGGAGTCTGTCATACACGAACTCCACAGCACCATAATGGCTACACTGAAAACTGGGAAGTTTGGTATCAAACTTCTCAGCACAATAAATGCACACTGATGCCAGTGTACATTTTATTGTAACATACACCCCAGAGGGCACCTTAGAGGTGCCCCCTGAAAACATACCCGTCTTCCAGTGTGGACTGACTAGTTTTTCCAGCCTGTCACACACCAGACATGTTGCTGGCCACATGGGGAGAGTGCCTTTGTCACTCTGTGGCTAGTAACAAAGCCTGTACTGGGTGGAGGTGCTTCTCACCTCCCCCTGCAGGAATTGTAACACCTGGCGGTGAGCCTCAAAGGCTCACCCCCTTTGTTACAGCGCCCCAGGGCACTCCAGCTAGTGGAGATGCCCGCCCCCTCCAGCCACGGCCCCACTTTTGGCGGCAAGGCCGGAGGAGATAATGAGAAAAACAAGGAGGAGTCACTGGCCAGTCAGGACAGCCCCTAAGATGTCCTGAGCTGAGGTGACTCTGACTTTTGGAAATCCTCCATCTTGCAGATGGAGGATTCCCCCAATAGGATCAGGGAGGAGGCACAAAGAGGGTGTAGCCACCCTCAGGGCTAGTAGCCATTGGCTACTAACCCCCCAGACCTAAACACACCCCTAAATTGAGTATTTAAGGGCTCCCAGAACCTAGCAAGATAGATTTCTGCAACCTGAAGATGAAGAAGGACTGCTGACCTGAAAGCCCTGCAGAGAAGACGGAGACACCAACTGCTTTGGCCCCAGCCCTACCTGCCTGTCTCCCCACTTCAAGAAAAACTGCAACAGCGACGCGCTCCCCAGGGTCCAGCGACCTCTGAAGCCTCAGAGGACTACCCTGCATCTAAAAGGACCAAGACTCCAGAGGACAGCGGCTCTGCTCCAAAGAAGAAACAACTTTGCAACAAAGAAACAACTTTTAAAGGACTGCACGTTTTCCGCCGGAAGCGTGAGACTTTCCACTCTGCACCCGACGCCCCTGGCTCGACCTGCGGAGAAACAACACTACAGGGAGGACTCCCCGGCGACCCTGTGAGTAGGCAGAGTTGGCCCCCCTGAACCACCCCAGCGACGCCTGCAGAGGGAATCCAGAGGCTCCGCCTTACCGCGACTGCCTGCTTCTAAGAACCCGACGCCTGGTAAAGACACTGCACCCGCAGCCCCCAGGACCTGAAGGATCCTACCTCCAGTGCAGATGCAACCCCCAGGTGGCCCTCTCCCTTGCCCAGGTGGTGGCTACCCCGAGGAGCCCCCCCTTGCCTGCCTGCTTCGCTGAAGAGACCCCTGGGTCTCCCATTGAACTCCATTGCAAACCCGACGCCTGTTTGCACTCTGCACCCGGCCGCCCCGTGCCGCTGAGGGTGTACTTTTTGTGCTGACTTGTGTCCCCCCCGGTGCCCTACAAAACCCCCCTGGTCTGCCCTCCGAAGACGCGGGTACCTACCTGCTGGCAGACTGGAACCAGGGCATCCCCTTCTCCATTGAAGCCTATGTGTTTTTGGGCACCACTTTGACCTCTGCACCTGACCGGCCCTGAGCTGCTGGTGTGGTAACTTTGGGGTTGCCCTGAACCCCCAACGGTGGGCTACCTTGGACCCAACTTTGAACCCTGTAGGTGGTTTACTTACCTGCAAAACTAACAAACACTTACCTCCCCCAGGAACTGTTGAAATTTGCACTGTGTCTAGTTTTAAAGTAGCTTATTGCCATTTTTGTGAAAACTGTACATGCTATTTTGCTGATTCAAAGTTCCTAAGTTACCTAAGTAAAATACGTTTCATTTGAAGTATTACTTGTAAATCTTGAACCTGTGGTTCTTAAAATAAACTAAGAAAATATATTTTTCTATACAAAAAGCTATTGGCCTGGAATTGTCTTTGAGTGTGTGTTCCTCATTTATTGCATGTGTGTGTACAAAAAATGCTAAACACTACCCTCTGATAAGCCTACTGCTCGACCACACTACCACAAAATAGAGCATTAGAATTATCTCTTTTTGCCACTATCTTACCTCTAAGGGGAACCCTTGGACTCTGTGCATGCTATTTCTTACTTTGAAATAGTACATACAGAGCCAACTTCCTACAGGGGACAATTCCACGACCTTAGACATGTTACATGGCCATGTTCGGAGTTACCATTGTGAAGCTACACATGGGTATTGACCTACATGTAGTTCACGCGTGTCATGGTGTCCCCGCACTCACAAAGTCTGGGGAAATTGCCCTGAACAATGTGGGGCACCTTGGCTAGTGCCAGGGTGCCCTCACACTTAGTAACTTTGCACATAACCTTCACTAGGTGAGGGTTAGACATATAGGTGACTTATAAGTTACTTAAGTGCAGTGTAAAATGGCTGTGAAATAACGTGAACGTTATTTCACTCAGGCTGCAGTGGCAGTCCTGTGTAAGAATTGTCTGATCTTCCTATGTGTGGCAAAAGAAATGCTGCAGCCCATAGAGATATCCTGGAACCCCAATACCATGGGTACCTTGGTACCATATGCTAGGGAATTATAAGGGTGTTTCAGTGTGCCAATCAGAATTGGTGAAAAGGGTCACTAGCCTGCAGTGACAATTTTAAAAGCAGAGAGAGTACAAACACTGAGGTTCTGGTTAGCAGAGCCTCAGTGATACAGTTAGGCACCACGCAGGGAACACACATAGGTCACAAACTATGAGCACTGGGGTCCTGGCTAGCAGGGTCCCAGTGACACATATCAAACACACTGACAGATAGGGTTTCCACTATGAGCACTTGGGTCCTGGCTAGCAGGGTCTCAGTGAGACAGTAAAAAGACCCTGACATATACTCACAAACAGGCCAAAAGTGGGGGTAACAAGGCTAGCAAGAGGCTACCTTCCTACACAACCCCCCCCCCCAAACGAAGGACAATAAGGCTAACCTTGGCCAGTTCACTCTTTATTGTCTAAGTGGTGATAAGTGGAGAGCTGTTCTGCAATAGATTGGTTACTCCCTTTATCATCCACTGTATGGTTACTTCCCTGTGGGGATGTATACCACCCTGTTTGAAGTTTTTTAGCTAGCCAACAATGTGAAGTTATATTCTCAGAGTTCCTATTAATAAGTTTTAGTTTAGTGCAGTGGGAATTATCCACTGGGCCTATATCAAGTGATGAGAATGCCAGACAGGGATACTGTCTCAGTAAAGCCATAGCTGGGCAAAAACATTGTCCATGTGGCTGTAAGAGGGAACAGGGTTGCTGTTCCTCTTGAGTTGGAGCAGGGCAGGGCTGCTGTCCTATGAGCTCCACACTAGGGCAGGGCTGCTGTCCTAAGTGTTGTGAGGCAGTGCAGGGTTGCTGCACTAAAGTTTCTCTGGGTGGGTTGAAGGGATGCTCCATGTTAACTAAAATGGTGCACTTTTCCTCACCAATATTAGTTATCCCACATAGAGGTACTTCTCCCGCAGGGAGTACAGCTGTGCTAGCTGATAGTTCACTTGGTACAGGTGCCACCCCAGGAGAGGTTTCTCCCACCGCAGGAATGGTATCCTAAATGGCAGGGTGGGTAGGGGATACTTTGATGCCCTTTTCACCTGTTGTTGGAGAAGGTTCCTGAGTTTTCAGGCCTTTTTCTCTCCTTTGCTTTTTCATTTCAGCTGAAATGAGAGGAGGCAATTCCTCAGGGATACCCAGCATGGCTGCATGGGTATTAAACTCTACCTCAGCCCAACCTGAGGTCTCTAGGTCATTACCTAAGAGACAGTCTACATGTAAGCTAGGTGATACTACCACCTGCTTAAGGCCAGTAACTCCAACCCAACTAAACTGAATTATAACTAAGGGGGGGAACTTAGTGGAGTTATGGACATCAATAATCTTGTCCTGTTGTCCAATGAGGTGTTGTGCAGGAGACACTAGGTTTTCAGTCACCAAAGTGATACTGGCACCTGTGTCCCTGTAGGCCTGAGCCTCAACACCATTTATTGAAACTGTCTCCCTGTACTTATCCATTGTAAAGGGACACACAGCCAGTGTGGCAAGGCCAATGCCACCAGGTGTGACAGAAACTGTCTTGGGACTGACTACCCCAGTTTCTATGATGGACCCAAATGTGAACCGAACTACACCCTTATTTTGACTGTAGCCAGCAGTCCCACCACTATTACCACTACCGCTAGGGGCACTAGAGTTTGATGTATTAGTGGTGGTAGGCTCAGGGGGTTTACCTGGGCAGGACTTATCCCCTGGCCTAAGCCCTTTATTTTTACACACATAGCACCAAGGCTTTTTAATGTGTGTGGGTTGTGAAGAAGAGGAAGAAGATGATTTATCCCCACCCCCTGAACAGTGTTTAGGATTTGAAGAAGAATCTTTAGTTTTACCTTTATCCCCATGCTTATCCTGAGATTTCTCACCATCTTTCTTCTTGCCATCCTTGTCACCTCATGTATGAACTTTTCTGTTCACTCTTGTTCTGACCCATTTGTCTACCTTCTTTCCCAATTCTTGGGGAGAGGTCAGATCTGAGTCTACCAAGTACTGGTGCAACAAGTCAGACACACAATTGTTCAAAATAAGCTCTCTCAGGATTAGATTATACAGGCTTTCATAGTCAGTCACCTTAATGCCATGTAACCAACCCTCCAAGGCCTTCACTGAACAGTCTACAAAGTCTGTCCAGTCTTGAGAGGACTCTTTTCTGGTGTCTCTGAACCTTATCCTGTATTGTTCAGTGGTTTAGCCAAATCCATCCCAGAATGCATCTTTCACAATTTTGTAATTATTAGCATCACTTTCTCTGACAGTAAGGAGCTTATCCCTACCCTTACCAGTGAAAGATAGCCACAAGATAGCAGCCCACTGCCTTTGAGGGACCAACTGTACCATACAAGCCCTCTCAAGTGCAGCAAACCACTTGTTAATGTCATCCCCCTCCTTGTAAGGGGGGACTATCTTATGCAGGTTTCTGGAATCTTGCTCTCTAACAGGATTGCTATCAAAAACACTGCTGTTGCCACCATGGAGAACTAACCCCAACCTCTGCCTTTCCCTTTCCACATCTAGAGATTCCCTGTCCCAGCTGCTGCTGTTTAAGCTTCAGCCTGGCCTCTTCCAACCTCAGCTTTCTGAGTTCCCTTTTCATTAAGTTATCCTCAGGGTGGGAGGCTTGGGAATTGTGAGACACAGAAGAAATGTGGGGATTGGCAGAGAAAGACCTGTCCCTAACTGGCTGGACTCTAGTAACCTGGCCTTTAGGAGTGAAAGGTGCCCTACTAGTGTGTGACCCCCTCCCACTACCAGTGTCACTAGATAGCCTGTTAGCTGACAGGTCCTTGCAAGAACCCTCCCCAGCATCCTCAGGGAACTCCTCTGAGTCTTGCTGGGTACCCCCCTCATCTACCTCCTGATCCTGGGATGGGCCAGACTGGTTCTGGTCACTTTCTAGGAGAAGGCTAAGGAGAAGATCTTTGGTAGGATTCTTACCAATTGCTAAACCTCTTTCAATGCAGAGACCCCTCAAACTATTAAAGTTTAAATTCCAATATGTTGCCTGAACAACTGTGGGAGTAAGCTCTACTGCAGACATGACAGAAAGGGTTTAGGACAGAGAGAGAAAAAAAAATTGAAACTTTTTAAAGAAAGGAAAACACTTTTTCAAACTTTGGAAACCTTTTGAAAGTTTTCAGAAATGTTTCAGAAACTTTTTAGAAAGTTTTAGAGAAGGAAAGTTAAACTGTGTAGGTTACTGTGTATATTCTGCAGTATTTGGTATATATGTTTTTCTTATGAAAAGCACCAATAACAAAGTGGTAAAGCAGTTACAAGTACTTATCCCACCGCTACACCACCAATGTAGGAGGCTGGCCTGGCTTATAGTGGGTACCTGATGGTACGTACACCTTGTGCCAGGTCCAGTTATCCCTTATTAGTAGATTAGTAGTGGTCTAGCAGCTTAGGCTGATAGAGGTAGCTATAGCAGAGCAGCTTAGGCTGAACTAGGAGACATGCAAAGCTCCTACTATACCACTTATATCATATAGCACTATATCATAAGAAAACACAATACTCAGAGTTACTAAAAATAAAGGTACTTTATTTTAGTGACAATATGCCAAAGGTATCTCAGAAGATATACTCCCTTAGGAGGTAAGTAAAATACACCAAATATACACACAAACCAAAATCAGGTAAGTAAACACTTAGAAAAGTAGTGCAAATACTGTAGAACACAATAGAATGCAATAGGAGGCAATAGGCCTAGGGACAACACAGACCATATACTCCAAAAGTGGAATGCGAACCACAAATGGACCCCAGGTCTAGTATAGCGTGTAGAGGGTCGCTGAGAGTGTGAAAAAACACTAAGGGTGTCCAAGATACCGCACCCCAAGACCCTGAAAAGTAGGAGTAAAGTTACCCTACTCCCCCAGAAGAACAGTAAAGTCGAGATAGGGGATTCTGCAAAGACAGCAACTGACTGCAAAGCATTGAAGACGGATTCCTGGGCCTGAGGACCTGCAAAGGAAGGTGACCAAGTCCAAGAGTCACTCAAGTGTCCAGGGGGGGCAGGAGCCCACTAAACCCCGGATGAAGGTGCAAAAGGGCTGCCTCCGGGTGGAAGAAGCTGAAGATTCTGCAACAATGGAAGGTACCAGGAACTTCTCCTTTGGTCAGAAGATGTTCCATTACGTGCTGGAGGATGCAGAGTTGTTTCCACGCAGAAAAACCACAACCAAGCCTTCCTAGCTGCAAGAGTCGCGGCTGAAGATAATGGGTGCTGCCCCGGCCCAGGAAGGACCAGGAAGTCACCCCTTGGAGGAGGAGTCAGAGGGGGCACTCAGCAACAGAGAGCCCATGCAGAAGCAGGCAGCACCCGCAGCAGCACTTGAACAGGCGTTCAAGAAATATGAGCACGGCGGTCGTCTCAACACAACAAAAGAGGGTCCCATAAAGTTGGTGGTCAACTCAGCGAGTTGAGCAATGCAGGACGGAGTGCTGGGGACCTGGGCTGTGCTGTGCACGAAGGAATCCTTGCAAAAGTCACAGAAGCCCAGCAGCTGCAGATCACGCAGTACACAGGATTACTGTCTGGCGTGGGGAGGCAAGGACTTTCCTCCACCAAATTTGGACAGAAGGACCACTGGACTGTTGGGGTCACTTGGATCCAGCTCCTTTGTTCCAGGGACCACGCTCGTCAAGATGAGAGGGGACCCAGAGGACTGGTGATGCAGAAGTTTGGTGCCTGCGTTAGCAGGGGGAAGATTCCGTCGACCCACAGGAGATTTCTTCTTGGCTTCCAGTGCAGGGTGAAAGCAGATAGCCCTAAGAGCATGCACCACCAGGAAACAGTCGAGAAAGCCGTCAGGATTAGGCGCTACAATGTAGCTGGTAGTCGTCTTGCTACTTTGTTTCGGTTTTGCAGGCGTCCTGGAGCAGTCAGCGGTCGATCCTTGGCAAAAATCGAAGAGGGAGATGCAGAGGAACTCTGGTGAGCTCTTGCATTTGTTATCTGAAGAGGAACCCACAGGAGAGACCCTAAATAGCCCTCTGAGGAGGATTGGCTACCTAACCAGGTAAGAGCCTATCAGGAGGGGTCTCTGACGTCACCTGCTGGCACTGGCCACTCAGAGGTCTCCATTGTGCCCTCACACCTCTGCATTCAAGATAGCAGAGGTCTGGGACACACTGGAGGAACTCTGGGCACCACCACTGGGGTGGTGAAGGGCAGGGGAGTGGTCACTCCCCTTTCCTTTGTCCAGTTTTGTGCCAGAGCAGGGGCTGGGGGCTCCCTGAACCGGTGTAGACTGGCTTATGCAAGGAAGGCACCATCTGTGCCCTTCAAAGCATTTCCGGTGGCTGGGGGAGGCTACTCCTCCCCAGCCCTTAACACCTATTTCCAAATGGAGAGGGTGTAACACCCTCTCTCAGAGGAAATCCTTTGTTCTGCCTTCCTGGGACTGAGCTGCCCAGACCCCAGGAGGGCAGAAACCTGTCTAAGGGTTGGCAGCAGCGGTAGCTGCAGAGAAAACCCCAGAGAGCCAGTTTGGCAGTACCCAGGGTCCATGCTGGAGCCCCGGGGATGCATGGGATTGGCACCCCAATACCAGATTTGGCTTGGGGGGGACAATTCCACGATCTTAGACATGTTACATGGCCATGTTCGGAGTTACCATTGTGAAGCTACCTATATGTAGTTCACGCCTGTAATGGTGTCCCTGCACTCACAAAGTCCGGGGAAATTGCCCTGAACTATGTGGGGGCACCTTGGCTTGTGCCAGGGTGCCCTCACACTTAGTAACTTTGCATCTAACCTTCACTAAGTGAGGGTTAGACATATAGGTGACTTATAAATTACTTAAGTGCAGTGTAAAATGGCTGTGAAATAACGCAGACGTTATTTCACTCAGGCTGCAGTGGCAGTCCTGTGTAAGAATTGTCTGAGCTCCCTATGGGTGGCAAAAGAAATGCTGCAGCCCATAGGGATCTCCTGGAATCCCAATACCCTGGGTACCTAGGTACCATATACTACGGAATTATAAGGGTGTTCCAGTGTGCCAATCAGAATTGGTTAAAATGGTCACTAGCCTGCAGTGACAATTTTAAAAGCAGAGAGAGCATAAACACTGAGGTTCTGGTTAGCAGAGCCTCAGTGATATAGTTAGGCACCACGCAGGGAACACATATAGGCCACAAACTATGAGCACTGGGGTCCTGGCTAGCAGGGTCTCAGTGACACATATCAAACACACTGACAAATAGGGTTTCCACTATGAGCACTGGGGTCCTGGCTAGCAGGATCTCAGTGAGACAGTAAAAACACCCTGACATATACTCACAAACAGGCCAAAAGTGGGGGTAACAAGGCTAGAAAGAGGCTACCTTCCTACAGTCCTGCATCCTTCTTCGGCTTCTGCAGACCCTTTGCTTCCATTCAACGAGGCTCTTACGGAGCCCATATTAGAACTTTGGAGGAAGCCTGTATCGTCGCCTGCTGTGAATGGAGCTGTGGCAAGGAGATACAGAGTAAGTGCCTGGTGATCCCGGGTTTTTATCACGACATCCGCGCAGGGGGGTATAAACATTCATTTAATTTTTTTTTTAAAGAAAACCACTTACCATCCCTTGCCGCTGCACTGCTCATCTCCTCCGTCGCTGCAGGCAAGCACAGGCTCCCAGCCTGCCCTGCGGCTAATCCTGACACTGCACAGAACACCGTCAGGATTGGCTGGGAGCGCCCAGCCAGGGTGCTCCCAGGCAGACGGGGATCCTGTGCAGGCTCTCTCCAGCCCGGCAACTATGTTGCTGGGTTGGAGAGACACTACTTAGCATGTGGGTTTGGCTGGCCCGAGCCGAACATACATGCACAGTGAGGGGGAGTGCTGAGCACTGTCCCTCGCTGCTCATTAGCCCCATGGTCCCGCCCCTTTACCAGAAAACAATAATGAACTCAGTTTATTATCATTTTCTGGTAAAGGTTTAGCAACTGCCGCTGCTGGTGGGGGGGCGATGCTCCTTCGCCCTAACAGAGGAGCCGCCCCTGTTATTTACTATTAGTGTAATAAAAAAGGGAGTACAATTAGCAAGGATATAACTCTCACTGTCAACGGAGGTAGAAATAAAAATGCTTTTTACAAGTATGTTGTGTGCATGCATGCAGATGAGAGTGTGTTTATGTGGGAAAGAGTGTGTGTATGTGTGACTGTACAGTAATGTGTAAGCATCTGTGGGTGAGTAAATGTATAGGTGAAATGGGGTGTGAGGTCACTTCCGCTACACCTGGCCTTTGGGTGAATTGACGTTCATGCTGCCAGCCCCTGCTTGTGTCCATTGCACGCCTCCATGCGTTCACCCGATCTTCTGGCCCCCTCATGCTTATATCAAGTTCTTGGTGCATTGGGCCGGACTCTCCTCGTGCGTGGTGCTGCAAGTACCCACGCGCAGGCCTGCAGTGCCAACTCACGCGGCGCCGCACTCTGACGCAGTTTCTTTAACCACGGCGACCCGGTGAGGCGCCTTCACACGGCGAGGTGGAACCGCATCCACAGAATAGGTCTCCATCTCAGGAGTGGCGCGTGAACGCTCCGCCTAATGGTGAACGATCCGTAGACCGCGTGACGGACTCGTTCGCTCGGTTTATAGAGCACCCCGCCTCTTCTGGAGTACGCTGTAATTGTGTGATCTGATAGGGCTGATATGACATCGGTTCTCAGGCAAGCACCAACCGGTGTAGTGATGTACTCCAGATATGCTGTTTACATTATGTATGTTTAACTACTCAATTAGTGCATAGACATAACAAATTCAAGTCCAGCCAGTCAAGCGTAGCATAATTTATAGGTAAACATGCAGAGAAGTGATGAAATGTAATCATGTGAAAATAAATAACAGAAGGGAAGCCAGGATCTTGCACACGAATGTGTGTGTAACTATTGCGCCCGGCGCTGTCTGTCTCCTTGTTCTCTCCAATAGCATCGCGTGAGTGGGTGGGTGACTAGAGAAGGGCGCGCTGCCAAGCGGGTGTCGAATTGGCAGGCACGAGAGGCCACTTTTCGTTCATACTTTTATTTAGCTCGACCTCGACCCGCAAGTCGCTTTACATGAGCTCCAGTTACATTCTACAAAGCCACATTCGTTCTTTATTTTGACGGGGAAAGTTTACGTGATTTGTTCAGAATCACAGGATTTTAAGCCGACGCCGAGACTAGAACCTGGCTTCTCTGGCTGTTACTCCACATCCTCTTGCCAATGCAACCCTCCATGGTTTCTTTGTTTTTTTATCGCACGAACTCCTAACACAGGCAGGCATTTCACCTGCTGAGGACAGTTATTAAATTTGCCAACAGCCACACAGATCTCTTGAACGAGGGGTGGGAGTCACTAGGTGGTTCAATTCAGGTGGGCCAGTTTGGCCATCAGCATTCTCTTAAACACTCTGTCACCGGGAGGAAGAGCTGCCAGCAATCGTATAGATCCTCTACATAAAAGCAAATAATTACATTCTTCTAGACTCATCTATAAACATCTGACCCCGTTTGTTTTATGGTAGTGATGAGGTCACACGTGCACGCACGCGCCCACGTGCCCCCACTCTTTAGTTTAGCACACAGGTGCTTCATTTGTACCTGAACCATCTTTTTCTCAGTCATCAAATTGTGATTGTGTCACGTTTGTCATGTGGTCCCACTATAAGAAAATGGCTCTTTTTGCACAATTGTCCCTGAGGTTGTAGACCAATGCTGCTGGTTTTTCGACTCTGAACGTGCACTAAGGCATGCTAAACAGACCTCAGTGTCAGTGCTGTGACTGTTAAAAGATATATGTCTGATTTGTTCAACCACAGTTGGCATACGTTTATTTATTTATAAGTCCCTAGTATATAGAACAAGGGGTACCCAAGGAATGTAAGTTAAAATGTTACTCATGGACTGCAGAACTTATTGTGTCACCATGAGTATGATAAACCAAAGTATGCCTTCCAGCCTTCCATTACTAGATGGCAGAGCAGTTTTAAACTGCTAACTCAACCATTTAAAGCAATGGCAAAACCCAAACCTTCTTTTTTTAATATTTCTAAGTCACCCCTAACGCAGACCTACTGAGCCAAAAAGGCAGGGTGCATTATAGTAAAACATTGGAAATGTAGTTCTTAAGGTTACATGCCCTGACAGTAAAAAAAAAACACGTTGTTTTTATTGTGGAAAGGCATGTAACCTCATTTGAGAGTACAGGGTTACTTCCTTCCAACTCGCCATTGCTAACTTCTAAATGGGACTACTAGATATAATATTTCAAGATATCAAAATAGTTATTGCATTAAACCTATCTTGATGCCCAAGTCAAATTAATGTAACGTTTGCACAAGTGGCAACTTTAGTAAGCAGCCACTTTGTTGCACACATTTTTCCAGTGACCATTTGTGGTTGCTGGCCACGAGACAGCCGTCTGCCCTTCTTCGAGGAGGTGTGAACGACTATAAGGAAGGAACACAAGAGGCGTGCCATTGGAAGAGGTGTGCCTTCTCCCTGGCAGGCAGGCCAAACAGCTTGTGAGCCCAAAAGGCATGCTTCAAAAGGGAATCCGCCTTTGAAGGGCAAATTGTGGACACACACAAGAGGGGCTGCTCTTTTCTTCTTACAGACAGGTTGGTGTCAAGGACAGAGACAGGGAAGCCATTGTCAAACTTTTTCGTACAGAATAATTTTAGACTACAGACATTTTAACAGTCATACATGCACATTTGCTATACAAACACACATAGCACAGCACTCATGAACAACATAGTGCGCAAAAAATACAAAACAACACTGGACATTTCCAATGGTTTCTTCTGCCAAAATATAGACCCTGAGAGTAGAGACTGAACAAGTTTCAGCGCACTAGGCTCCCAAAAAAAAATTCTGTTGTTTACCCCAGGGGTACAAGAACAGTCCAGGACTGTGCACAGCTCATGTGACTTCAATATTACACGACACTGACCCTGAAGCATTGTCCTATGTAGATGATATTTATCTCACGGATGATGAATTACTGCAACATTTAAGACGGGTAGCCCGCATTGTTGTGGGATTTGCTGAGTTTGGCTACAAATTCAATTTAAGAAAAAACAAAACTAACTTTCCTTAGCGTCGTGTTTTTGGGATATGAGCTATCAAGGGAAGGAAAGAGCCTAGCGCCACAATTCTTGAAAAAATGCGCACAATTACAACCTCCAAATACAATTTAAAAACTCCAATCCCTATTGGGTTTTCTAAATTTTGGCAGAACTTACATTCCAGATTATGCATCACATATAAAACATTTATATGACTTAATACGTTCTGACTTTTCAAGTAAATTTTGAACAGTCGAACACACACGCATTCTCAGAGCTTTGCAAACATACATGCTTGTAGCACAACACTTACGCACAAGGAATAACAAAAAACATCTGATCATCAGAGTAATTGCTAGTGACATTGGTTTCACCTATGTAACTTTTCATGAGGGTGACACAGTCCCGATTGCATGCAAATCACATTTGTATTCAGCAGCAAAACAACGCTTTGCTCCCACTGAGAAAATTCACAATGCTGTTCAGATGGTTGTCATTGAAGAAAGGCCACTAACCCAGCGCAAATGCATTATAGTCGTGTCTCCAATTCCAGCCCTTGAGTCTGTTACCAAAGTCAGCGTTCCAAATGCTAAAGCATTACATCCACGTTGGATTCAACGGGCAACATCTTTGACAGCCACTGATGTTGACTACATTTTTTACCCAAAATTACAAATTCAATAATTTTTGCAATATGAACTAGAATACCCAGTTCCAGCAAATACACTGCCTATTGATCAATATCAAAGAGTCACGTACACCGATAGCTCAGCACAACCTGCAATAGGCACAAAGCATTAATACTCTGCTGCGTGCGCAGTGGTAAGTGGCTACATGGAGGATAATAAATTTTGTCCCCAACGTATATTCATGCAAACCCTAGGGGATTGCACAGCACAATTTGCAGAGCTAAAGGCTCTGGTGATGGCACTGGAACATACGGATCCTGCACAGTTAACACTGATTGTTTGTGATTCGTACTACTGTGTCCTGTCCTTCAATGAACACCTGCATTACTGGCACCAGAATGGGTTCAGACATTCTAAGGGCAACACCATCAAACACAGACTTCTGTGGGGGAAAGTAGGGGATATAAAGGAAACGCTACCAAACATCCATGTTGAATATACACTTGGACACCAGTGCGTTGGAATACACGTTGCTGGAAATACATTGGCTGATGAAGCCGCCAAATCAGCAGTAGCTATGGCTGCTGTTGCTGCAGTAACCCGTTCTGGAACGTAACCGGACGATGACATATGGGCTGCCGTGAAAGCCACGGCTGAAGGCACACCCTATCCAAAAGCATTTCCTGCTAAATATTTCTATGGAATGGGAGGCTGCCTTGACACAGAAGTAAAGATACCTGGCGTGGGGGTGTGAGTAATTACCAACAAAGATATGAGTTCGGAGTTGATTAAAGCAGCGCATGAGGGGGTAGCATCTGCCTATGCTGGTGTGGCGGCTACAATAGCATTATTGCAAGCACGTTATTGGTGGCCAGGTCTATACAAACAGGCCAAGCAGTATGTCCTTTGTTGTGACATCTGCCAACAAATTAAGGGTTCCACTGTCAAACGCTGTAGGAAGTTGGCTCTGTATGTACTATTTTAAAGTAAGAAATAGAGTGCACAGAGTCCAAGGGTTCCCCTTAGAGGTAAGATAGTGGCAAAAAGAGATAATTCTAATGCTCTATTTTGTGGTAGTGTGGTCGAGCAGTAGGCATATCAGAGGTTAGTGTTAAGCATTTGTTGTACACACACAGGCAATAAATGAGGAACACACACTCAAAGACAATTCCAGGCCAATAGGTTTTTTATATAGAAAAATATATTTTCTTAGTTTATTTTTAAAACCACAGGTTCAAGATTTACAAACAATACTTTAAATGAAAGGTATTTCACTCAGGTATCTTAGGAACTTTGAATTATCACAATAGCATGTACAGTTTTGGCAAAAATGGCAATAAGCTATTTTAAAAGTGTACACTGCAAAAATCAACAGTTCCTGGGGGAGGTAAGTAAATGTTAAGTTCCCAGGTAAGTAAAACACTTACAGGGTTCAAAGTTGGGTCCTAGGTAGCCCACTGTTGGGGGTTCAAGGCAACCCCAAAGTTACCACACCAGCAGCTCAGGGCCGGTCAGGTGCTGAGGTCAAAGTGGTGCCCAAAACACATAGGCTTCAATGGAAATAGGGGTGCCCCGGTTCCAGTCTGCCAGCAGGTAAGTACCTGCGACTTCGGAGGGCAGACCAGGGGGGTTTTGTAGGGCACCGAAGGGGACACAAGCAGGCACAGAAAGTACACCCTCAGCGGCATAAGGGCGGCCCGGTGCAGAGTGCAAACAGGTGTCGGGTTTTCAATAGGAATTAATGGGGAGACCCTTGGGTCTGTTCAACGATGCAGGCAGGCACAGGGGGGGTTCCTTGGGGTAACCACCACCTGGGCTAGATAGAGGGTCACCTGGGGGTCGCTCCTGCACTGGAGTTCGGTTCCTTCAGGTCCTGGGGGCTGTGGGTGCAGTGTGTTTTCCAGGCGTCGGGTTCCTTGAAGCAGGCAGTCGCGGTCAGGGGGAGCCTCTGGATTTCCTCTGCAGGCGTCACTGTGGGGGCTCAGGGGGGTCAACTCTGGCTACTCACAGGCTCGCAGTCGCCGGGTAGTCCTCCCTGTAGAGTTAGTTTTCCGCAGGTCGAGCCGGTGGCGTCGGGTGCAGAGTGGAAAGTCTCATGCTTCCGGCGGGAAAAATGTGGTCTTTAAAAGTTGCTTCTTTGTTGCAAAGTTGCAGTTTTGTTGAACAGGGCCGCTGTTCTCGGGAGCTTCTTGGTCCTTTTAGATGCAGGGCAGTCCTCTGAGGCTTCAGAGGTCGCTGGTCCCTGTTGGTGCATCGCAGTTGCAGTTTTTCTTGAAGTGGGGAGACAGGCCGGTAGGGCTGGGGCCAAAGCAGTTGTCGTCTCTGTCTTCTCTGCAGAGCTTCAGGTCAGCAGTCCTTCTCCATCTTCAGGTTGCAGGAATCTATCTGCCTTGGTTCTGGGGACCCCTAAATACTCGATTTAGGGGTGTGTTTAGATCTGGGAGGATAGTAGCCAATGGCTACTAGCCCTAAGGGTGGCTACACCCTCTTTGTGCCTCCTCCCGGTGGGGAGGGGGGTCACATCCCTAATCCTATTGGGGGAATCCTCCATCAGCAAGATGGAGGATTTCTAAATGTCAGAGTCACCTCAGCTCAGGACACCTTAGGGGTTGTCCTGACTGGCCAGTGACTCCTCCTTGTTTTTCTCATTATCTCCTCCAGCCTTGCCGCCAAAGTTTGGGCAGTGGCCGGAGGGGCGGGCAACTCCACTAGCTGGGATGCCCTGTGGCGCTGTAACAAAGGGGGTGAGCCTTTGAGGCTCACCTTCAGGTGTTACAGTTCCTGCAGGGGGAGGTGAGAAGCACCTCCACCCAGTACAGGCTTTGTTCCTGGCCACAGAGTGACAAAAGCACTCTCCCCATGTGGCCAGCAACATGTCTGGTGTGTGGCAGGCTGGCAAAAACTAGTCAGCCCACACTGGAAGTCGGGTATGTTTTCAGGGGGCATCTCTAAGATGCCCTCTGGGTGTATTTCACAATAAAATGTACACTGGCATCAGTGTGCATTTGTTGTGCTGAGAAGTTTGATACCAAACTTCCCAGTTTTCAGTGTAGCCATCATGGTGCTGTGGAGTTCGTGTATGACAGACTCCCAGACCATATACTCTTATGGCTACCCTGCACTTACAATGTCTAAGGTTTTGCTTAAACACTGTAGGGGCATAGTGCTCATGCACCTATGCCCTCATCTGTGGTATAGTGCACCCTGCCTCAGGGCTGTAAGGCCTGCTAGAGGGGTGACTTATCTATGCCATAGGCAGTGTGAGGTTGGCATGGCACTCTGAGGGGAGTGCCATGTCGACTTAGTTATTTTCTCCCCACCAGCACACACAAGCTGGCCAGCAGTGTGCATGTGCTGAGTGATGGGTCCCCAGGGTGGCATAAGACATGCTTCAGCCCTTAGAGACCTTCCCTGGCATCAGGGCCCTTGATATCAGGGGTACCAGTTACAATGGACTTACCTGGGTACCAGGGTTGTGCCAATTGTGGAGACAAAGGTACAGTTTAGGGAAAGAACACTGGTGCTGGGGCCTGGTTAGCAGGCCTTAGCACACTTTCAAATCATAACTTGGCTTCAGCAAAGGCAAAAAGTCAGGGGGTAACCATGCCAAGGAGGCATTTCCTTACAAACGCGCACCGCAGACACCCCTCCTAATTTCTAACAAACCTTTACAATGTGTGTACTTGTCTATTGTGCTCCCCTAACACCGGACACTGCATACAAATACATTTTAGTCACTGTTGACTCTTGCTCCAGATTTCTATGGGTGTAGCCACAACGCTCGGCTGACACTCGGACTGTTATTAAGGATTTGCAAGTCTTTTTCGGCACATATGCAGTTGTGGCTTTTCACTCAGACCAGGGCCCTGCTTTCGCCTCAAGGGCATTCAGGGATGCCATGGCTTCGGTAGGGGTCCAACTCCATTACCTGTCTCCGTTTCATCTTGAGGGAAATAGTGTAGTGAAGCAACAAAACCGTGATTTAAAGCAGTCCTTAACAGCCAGAGTCTTGGGTACGGGACGTAGTTGGCTTAATGAACTGTATGGAGTCCAGAGAGCACTTAACAATCTGTCTAGACGGTCCCTGGGGGGTCATACTTCATACGAGTGCCTGTTTGGAACTCAAATGTATGTTCCAGATCTTAATGGTCCTGGTGTGGAGGTGGCAGAAACACCTTTTGAAATAAATGAACGTGTCACTGTCTTGCAGGAATTACAACAGTTCCGTGATGACAACGCTTCTGCCAATGCTGCCTACACAGGAATTAAGGATGTACCAATAACACCGACCGGCTGGATTCCTAAAGTTGGGGATCTGGTATGTGAAAAAGTTGCTGTGAAAAAGGAGTTTGGTCCTTCTTATCGTGCACCGGACCCAGTCTTGGGAATACACGGTACCAGAACTGTCATTCCTCTGCCGTTGGCTGGTGCTAAAGAAAATCGCTTTGTATCTATCGACAATGTCAGGTTACACCATGTAGCTGATCCTGCACAGCAGACCAAGAGGAGCACCCAGTAGCTCCCGAATCCCTCTCACTGCTGGTCAAGAAGTCCCTCTACAAGTTTTGAACAGCAACGCTGACACCTCTCTGAGCTTGGGGAGGGTGGAAAATGATCTTGCATTAGTTCCACTAACATCTGTTACAACAAGCAATACTGAAAGTACTGATCAATTTGACACAACTTCAACACAGACGGATGGCGTCATTAACTATGAACCACCGCAGGAGAACCTTACCAGTTCTCCTCCTACAAATACAGCTCCATCTTTTGCACAAACTGCTTCTGGATATTTTGCTGACGTCAATGACACTTTCTTGGACTCATTTGCCCCTTCTGCATCTGAACTGCCAAAAACATGTAAGCTGAGAAACTGCCTCAAAACAAATTACTTTATTTTCCCATGGAACTATCTGTGGCTTACCTTGACTGTATTAGCTTTCCTTCTTTGGATAGGCTTTGTCATAGCATTCTTTCTATTAATACATGGCCATTTTCTTCCTGAAAGATCAACAGTTGAACTGGTGTATGAGGTCCTAAAACCCATTTTTCTTCTCACAAGGTCCACATAGACTTGTCTTTCGTGAACATTTCCGCTATACCAATTCCAGATGGGATTGTTTGGGATAAAGTCACATTTGATATATACGGCCCCACGGAAGTCATTCAAATACCATATGTATTTAAACTTTCAATGAACAATGTAATAATACCCGGAGTTGTTTCTGATGACTGGGATGTAAAAACAGTTGATTCCATGATGACTGAATTGCAGTATTTTACTGTATTTGAAAGTGAAGATGTTTATCAATCTAAAGAGAATTATGGTGATATGTTTTGCTATGATTATTATGGACACCATTTCATGCACAGAGCAAGTACCCTAAAGACTATTTTTAATTATACACAATGGGAACATTGTCCAACTCCACCACAGGGGAGTTCTAAAAGATATTCTGAAAAGTTTGCATATTTTTCTGGGCACAATGTAAAAATGCTGAGCCATATTATTTCAAATTGCCATTGATGAAAAATGTACACATATTATTGACAGATACGAAATTCATTTATTCGGATTCCTTTGTTTCCCGTTTGGCTATAGAAGGCTATGAATATTGGTTAAAGTCGATTGACTTGAAAAGTTTGTGGGGAACAAGACATTGGCAAATAAGGGGGAAGGAAGCTTTATTTAAAGCATGCCTGATACCTGTTCAAATGATATTTTTAAATGAAACAGTACAGCAGACAAGTTGCTTAGGCTTAGCAAAAAATTAAGGATTTGAATGCGCCCAGTATTCCTGCCCCTGAAAAAGTTTACAAAAGGCAAAAGTATATAAATGCAACTGAAGATCAGCTCGATGAATGGGTCCAGAATGCCAAGTTTAATGCTTCACTGTCACGTCGTGGCGGGTGGTAATTGTGGCCAAGAGATACCAGTGGGTGCCATAAACGTTTTATAAACTCCCCGGGGGTTTTAGAACAAGTAGGCCGGACCCTAGCTATGTGTCATCCGAACATGCGGATATAGTAACAACATACAGTGTAGGGAAACTATGTCAGCAATGGTTGAAGAGTTCCTCACTAGATGCTGTTAGAGAACACCTTACTCTCCTGTCTAATAACACTGACTTACAGGTCTTCCTGTTAGGCCCTATAAAACAACACAAAAAGAACTTCTTATACTTAGTCTATAATGAAATTTGGAAGCTTTTCCAACAAGAAGCTGCTGCCCGGTTAAGGCAAATAGATCAGAAAAACTTACAGAAGGCATTAGCTGTTGTAGATAATGGGATTAATACCCTGTCCAACCGGATATACACCCTAAACAACATTGTTTCTTCTGCAATAGACATAATACAAAGTGATATGTCTTCTTTGCATCATGGACAGAGCCAACTAAGGTCCATTATGCAGTTGGGTTGGACATTTCAAACACTGAAGGCAGGCCGCGTTCCCTGACAACACGTTAGCGCAAGGGACATATTTTCCACATTTAATTTAATGTGACAACAACAACTAATGGCTAAGAAATAAGCAACGTATGTCATGTTAAATATATAAAAGTTGCCTTTTACTGTGGCTGAAATACCATCAGCTGAATAGTTAATACACTGGGTTATTAATCTGCCTATTTCAACACTTCAATTCACGTCCTACTTAAAACACATTCCTGTAGGCAGATATGAAAGGCTAGGAGATAGTTACATCCATGAGGTGTGGGAGCTGCCCTTCTCGTACAAATGTCTCAGTGGTATGTAAGAGGTCTTTCTTAGCGGTAGTGAATGCGAGACTTATGTCAGCCATTCAATGGTTTGTAAACAGCTGTCCATGAACAGGGCGTGTAACATTTCGGCAGCAAACTTGGCTTGTTATCTGATGGGAGTTCCAGTCCCCTTGATTAGACCTGCATTCCAGGTGCTCTCAAATGGCAGCTATGTCTTTCTCAATAGTGAAAACTGTTGTGGGATGCGAGCTGGAACAGTTTATGTTGTTTCGGCCTCTAAGATTGTTACATGCTGCAGGAACGTACTTTTTCCTCCCACAAGACAGAGAGAAGTAGTTGAGATTTGGACCCATATCGTTACTTCAAATGTGAATTTTGAGAAGTTGAGCAGACTTAAGGCCTTATTGTTCCAAAAACATGTGGTGCTTATATCTGCACGCAAGACCTACCCGCTTATTGTGGCAAGGTCATCAGCAGAGATACAGTCCCTTTTAAGTACTAATTTTCCGAGACACTTTGGTGAGCTCGTGGGACGGATATTTAATGCATCCAGTACTACTGGAATCGCACATTTCTTTAAGACTGTTGGTTCTGGTTTCGTTCACACCTTCTCCTCTATATTCGGTTTAATACCATCAGCCATCCACTCAGTATTCTCCCGTATTTTCGGGGATTTCCAAAAACTTTGACTATAATAGTTGGCATTTTGCTATTGCTATTTCTTCTGCGCAATGGCTGTTTGGGCGCAACAAGGAGGACTGAAAGCGATCCCACCAGCGCAGCTGTGTCGAGAACAAATGATGCAGTACTTTGGAGCAACACTCCTGGAGAAATTGGAGTGTGACTGGTCTCTGTCATTCAGACCGGTTTTGCATTGTGTGCAGCCTGTGTTTCAGTGCCTGAGGTGCTCATTCTAACATGCACTTAAAAAGTTTGTCTTTCCATGCAGCGCTTGCTTTCATTGGACGCTGATCCGTTGATGTTCTTGCTGAGGGCTCTTTATCAGACATGCACGTTAAAGGTGCGTTTGTTACGGGAAGCTGGTTATGAGTTGCCCTTCATGGAGGATGCAGCACTAAACTCATTGTTGGGCACACCACGGATTGTTTCTGCCTTGGCTGGAGTTCAGGCTTTGGAACACAAATGCTCCTTGGTTCTTCTTGGCAATGAGTTTCTTACTTTACCTGCCGAAGTGGAAGATTTCCTGTCTTCAATTATCCTAGATTCGAGGGGCAACTTCCAAAATGACTCTGACTCTTGAAATTTGGCCTTTTTTTACACCACAAGTGAACATTTTTAAATTGTCCTTTTATACATGCTCGAGTGTCTTTTTAACTTGTCATTATTGAATTTTTTTATATATGCCTTAGGTTAGATTTGAGGAGCTTTTATATATTATTAGACTTTGAACCGGGGAGAGTGGTGTGTAACCATGTTAGTTATAGCTCCATGCATGTTATAGTAGCAAACTAGGCCTGCCGCTGTGCCCTCTAACCTAGATATATTTTAATCAGCTTTGTTTATTACTCTAATAATAGCTACATTTGCGGTCTTATTTTATTTCTCTTTATCTAGCTGTACTTTGCCTAGGTCAGCACTGCATTCTTAAACAAGACATTTCTTTCACTCTGTGCTTTTCTCAAAGCTGCAGTAAGATAGGCTGCCGGTAAACGTGGTAATGCTTTGTCTCTAGTGTTCATAGAAACATACATCCTTACGTAGGGACATTTTCTCAGAACGCCAGCTGTTATTATTTATTTTATTATAAAAATACTTCTTTGTCCCATACACGTTAGAGGGAGATTCCAGCCAGATGGCCACGACTGTATGCAGATTGCTGAACGCTTTGCTACAGCTGCTTCTATAGGCTACAGGCCTCTTGCTCAGGTATGAGGGATGATGTCTTACCAGGGGAACCTGAAGGGCAGAACTAGAGCTTAACATGCTGTGCTTCAACATAGCCTAGGTAGGAATTATTTTAATGATTTTAGTGACAATATGGTAGCATTATTTTTATGCTTCACTCTCCTTGTCACAATTCTAATCCTGTCATGCTTTATCGTCCTGGTTATTGCAGTACACACTTTATTATATAAGATGCAGTTGCTTCACCTTATTGAAACATATGCTGCCTCTGATCATCCTTATAAATGTGAGATTAATGTAACTGAGAGAGATATGGATGCGATCTGAGTAACCACGATTTCCTTGAGGAGTCAATTGTGTCATGCGCTCAGCTGCCCAATCACCCCTGCTCTTGGGTGGAGTTGAGGCACTGCTAGTTAGCTAGAGCAAAACCCGGATTAGGCCGACAGGTGTCACCTGTAGTGGGTTAGACTCAGTCTCCCACACCACAGGCGATTCTGCTTCTCAAATCCAGTAGTCTCATTAGAATAATGAGAGCCTACGCGACAGACTGTAAGGTAACTGTTCAACCAATCCTCATTGGTCTCTGTGACTCACTCCATGCCAGTGTTAGTGGCCTAAAGCAGGCTGGAGTAGTAGTTTACAACTTTATAAACTTTTTCTAAAGTTTGACCGCAAGAAGCCAGTTGACAAAACATCATTTTTTTAGAGAAATGGCAAAATGTTTAAATATAATTTCACAAAAATATAATGATACTGTGGTAAAAATAAATATTCATTTAAACAACAGGTTATGTTAGTCTTGCTTTTATGTCTACGGTGACCCAGTACTTTAAAAAAATAGGACAATGTAGGAAGAAAGAAGAGGACAGGGTGATTGTAGGAAGTTGGCTCTGTATATACTATTGCAAAGTGAGAGGTAGTGTGCACAGAGTCCAAGGGTTCCCCTTAGAGGTTGATAGTGGCAAAATTAGATAATTCTAATGCTGTATTTTGTGGTAGTGTGGTCGAGCAATAGGCTTATCAGAGGGTAGTGTTAAGCATTTGTTGTACACAAACAGGCAATAAATGAGGAACACACACTGAAAGACTTAACTCCAGGCCAATAGTTTTTATATAGAAAAATATATTTTCTTAATTTATTTTAGAACCACAAGATTCAAGATTTAAAGTAAATACATAAAATGCAAGGTACTCCACACAGGTAAGTAAGGAGCTTTGAATTAAAGCAGTAGTACACACAGCATAGGTTAAAAGGGCCATAAGCTATTTTAAAAGTGGACACAGTGCAAAAATCAACAGTTCATGGGGGAGGTAAGTATGGTTAAGTTTCTGAGGTAAGTAAAGCACTTTACAAGTTCAGTCTCCTGGGCATAGACAGCCCACCATCGGGGGTTCAAGGCAACCCCAACCTACCACACCAGCAACACAGGGCCGGTCAGGTGCAGAGGTCAAAGGAGGGCCCAAAACACATAGGCACCTATGGAGAACAGGGGTGCTCCGGTTCCGATCTGCTGACAGGTAAGTACCTGCGTCCTCGGGGAGCACTGGGGGAGACACAAATAGGCACACAAAACACACCCTCAGTGGCACAGGGGTGGCCGGGTGCAGTGTGTGAAGTTGGCGTCGGGTTTGCTATAGAAAGCGATGGAGGGACCCGGGGGTCACTTAGGCGATGCAGGCAGGGCCCAGGGGGGCTTCTTGGGCCAGCCACTGACTGGGCCGCCTGATGGTCACTCCTGCACTGGAGTTTGGTTCCTCTCAGTCCTGGGGGCTGCGGGTGCAGTGCTGGGTCCAGGCGTCGGGTTCCCTGTTACTAGGCAGTCGCGGTCAGGGGGATCCTCTGGATCCTCTCTGCAGGTGGCGCTGTAGGGGGGCAAGGGGGTTGTCTCAGGTTACTCACGGGGTCGTAGTCACCTGGGAGTCCTCTCTGCAGTGTTGGTTCTCTGGAGCTCGAGTCGGGTGTGTCAGGTGCAGAGTGTGAAGTCTCAAAGATGTTGCTGTTGGTGAACAGTGCTGCTGTTCTCGGGAGGTTCTTGGTCCTTCGGTTTCAGGGTAGTCCTCAGAGGTCGCTGGTCCCTGTCGGATGCGTCGCTGGGCAGGTTCTTTGAGTCTGGAGACAGGCTGGTAGGGCTGGGGCTAAGTCAGTTGTCGTCTCCATCATCTCTGCAGGGCTTTCAGGTCAGCAGTCCTTCTTCTTTGTGTAGGTTGCAGGAATCTGATTTCCTGGGTTTTGGGTCGCCCCTAAATACTGAATTTAGGGGTGTGTTTAGGTCAGGAGGGCAGTAGCCCTCCTCCCTGAGGGGAGGGGGGTACATCCCTAATCCTATTGGGGGAATCATCCAAACTCAAGATGGAGGATTTCTAAAGGCAGGAGTCACCTCAGCTCAGGACACCTTAGGGGCTGTCCTGACTGGTGGGTGACTCCTCCTTGTTTTTCTCTTTATCCTCTCCTGCCTTGCCGCCAAAAGTGGGGACAGTGGCCGGAGGGGTGGGCATCTCCACTAGCTGGGATGCCCTGGGGTGCTGTAACAAAAGGCATGAGCCTTTGAGGCTCACCGCCAGGTGTTACAGTTACTGCAGGGGGAGGTGAGAAGCACTTCCACCCAGTACAGGCCTTGTTCCTGGCCACAGAGTGACAAAGGCACTCTCCCCATGTGGCCAGAAACTCGTCTGGTTGTGGCAGGCTGGCAGAAACTGGTCAGCCTAGCACTAGGAGTCGGACTGGTATTCAGGGGGCATCTCTAAGATGCGCTCTGGGTGCATTTTACAATAAATACCACACTGGCATCAGTGTGCATTTATTGTGCTGAGAAGTTTGATATCAAACTTCCCAGATTTCAGTGTAGCCATTATGTGGAGTTTGTGTTTGACAAACTACCAGACCATATACTCTTTATAGTTTCCCTACACTTACAATGTCTAAGGTTTTGCTTACACACTGTAGGGGCATAGTGCTCATGCGCATATGCCCTCACCTGTGGAACAGTGCACACTGACTTAGGGCTGTAAGGCCTGCTAAAGGGGTGACTTACCTATGCCACAGGCAGTGTGAGGTGGGCATGGCATTCTGAGAGGAGTGCCATGTCGACTTAGTTATTTTCTCCCAACCAGTACACACAAGCTGTGAGGCAGTGTACATGTGCTGAGTGAGGGGTCCTCAGGGTGGAATAAGACATGCTTCAGCCCTTAGAGACCTTACTTGCCATTGGTACCAGGGGTACTATTTACAAAGGTTCCGTTTAGGGAAAGAACACTGGTGCTGGTGCCTGGTTAGCAGGGTCCCGGCACACTTTCAATCATAACTGTATCAACAAAAGGCAAAACGTCAGGGGGTAACCATGCCAAGGAAGGCAGTTCCTTACAGTGATGAAAAGGTAACAAAGGAAAAGGGACTGCATCTAGAAAATGGCAATTGCATGGATGGTGTAGCGTGGTAGTTAGAGATGTGTTTAAAAAAATCAGGACTGGAGGGAGTGCAGCACAAGGAAAGCATGGAAGAAGGTGAATGGATAGAAAAGGAAGCAGCCTCACCTTCCAAAAAAAAAGAAAAACAAAAGAACAGTGGGTTAGGAAGGAATAGTTCCCTTAAAAAGCTGAAAAGCCATTCTGAGGTAAGGAATGTTTCGTCAAAGGCTTTCACCAGGTTGTTTTTATCAAACTGGCGAAAATCATTCTTGATTACAAAAATTGTTAAAAAATGTTTGAAGAAAATATTTATTCTGATGGCTACAACTACCTGTGGATTCCTCACCTTATGAATTCACCCTTGCGCCAGCATCCGATGGAAAATCTTCTTTCCAGCTCTCCACGTCGACGAGGACATCACAATTGCACGGCTCCACGCGACTCCGTCTGGCGTCACCTTGCCAATAAGAGGTCCTCGCCGGCGTGCTGACGTCAGTTGCCTTTTTTCCGTGCCTTCAACGCTAACGGTTTTCTTCTAGCTCTTGCTTCTGTTGGAGGTTTTGTTGCTAGCAGAATTGTTAGTTACAATGTCTCCCCCTAGGAAGTCCGGTTTCAAGCCATGCTGAGAGTGCTAGGGTTGCATGTCGGTCACTGACCCTCATGAAGATTGTATTTTGTGCCTTAGCTCTGAGCATGACGTCGGGGAGTATGTGTCTTGCCAGAGCATGAATCCAAAGGCGTTAAAGGAAAGGGAGGCCAAACTCTTTTTGGCTAAGGCGAAGAAGGGTCATAGGAGCCATCGTAGATCCTCTTCCCATGCTTCTTCGAAGAAGCATAAGAAACGGCGCCGTCATGACTCCCGGCATCGTTCGGCTTGGAGCTGATCAAGATCGAGATCTCCATCTCGTCGGCGCCGTGCGACGTGGGAGGTGAGTCCGACGGTGACTTCTCAACCCCAGAGCCCTGAGGTTTCTCCGGCGCAGTCTGTCTTTGAGGTTGTGGCGCCTCCGCACAGTCCTCAATTTTCACCTGCTGGTCAGGAGTCCGAGGTTCAGCAAGCACAGGTGCATCAGGGAGACCAGAGGTATCCTGCCTTCCCGGCTCCGGGAGCGGATCCGGCAGCATTTTTGAATGCCATGTTCTCTATGTTCAATGCGATGGCCCCTGCTGGTGCACCGGTTGGTCCCACGGGTCCATTGGCATTTTTGTTGGGCTCCCCTGCTCCGTACTAGGTGGCGCTGTTTATGCCATTCTATCCGATGACATTGCCTCGAGGCCCTGTGGATCCAATGACGTCACCTTCTAGATCTATGGCACCGATTTCATCACCCCATCAGCCGGCGCTGTTGGTAGAGCCGCGAGCATCCTTGGCGCCATTAGGATCCATGCCGGCGCCGGATCCGAGTGATGGATTCGAACGGAGTCAACCTTCCTCTCCTGTTCCACGTCAGGTGTTGAAGCCGGTGTCTACGACATCGGCAAATTCCATGTCGACGCCGAGGTTGGAAGCTCGATTGAGGTCACGCAAGAAGGCTTTGCGGCTCTTAGAGAAGGAAGAGTATCAAAGGCAGTTGTTGGAAGAAGGAGAGATTATCAAGCCCTTGGGAGAGTATCAAGGCCTAGAGTTGGCCAGTGGACTGGATACTTCCCCGGAATGGGACTTGTCTTCACCGGGGGAACGGAGGTCCTGCATCCTTCTTCGGCTTCTGCAGACCCTTTGCTTCCATCTAACGAGCCTCTTACGGAGCCCATATTAGAACTTTGGAGGAAGCCTGTATCGTCGCCTGCTGAGAATAGAGCTGTGGCAAGGAGATACAGAGTTGTGCCTGGTGACACAGGGTTTTTATCACAACATCCTTCCCCAGAAAGTTTGGTGGTTCAGGCCTCTTGCTCTACACGGTCTGCTCCAGGCTCCTTCCCTGTAGTTCCATCAGACAGGGAATCCAAGCGGATGGAGCAATCCACAAAGAAGACTTTCTCGTCTTGTAGCATGGCTCTCAAGGCTGCATACGCTACCTGTGTGCTGGGTAGATATGTCCACTCCCTCATGGACTCCGTGAAGGCCATGGTTCCTGACCTGCCGCAGGATGTACAGAAACCATTTGGAGAACTCCTGTCTGATGCGCAGGCTGCGACAAAACAAATAATCCAGTCTGGCCTGGACTCTACGGACTCGTTGGCCAGGGCAATGGGTACATCTATTGCTACCAGGAGGCACGCTTGGTTGAGGTCCTCTGGGTTTTCTTCAGATGTACAGACCACTTTGTTGGATTTACCTTTTGACGGGTAAAAAATGTTTGGATATAAAGCGGACTCTGCCCTAGAGCGCTTTAAAGATAGCCCGGCCACGGCGAAGTCTTTGGGTTTGCAAGCCTCCTCTGCCACCCCTTTTAGGTCCTTTCGGAGGTTCAGGGGTCTGGGCGTGGAGCAGCTTATCGAGGGAGACTCCAGTCCTCGGTCCTGCAGCCTACCAGCTTGCATTACTGGTCCTTTAGAGGGCGGGAGACGGTTAGGACAAGAGGGGCCACCCAACAGCATCCTACGTCATCCTCTTCCTCAGAAGGACAACAGCAAGGGAAGCAGCCCTAGTTTTCTCCCCTTTATCGACCATACTTCACCTGTACGGGGACGATTACGTCATTTTCTCCACGAGTGGGAGTTAGTTACATCAGACTCATGGGTTCTAAATATTGTGAGAAAAGGATATGCTCTCCCTTTTCAGGAGTTTCCTCCTCCCATCCCTCCCCGTTCCTCTCAGAGCAGATCTCCTCTCGCAGTCACAGGGGCAGGTTCTACACCCCCACCTCCAGAGCCTGCACCTTCATGCCTGGAGATTGAACGGGGCAACCTGAGTTCCTTTTCTCTCCCACCAGATGTAGTGGATGTTATTTAATTGGCCAGGCGACACTCCACTAAGTCAGTTTATGCCGGCAGGTGGGCAAAATTTGTGGCTTGGTGTGGAGAAAAGCAAATTGATCCTTTGAAGGCCCACCTTTCTGATATTTTATTATTTGCTTTGGACTTAGCAAAGAAGGGTTGTGCAGTGGCTACGGTTAAGGGTTATTTAGCTGCTCTGTCAGCCTTTCTTTGCCTCCCGGATCAGCCGTCATTATGTAAATCACCCATTGTGGTTAGGTTTCTTAAGGGTTTACTTAATAAGTTTCCTCCCACTCCTTTTCATGTACCTCAGTGGGACCTAAATCTTGTTTTAACCTTTATAATGGGGTTACCATGTGAGCCCATGCACTCTTGCCCGTTAAGGTTTTTAGTGCTTAAAACAGTTTTTCTTGTTGCCATAACCCTGGCTAGGCGGGTTAGTGAGCTTCAAGCTCTTTCTGTTAAACCCCCTTTACCTTGTTTTTCCCAAATAAAGTGGTGTTGAGAACCAGGGCGGCTTTCCTTCCAAAAGTTGTCACTCCTTTTCATATAGGGCAGACTATTACCCTTCCATCTTTCTACTCTCCTCCTCACCCCTTGTAGGAGGAAGAAAGGCTCCACCACTTGGAACCTAAAAGGGCGCTTAGTTGTTACATTGAAAGGACGAAAGACTTTTGTCTGGAAGATCAGCTGTTCGTGGGGTATATTGGACAGAGGAAGGGCAGTGCAGTCCATAAAAGAACAATCTCTAGGTGGGTTATCCTTTTATCAAGATCTCCTACTCATTGGCAAAAAAGGTTCCCCCTGAGGGTATCAGAGCCCATTCCACCAGGGCTAAGTCCGCTACTTCGGCCCTGGCAAAGGGGGTTCCGGTGGTGGATATTTGCAAGGCAGCAACTTAAGTGTCCCTCCACACCTTCGCAAAGCATTATTGCTTGGACTCCGAGGTTCGGAGGGACGGCCATTTTGCACGATCTGTGTTGCAGGATTTCTTGGTGTAATCAGACAGGCACCCACCTCTGAGTGCAGTACTGCTTTGGGACTCTATTCATAAGGTTAGGAATCCACAGGTAGTTGTATCAATCAGAAGAACAAGTTACTTACCTTCAGGAATGCTTTTTCTGGTGGATACAATAGCTACCTATGGATTCGTCACAGTCCCACCCGCCTCCCAGTTGCCTGTCTGGTTGCACTAGGATATGTAGTTGTATAGATGTATGTATATATTGATATTTTTCCTGTATATATATAAATGATGGTTTTGATTTTGTTGTAGCATGATGATATTCTGTATATATGTACTTATTGGAGTTATTTTGGAGTGGGTTTTCACCTGTTTGCCTCAAAGGCCCGTAAAAAATGGGTGAAACTGACATCAGCACACCGGCGAGGACCTCTTATTGGCACGGTGACTTCAGATGGAGTCGCATGGAGCCGTGCAATTGTGTCGTCCTCGTCGACGTGGAGAGCTGGGAAGAAGATTTTCCATTGGATGCTGAAGCAAGGGTGAATTCATAAGGAGAGGAATCCACAGGTAGCTATTGTATCCACCAGAAAAAGCGTTACTGAAGGTAAGTAACTTGTTCATCACAATCACTTTCTGAAAGTTGTTTTTTGTATAAAGTACATACAACCAAATGCCAAGATGGCGTGGGTCAGTGACTGAAAGAGTGATGTCTTTCTACAGAATGGTCACCACTTCCATGGCATTGTACTCCTGCACTCAAACATTAGACAGAGCTGGGGAGACATCAGTGAGACTGTATTTACACTGTACTTGTCATATCAGGCAAGTCTGTTGACAATACAAGAGGTAGGACTTTGTGATGCGTGAATGTATGCAATGTCCATGAGGTTAATATACTATTGTCTGACGTGTGTGTGGGACTACATATGCACCAGAATGCATTACTGTGATGCTGTTGCACCCTAGGTTGAGCACATCATGCGTTCATTATGTAGACTCTTAGAAACAATGGAGATAGTGTTTTTATATGTACCAGGTCATCGGTGACATCTTATGGCATTGGTCTTGGCATCACTTCAACCTTAAACTCCTGTGTCCTCTACAAGATAAGTGGCAGCAGTGTTCCATCTTATAGGCCATGGGATATTTTGTGAATGATGGTTTCCTTCACCAGGGACTCAGCTGGTGTGAGTTAAACTTGTTTGGAGGGTATTCCACTGGCACCACTGGCTTTGCTCTAATTACTTACAATCTTTTCCTTTTACGTATTTAAGGTTGTATCACTTTTTCGGAAGTAGTGTACTTCAGTTTATGCACTCACTTGGAATTGCGTCATC
Source organism: Pleurodeles waltl (assembly GCF_031143425.1). Classification (NCBI taxonomy): domain Eukaryota; kingdom Metazoa; phylum Chordata; class Amphibia; order Caudata; family Salamandridae; genus Pleurodeles; species Pleurodeles waltl. Next base: position 87,965,622 of record NC_090445.1, on the reverse strand, counting down.
CTCCCAACTAGGCATTCTGCCATCAGACAGAAACTAGCACGTTTTATGTCTCTTGCTCCTCCTGGTCCCCTTGGCCCCAGTAGAAAGAGGAGGCTGCCTTGTCTCTCTTAAGAGCCTTGTCCCATTTCGGACAACCTTGATGTTGCTTCTGGGAAAGCAGAATGAGCTACTTCAAAGCTCCATCTACAGCAGCAGATGGGTCCAAGAAAACCATTGTGCTAGCCATCAGCAGATTCTCAGGTCTCTCAAAGTAGGAAGAGCAATGTGGCTGACTTTATCTAACCTCACTGACAGCTTGTACAAAGAGTAGCACCACTGCAGTGGGTGAGAAGGAAAACTGAGGGGCACCAGGACAATGTTAATCCCATCCCACGTAGGATCACAAAAAATATACGATCTCTCAAATACGAACTCCCAGCAGTATAGTGTGCTACGCATCCAAAAATGCACTTCAGCGACTCGTAATACGTTACCTAGAACTTTATAAATGCTACAATGTTCTGCTGGTCAAGCTGTTAGATGCAGATTTCAGCTCAATTTGTCTGCACTTTTTAGGTCAAAACCTACCAGATAGCGCAGTTGTCTGGTTTTCTGAAGAGTTCTTGGGGATATTCTGAAAGCTTCCCTGGGAATGCATTCCACCCATTGCCTGCCACTGGCTTTGTATTATTTATCTCATAGTTGCCTGCTTTCTATTTTCTGGCTTTATTTGTTTTAGGCTGTCCACCTTATACCTTCCGTGGTGCATAGCTTGTTAGCCTGGCTTCTTGTATTCCTACATGAGTGCTTGGTCTCTGTAGACAGGACTTTAAATTTTGTTCTTATCTTGCCACATTTGCTGTGCATTCAAAGACAGGTCAAATGTCAGGCTGTGCCTTCTCAGGGAGCTTGGTGTTTTCTTTTCTTTAGTTGACTTCAAACTGAAAGGATTTATGTGACAGCCTTGCTGGGGTTTTGAAAGGAAAGGCTTTTTTTCTAGCACACTAGAAAAGAATGATATCTGTAAATGAAGCATGCAGAGATTTAACAATATCTCAGAATTAGGAAAGCACAAATGTGTAAATGTTTTTGTAATTCTGAAGTATGGTGGAAACAAATATTTTAATACGATCAAAGCAAATCAATACACTAGAAGTTGCCATTTCCACACATTATTCTTTGTGTGCTATATAGTTTTATCACTAAAACTGTATGTCTGGGCAAATGAAATGCTCGTTTCAACTTAAAATGTGTTTTGTCTGTAATCGCAGAGTGTTACCACACCATGAATACTCCACACTACACCACTCCACTCTCCACCACTCCATTCTGCGCCACTCCACTCTGACACTAGACTCCATGTCACCCCATGCTACTCCACTCTGTGTCAATCCACGTCACTCTACAACACACTACTCCACTCTCTGACACACCACCCCATGCCCCTCTATTGTATGACACACCACTCTACTCTGCTCTGTGCCACAACACTCCACTCTACTCTACGACACGCCACTTCACTCTACAAATCACCACTCCACACCCCTGCACTCTATGCTCGTCCACTCTGCGGCACAATACTCTAGAATAACATTCTACAACACTCCACGACACTCTATGACAGTGTATGGCACTCCACTCTACAACACTTCACTCTGTGACACTCTACTGCATTCCACGCCACTGAACTCTGACATTTTACTCCATTGTACAGTACGCTATGCCACTCCACTCTTCTCCCCTTGCTCTACTCTATTTTACTCCACTCTATGCCACTCCACTCTTTACTACTCCACTCTGTGCTACTCCACCCTACACTACGCCACTCTGTGCTACTCCTCTCTGTGCCACTCTACTCCACTCTATGCCAATCTGTGTCACTCCACTCTATAACACTCTATGCTACTCTACAACACTCTGACACTACTCCACTCTATGCCACTCCACTCTACAACACTTCACTCTGTTCAATGACATACTACTCCACTCTGTGACAAGCCAAGCCACTCTACAGCACTCAACTATGACACTTTACTCTGTGACACCCTATTCCACTCTATTCCATTCCACTCTATGAAAATCTACTTCACTTTACGCTACTCTTAAGCAGCTCCCCTTATGTCACTACACTCTACGACACTCTACTCCATGACACTCACTCTGACTCTCAACTCAACTTTTTGCCACTCAACGCTACAATAATCTACATCACTTTATGCCACTCCATTCCACTGTACACCACTCCACTCTCTACTCTATGACACTCTATGCCACTCAACTCCACTTTGACACTCTGCTCCACTCTATGCCCCTCCAGTTTATGCCCTTCTGCTCTACGACACTGTTTTCCCATCACGCCACTCTACGCACTTCCACACCACTTTACGCACCTCCACACCAATCCCAACACTCTACGCCACTCCAGGACACTCCACTCTACTACAGTCACACCACTGCACAACTCTATTCCACTCTACTTCACTCTGCGCCACTCCACAACACTCTACGTCACTCCACTCTACTACACTCTACCCCACTCCACTGTATAATATTCCACCGCATTTCAAACTTCTCTACGCCACTATATATTAGATGTGCTGAACAGTAGCCACGCTGAAGAACAACAAACTGGCTGAAACACATTGGCAAAGTCTATAGCTCTTGCATAGGTGAGACATATTGGCTTTGCCAGTGCTTGTTATTCTGCGTGTAAAGTTTTCTTCTGTTACATGTGCAGGCGATTCATTCTTGTGCTGTGAGGGAGCAAGCTAGATGGCAGTTTGTAGCTCACCTTTACATGTGCAGGGTGCCAGTTTGGCCCGAATATAATACATGACTCGACTGGGCTCGCTGCCTTTGGGAGCATGAGAGGGGCTTTGGAATTGAACCTGTGCTCAAAGTGTTGGTGTTCTTCTGCCTAGCAAATATGATCCTTTTCAGGATTGTGTAGTATCTACAATGCAATACGGCATCGTTTTTATTAGAAAATTTGACAATATTCCATGATAAATCCACAAATTATACTTACGTGGGGAGAATGGTTTGTCAGTATTATGGTTCACTGTTTTCACTCGAGTTCGTGTCTCACTTCAAATACTGTCAGAAAATTGATTCTAACAGAAAATTTCCCTTGGTGAGATCTTGCCTGTGCGAGCCAGTGTCACAATGGTATTGCACACAACTTTTTACATGATCCCCGTGCATGTCTAAACTAAAGTTATGCAAAATTGGAATATGTGAAATTTTGAGAAATTCCATTAATTTTGCATAAAGTGAAATATGGAAATTTCACACATTTCTCTGTTGTAAATAAAATGTTACCCGGACTATTTATGAGCTGTATTTGTATAGCAGTAGGCATTATCTCTGACTTTGAAAACAAGCAATGGCAAAACCAATAGGTCTTGCCTATACAAGAGCTTTTGGCTTTGTTTTGCCGTGTTGTACACCAGTGCGGCTGCTGTTCAGCATGGCTAAAAGTTAGTGGCGTGGAGTGTCAGAGTGGAGTGGGGGAGTAGAGTGTCATAGAGTAGATCTGTTGGAATGTTGTAGAGTGGAGTAGGAGGAGTAGATTGTTGTAGAGTTGAGTAGGAGGCGTAGAGTTCAGTGATTGAGTCGCAGAGAGTGTTGTGGAGTGAGGTGGGGTGGAATAGGGTGGAGTGGGTTGTAGTGGATTGGGGTAATGTGGTGGATTGGATTGGAGTAGAGTGGGTGGATTGGATTGGTGTAGAGTGGGATGGATTACGGTTAGGTGGAGTGGGGTGGCTTGGTATGGGGTGGATTGGATTGGAGTGGAGTGGGGTGGATTGAAATAGGGTGAGGTGGATGGGATTGGGGTGGATTTGAGTGGGGCGGATTAGATTGGATTGGGGACGTTGGTTTGGATTGGAGTGATAGGGCTGGGATGGAGTGCAGTGGATGGGGTGGGGTGGATTGGATTGCAGTGGGGTGGAGAGGGGTAGATTAGATCGGACTGGAGTGGGGGGATTAGATTAGACTGAAGTGGGATTAGGGTGGGCTGGATGTATTGGAGTAGGGCAGGCTGGATGGATTGAAGTGGGGTAGGGTGAACTGTCCTGGGATGAGGTGGGGTGAATTGGATTGGGATAGAGTGAGTGGATTGGAGTATAGTCCACCATACTTAAATAGCAAGGGACTGCATATTCCCATATATATATGTAAACATTTATTATGTTATTATATATCTAGAAATGTGTATTTCTTTGTACAAATAGGTATAAATATTTTATCTTAAAACATATACATACTCTTTACACCTGTTTTATCAAATGTATATATTTTTACTTACGGTTAAATGTATATATATATTTATGTATGAGTAGATGTATGTATGAGTATGTATGTTATGTACACGTGTATGCATATATATATATATATATATATGCATATTATTCTATGCTTAACATGTTCATAGGGCATTGCATAGTTTCTATATAAGTTGCTTGATTAGATGCTTAAGAGTCTTTGTTTTTATTTTATCTATCGCAATAGGTAAATATAATCTTAACCATTTATTTACAAGCATTTCACTATTGAAATATTGAGGAAAGGTTAAATAATGTTATAAAAGTACACAAATAAATTACATTCAAATACTGCTACTCTTAAATGTCTGTGATTATACAATACAACTTAAATCTCAGTATATTATATTACTTAAACATATATTCCCTTAATCATGTATCTATATATTTATTTGTTTAGTCATACTGAACAAGAGGAAAAACATACTCTGTCTAAAGCTTTACTCTGTCTCACCATCCCCCTGTTCCTCTATCAACCTATCCTCTATCTCCACTCTCTGACTCATACCAAACCCATTCTCTACTATGATCTCCAAAATAACCCTTGGTAGACTCTTCGCTCCTCTACCCCTCCTGGTCATCCCAAACCTCGGTTTACTACTATGATCTCCCAAATAACCCTACTAAATTCTCCCTCATACATCTCTGCTTTAGCTCATCCCAAACCCCATTTTTCTACCATGACCCCCCCAATCCCTTTCTAAAGACTGTTCCCTCCTCCATCTCTCCTTTACTCATCCCAAACCTCATCTTGCTACTAAGATCTCCCAATTAACACTACTGGATTCTTCCCTCCTCTAGCCTTCCGTTATTCTATTCAATCCAACTAACAGACTCAAGCCCTCCGCTCAAATTCAGTCATACCTTCCTACAGTAATACTAATGTTTGTACTCATATTCCTCAATACTAATCCACCACTAATCAGTTTGGGTTCCGGAGTAGCGTGCTACTCGCCAAAAAGCACTTTCATGCCTTGTTAGGGGTAGTAAGCGCTATAAGACTTCTTACCAATATAAAAAGGCCAACTGCGGCGCAGACGCAAGTGCTTAACGTCCTATAAAAAATTATCTATTAGGGTATTTACTCAATGCTGCTGCTAATCTTTGTGCTAAGGGTTTTTAAGTTAATTTTAAAGTGTTTTAACTTGGAAAGCGCCAATATTAGAGGGGAAACTTTAGATTTCAACCAAGTTGGCAGTGTTCAGAGCCACTTCCTGGTTGCCTTTAGGAGACGCCATTTTAAACGTGTCTACTCTTTCAAGGACTTCTGACAGGTATAAATGGCCGACCACGGCGTGGATGCGCCACTGGCATGCCGAAGGCAACCCCGCCTGCATCTGCCCACATCTGGCTGGAGCCAGGGGCAATAAACTCTGCTCTGCAAGAACAAGTTACTTACCTTTGGTAACGCTTTTTCTGGTGGATACACTAGCTATCTGTGGATTCCTCACCTTATGAATTCTCCCATGCGCCAGCATCCGACGGAAAGTCTTGTTCCCAGCTCTCTACGTCGATGAGGAAGTCACAATTGCACGGCTCCACGCGACTCCGTCTGATGTCACCGTGCCAATAAGAGGTCCTCGCCGGCGTGCTGACGTCAGTTTCACCCATTTTTTACGTGCCTTTGAGGCGAACAGGTGAAAACCGACCTCACAATAGCTCAAATGAATACACATATACATAAAACCATAATGATGCAATAGAATTATAACCGTCATTTATATATACACATAGGCCCTCATTATGAACACAGCGGTCCGTACCGCTCCGCCGGCGGTGGCGGTAAAAACCGCCAACAGAGGAGCGGTCCAGACCGCCAAATAATGAACCAAATGAAACACAGGCATCCAGAAAACCACCCACCGCCAGTAGAGGAGTGCCGACGACGACGGCAGAGTCGGCCCACAGGCCGACGGAAAGGCCCAACCCGCCCGTCAAATAATGAACCACTATTCCGCCGCCAGTTCCGGGGCGGGATCAACTGCCACTCAAAGCCAGGCGGAAATTAACCAAATCCAATGAAACACTCACTGGAGGCCCACACAACGCGCCGAAGCAGACATGGATAGAGAGCTGCAGATCATGCCAGCCCTGCTCCTTGCCATATACCTCCACGACCGAGACCGCCGACGAAGATGACGACGGTAAGTACTGCAACCTACGAAACAGGGGAGGAAAGGGCACAGTTACATACCCACCCACTCCACCCACCCTGCAAAGCCCCCACAACCCTTCACAGCAGCACAACCCATACACCCCACAGCAAGAGGTACTTACCCGACACGAGGCAAATCCAACTTGACCATAGTACATACAAATGCCCCACACCCATAAACAATGAAACGAAAGACCAGGGTCCAACAGTGTGCTACCAAAACACAGGCCACACAGAAATAATATATTAAAGCTCACAGAGCCAACTACTTCTAACAGGGCCAATGGCCAGTCCGTAGCGATACAAGTGCCATGGGCCACAACGGACCCAACCTGACTCCCAAAAGTGCACGGTACTCCACCTAGTGGGGCAACAAAGGGGCATACCGGCACCTCACGGAACGAGGGGGGGAGTGAGGGGTGGGGATTTGCGACAGGGTGGGGCATGGACTTTTGTTTGGAAGGTGGAGGGGTTGTGGGTTTGTCCTTTGAAGGTGGTGGGGGGTGTTTCAAGTAGGTGGAGCCAGATGGACTTGGCTCTGCCCGGGCCTTTTTTCCCTCTGGGGAAGGGGCACGGGAATGTGAAGGGCGGACAGGGGTGGGCTGTGAAGTTGAACAGTGGAAAGGGCAAGGAGGTAAGCACGCTTAGGGACAAGACAGGGTGGGCCAGTGGGTTGGAAGAGGTCAGCACGGGAGAGGAAAAGTTTCTTCGGAGCAATTGGGGTGGTCCTGGATGAGGACGTGGGACTGGAGGCAGAGGCAGTGGATGTATGTGGTGTAGGGGTGCGTGTAGTGGGTGCAGGTGACTGGACAGTATGCTGTGGTGTGGTGGATGTGTGATGGGTGGGTGTCTTGGTGCGTTTTTGTGTTTTTGGAGGAGGGGTGGACACAGTGGGAGAAGACAGGCAGCTAGTGTGGATGTATGCAGTGCAGTGCATGAGGGTGTGGATGTAGAGGGGACAGACAGGGAGGCGGAAGAGGTAGGCACACCGGGGGAAGTGGATGTTGTTGTGTGTGCATGTGTCTGTTGGCTGTGTGAATGCTTGTGGTGGTAGGTGTGGTGCTTGTGTTTAGAAGTGTGCTTCCTGTGTGTTGATGTGCTTGACTGCGTGTCAGAATGTGTGCTTTGGACGGGTGAAGGGAGTGGGGTGCTGGAAGGGGTAGAGGAGGTTGGAGGGGGGACGAAATGGCCAGGGAAACTGGCTGCCGTCGAAGAGGAGGCCAGAGCCTGAAAAGATCTTTGTAGGGCAGACACAGCACCGTGAATGCCATCCAGATAGGCATTTGTCTGCTGCACCTCTGATGCTAGCCCCTGGATGGCATTGACAATGGTTCTCTGCCCTACAGAGATGGTTCTCACGAGGTCAATAGCCTCCTCTGTGAGGGCAGCAGGACTGACTGGGGCAGGGGAGGAGGTGTCTGGGGCGAAGGAGACGCCCACCTTTCTGGGTGAGTGGGCACGGGCAACTCGGTGGGGAGCAGAAGGGAGGGCGGTGATGGAATTGGGGGGTGGCGGAAGATGTCACTGTAGTGATGTGGCCACTAGGATCCGCCACCGCCGGGGAGCCCCCATGTAGGAGGCTGGACTGGCTTGTAGTGAGTACCAAGGGGTACTTGCACCTTGCACCAGGCCCAGTTATCCCTTATTAGTGTATAGGGTGTCTAGCAGCTTAGGCTGATAGATAATGGTAGCTTAGCAGAGCAGCTTAGGCTGAACTAGGAGACGTGTGAAGCTACTACAGTACCACCTAGTGTCATATGCACAATATCATAAGAAAACACAATACACAGTTATACTAAAAATAAAGGTACTTTATTTTTATGACAATATGCCAAAGTATCTTAGAGTGTACCCTCAGTGAGAGGATAGGAAATATACACAAGATATATATACACAATAGCAAAAATATGCAGTATAGTCTTAGAAAACAGTGCAAACAATGTATAGTTACAATAGGATGCAATGGGGAAACATAGGGATAGGGGCAACACAAACCATATACTCCAAAAGTGGAATGCGAACCACGAATGGACCCCAAACCTATGTGACCTTGTAGAGGGTCGCTGGGACTATTAGAAAATAGTGAGAGTTAGAAAAATAACCCTCCCCAAGACCCTGAAAAGTGAGTGCAAAGTGCACTAAAGTTCCCCTAAGGACAAAGAAGTTGTGTTAGAGGAATAATGCAGGAAAGACACAAACCAGCAATGCAACAACTGTGGATTTCCAATCTAGGGTACCTGTGGAACAAGGGGACCAAGTCCAAAAGTCACAAGCAAGTCGGAGATGGGCAGATGCCCAGGAAATGCCAGCTGCGGGTGCAAAGAAGCTTCTACTGGACAGAAGAAGCTGAGGTTTCTGCAGGAACGAAAAAGGCTAGAGACTTCCCCTTTGGTGGACGGATCCCTCTCGCCTTGGAGAGTCGTGCAGAAGTGTGTTCCCGCCGGAAGGACGCCAACAAGCCTTGCTAGTCGCAAATCGTGCGTTTGGCGTTTTTGGACGCTGCTGGGGCCCAGGAGGGACCAGGAGGTCGCAAATTGGACCTGAAGAGAGAGGGGATGTCGAGCAAGACAAAGAGCCCTCACTGAAGCAGGTAGCACCCGGAGAAGTGCCAGAAACAGGCACTACAAGGATGCGTGAAACGGTGCTCGCCGAAGTTGCACAAAGGAGTCCCACGTCGCCGGAGACCAACTTAGAAAGTCGTGCAATGCAGGTTAGAGTGCCGTGGACCCAGGCTTGGCTGTGCACAAAGGATTTCTGCCGGAAGTGCACAGGGGCCGGAGTAGCTGCAAAGTCGCGGTTCCCAGCATTGCAGCCCAGCGAGGTGAGGCAAGGACTTACCTCCACCAAACTTGGACTGAAGAGTCACTGGACTGTGGGGGTCACTTGGACAGAGTCGCTGGATTCGAGGGACCTCGCTCGTCGTGCTGAGAGGAGACCCAAGGGACCGGTAATGCAGCTTTTTGGTGCCTGCGGTTGCAGGGGGAAGATTCCGTCGACCCACGGAGATTTCTTCTGAGCTTCTGGTGCAGAGAGGAGGCAGGCTACCCCCACAGCATGCACAAGCAGGAAAACAGTCGAGAAGGCGGCAGGATCAGCGTTATAGAGTTGCAGTAGTCGTCTTTGCTACTATGTTGCAGGTTTGCAGGCTTCCAGCGCGGTCAGCAGTCGATTCCTTATCAGAAGGTGAAGAGGGAGATGCAGAGGAACTCGGATGAGCTCTTGCATTCGTTATCTGAAGTTTCCCCAGAGACAGAGACCCTAAATAGCCAGAAAAGAGGGTTTGGCTACCTAGGAGAGAGGATAGGCTACTAACACCTGAAGGAGCCTATCAGCAGGAGTCTCTGACGTCACCTGGTGGCACTGGCCACTCAGAGCAGTCCAGTGTGCCAGCAGCACCTCTGTTTCCAAGATGGCAGAGATCTGGAGCACACTGGAGGAGCTCTGGACACCTCCCAGGGGAGGTGCAGGTCAGGGGAGTGGTCACTCCCCTTTCCTTTGTCCAGTTTCGCGCCAGAGCAGGGGCTAAGGGGTCCCTGAACCGGTGTAGACTGGCTTAAGCAGAATTGGGCACATCTGTGCCCAAGAAAGCATTTCCAGAGGCTGGGGGAGGCTACTCCTCCCCTGCCTTCACACCATTTTCCAAAGGGAGAGGGTGTCACACCCTCTCTCAGAGGAAGTTCTTTGTTCTGCCATCCTGGGCCAGGCCTGGCTGGACCCCAGGAGGGCAGCTGCCTGTCTGAGGGGTTGGCAGCAGCAGCAGCTGCAGTGAAACCCCAGGAAGGGCAGTTTGGCAGTACCAGGGTCTGTGCTACAGACCACTGGGATCATGGGATTGTGCCAACTATGCCAGGATGGCTTTGAGGGGGCAATTCCATGATCATAGACATGTTACATGGCCATATTCGGAGTTACCATTGTGAAGCTACATATAGGTAGTGACCTATATGTAGTGCACGCGTGTAATGGTGTCCCCGCACTCACAAAGTTCAGGGAATTGGCTCTGAACAATGTGGGGGCACCTTGGCTAGTGCCAGGGTGCCCTCACACTAAGTAACTTTGCACCTAACCTTTACCAGGTAAAGGTTAGACATATAGGTGACTTATAAGTTACTTAAGTGCAGTGTAAAATGGCTGTGAAATAACGTGGACGTTATTTCACTCAGGCTGCAGTGGCAGGCCTGTGTAAGAATTGTCAGAGCTCCCTATGGCTGGCAAAAGAAATGCTGCAGCCCATAGGGATCTCCTGGAACCCCAATACCCTGGGTACCTCAGTACCATATACTAGGGAATTATAAGGGTGTTCCAGTAAGCCAATGTAAATTGGTAAAAATGGTCACTAGCCTGTCAGTGACAATTTGGAAAGAAATGAGAGAGCATAACCACTGAGGTTCTGGTTAGCAGAGCCTCAGTGAGACAGTTAGTCACTACAAAGGTAACACATTCAGGCACACTTATGAGCACTGGGGCCCTGGGTTACCAGGGTCCCAGTGACACATACAACTAAAACAACATATATACAGTGAAAAATGGGGGTAACATGCCAGGCAAGATGGTACTTTCCTACACAACCCCCCCCCCAAACGAAGGACAATAAGACTAGCCATGACCTGATGAGTCTTCATTGTCTAAGTGGAAATATCTGGAGAGTCCATCTGCATTGGAGTGGCTACTCCCAGGTCTATGTTCCACTGTATAGTCCATTCCCTGTAGGGATATGGACCACCTCAACAATTTAGGATTTTCACCTTTCATTTGTTTTAGCCAAAGTAGAGGTTTGTGGTCTGTCTGAACAATGAAGTGAGTGCCAAACAGGTATGGCCTCAACTTCTTCAGAGCCCAGACCACAGCAAAGGCCTCCCTCTCAATGGCAGACCAACGCTTTTCTCTAGGGGTCAACCTTCTACTAATAAAAGCAACAGGTTGATCCTGGCCCTCAGAATTAAGTTGTGATAGGACTGCCCCTACTCCTAATTCAGATGCATCAGTTTGGACATATAATTTTTTAGAGTAACAAGGGCTTTTCAGGACAGGTGCAGAGCACATGGCCTGCTTCAGCTCCTCAAAAGCTTTCTGACAGTTTGCTGTCCATAATACCTTTTTAGGCATTTTCTTGGATGTGAGGTCATTAAGAGGGGCTGCAATGGAGCCATAGTTCTTAATGAACCTCCTGTAATACCCAGTGAGGCCTAGGAAGGCTCTCACCTGAGTCTGAGTGGTAGGGGGAACCCAATCAATAATAGTTTGGATTTTCCCCTGAAGTGGTGCAATCTGTTCCCCACCAACAAGGTGTCCCAGATAAACCACCTTACCCTGCCCTATCTGGCACTTTGAAGCCTTGAAAGTGAGGCCTGCCTTTTGCAGGGCCTCCAAAACTTTCCATAGGTGGACCAGGTGATCATCCCAGCTGGAGCTAAAGACAGCTATATCGTCCAAATATGCTGCACTGAAAGCTTCCAGCCCTTGCAGGACTGTGTTCACCAACCTCTGAAAAGTGGCAGGTGCATTTTTCAAACCAAAAGGCATTACAGTAAACTGGTAATGTCCTCCAATGGTAGAAAATGCAGTCTTAGGTTTAGCATCTTCTGATAATTTGATCTGCCAATACCCTGCAGTCAAATCAAAAGTGCTTAGATACTTGGCAGATGCCAGTGTATCTATAAGCTCATCTGCCTTGGGTATAGGGTGAGCATCAGTTTTGGTTACCAAGTTGAGACCTCTATAGTCTACACAAAACCGCATTTCCTTCTTTCCATCTTTAGAATTGGGTTTTGGTACCAGTACCACAGGAGAAGCCCATGGACTGTCAGAGTGCTCAACCACTCCTAGTTCCAACATTTTCTGAACTTCATGCTTTATGCAGTCCCTGACATGGTCAGGCTGCCTATAGATCTTACTTTTGACAGGTAAACTGTCTCCAGTATCTATAGTGTGCTCACACCAAGAAGTGGTACCTGGCACAGTAGAGAAGAGTTCAGAGAATTGATCTAGGAGATTTATGCAATTATCTTTCTGCTCAGCAGTAAGACAATCAGCCAAAACTACACCTTCCACAAGAGCATCTTTTTCTGTGGAAGAGAAGAGATCAGGTAGAGGATCACTGTCTTCTTCCTGTCCCTCATCAGTTGCCATGAGCAGGGTGAGATCAGCCCTGTCATAGTAGGGTTTCAGGCGGTTGACATGGAGCACCCTAAGGGGACTCCTGGCAGTGCCTAAGTCAACTAAATAGGTGACTTCTCCCTTCTTTCAACAATTGTGTGGGGACCACTCCATTTATCTTGGACTGCTCTTGGGGCCACAGGCTCCAAGACCCACACTTTCTGCCCTGGTTGGTACTGAACCAAAACAGCCTTCTGATCATGCCATTGCTTCTGGAGCTCTTGGCTGGCTTGAAGGTTTTTACTGGCCTTTTTCATGTACTCAGCCATCCTTGATCTGAGGCCAAGTACATAATCCACAATATCCTGCTTAGGAGCTTTTAAAGGTTGTTCCCAACCCTCCTTTACAAGTGTGAGTGGACCCCTAACAGGGTGTCCAAAAAGAAGTTCAAAGGGGCTGAAGCCCACTCCTTTCTGTGGTACCTCCCTGTAGGCAAAAAGGAGGCATGGTAGAAGGATATCCCATCTCCTGCGGAGTTTTTCAGGGAGACCCATAATCATGCCTTTGAGAGTTTTATTAAATCTCTCCACCAGTCCATTTGTTTGTGGATGATAGGGTGTTGTGAACTTGTAAGTTACACCACACTCCTTCCACATGGCCTTTAAGTATGCAGACATGAAATTGCTTCCTCTGTCTGATACTACTTCCTTTGGGAAGCCCACCCTGGAAAATATTCCCAGGAGGGCCTTTGCCACTGCAGGAGCTGTAGTGGTCCTTAAAGGAATTGCTTCAGGATATCTTGTGGCATGGTCCACTACCACCAAGATAAACCTATTGCCTGAAGCAGTAGGAGGGTCAAGGGGGCCAACTATGTCAACCCCTACCCTTTCAAAGGGAACCCCAACCACAGGCAGTGGGATAAGGGGTGCCTTTGGGGTGCCACCTGTCTTGCCACTGGCTTGACAGGTTTCACAGGACTTACAAAATTCCTTTGTGTCCTCAGACATCCTATGCCAATGAAACAATGGAACCAATCTGTCCCAAGTTTTCATTTGACCCAGGTGCCCAGCTAGGGGAATGTCATGTGCCAGTGTTAGGAGGAACTTTCTGTACTCCTGAGGAATCACTAATCTCCTGGCAGCTCCAGGTTTAGGATCCCTATGCTCAGTGTACAAGAGGTTGTCCTCCCAGTAAACTCTGTGAGAGTCACTGACATCCCCATTAGCCTGTTTGACAGCTTGCAGTCTGAGACCCTCTAATGTGGGACAGGTTTGCTGTGCCACACTCAGCTCCTCTCTGGCAGGCCCCCCTTCACCCAAAAGCTCAGCAGTGTCTGCTTCCAGCTCCTCTGGTGTAGGTTCTGCACAGGGAGGGAATTCTTCTTCCTCAGAAGTTGAATCCACTGTAGAGGGAGGGATAGTAGGAAGTGGTTTGCTTCTACTAGCCCTAGCTTTAGGGAGCACTTGGTCCATTGTTCCAGGATCCAAGCTTCCCTGAACTTTTTGCTTTTTGGCCTGAGCCCTTGTCAAAGCAAAAATATGCCCTGGGATGCCCAGCATTGCTGCATGGGCCTCCAACTCCACATCTGACCAAGCTGATGTCTCCAAATCATTCCCTAATAGACAGTCTACAGGTAAATCTGAAGCTACCACAACTTTCTTTGGACCAGTTACCCCCCCCCAGTTGAGATTTACAACAGCCATGGGGTGGCTTTGTGTTATGTTGTGAGCATCGGTTACTTGGTACTGGTGTCCAAGTATGTGTTGTTCAGGGTGCACCAGTTTCTCAATCACCATTGTGACACTGGCACCTGTGTCCCTGTAGGCCTGGACCTCAACACCATTTATTAGGGTTAGTTGCTTGTACTTCTCCAAGTTATGGGGGCAAGCAACCAAAGTGGCTAAATCAATAGCCCCTTCAGAGACTAAAGTAGCCTCTGTGGTCTCCCTAATCAGACCAACCCCAACTAAGTTACCAAAAGTGAGCCCAGCTACTCCCTTGGATTGGCTATTAGTAGGTTTGCTCCCACCACCACTGCTATTAGTAGGGACACTAGGTGTAGCAGTAGGGGTTGTAGTGGTAGGAGCAGTGGTGCCTTTCTTTGGACAACTGGGATCTGTTGTCCAATGGCCTTTTATTTTACATAAATAGCACCATGGTTTCTTTTCCTTGTTCTGATTAAAGGATGATTTGGACCCACCACCCCCACCAGAGTGTTTTTGTGGGCCTGATGAAGACTCATTTTTAGATTTGTCCCCACCCTTGTCAGAAGACTTACCATCCTTCTTTTTGTTGCCATCTTTGTCACCCCCTGTATGAACTTTTCTGTTCACTCTTGTTCTGACACATTTGTCTGCCTTCTTTCCCAATTCTTGGGGAGAGGTCAGATCAGAGTCCACCAAGTACTGGTGCAACAAATCAGACACACAATTATTAAGAATATGCTCTCTCAGGATTAGGTTATACAGGCTGTCATAATCAGTAACTTTACTGCCATGTAACCACCCCTCCAAGGCCTTCACTGAATGGTCAATGAAATCAACCCAGTCTTGTGAAGACTTCTTTTTGGTCTCTCTGAACTTTATCCTGTACTGTTCAGTGGTTAAGCCATAACCATCCAGGAGTGCATTCTTAAGAACTTGGAAATTATTAGCATCATTTTCTTTCACAGTAAGGAGCCTATCCCTACCTTTTCCACTAAATGATAGCCATAAGATAGCAGCCCACTGCCTTTGAGGGACATCCTGTACAACACAGGCCCTCTCAAGTGCAGCAAACCACTTGTTAATGTCATCCCCCTCCTTATAAGGGGGAACTATCTTGTGCAGATTCCTGGAATCATGCTCTTTTGCAGGATGACTATGGGGAATACTGCTGCTGCCACCATGGGTATCTAAACCCAACTTCTGTCTTTCCTTCTCTAATTCAAAAGACTGTCTATCCAAATCCAGCTGTTGCTTTTTAAGCTTCAGTCTGGTTTGTTCCACCCTCAACTTATTGAGTTCCCTCTCTAACATTCTGTCATCAGGGTTGGTGGGAGGGACATTTCTAGAAACAGAGCTATGATGGGAATGAACAGAAGGAGACCTGTCCCTTACAGAAGCCACCCCAACAGCTTGGTTTACAGAAACATTACTACCAGTATGGTGAGAATAAATGCTTTTGCTATGATGTGAGACAACACTATTTATTTGGTGTGGCTCATCATCATTACCATCTATGCTAGATTGTCTAGTAATGGGCAGGCTAGGAAGTTTCTTTCCTGAATCTTTTCCTGGGGGAGTCCCTGAATCAGATTGGGAACTATTAGGTACTTTTTCAACAGATGGGGCACCTATGGCCTTATCCTGTTCTCTAAGCATGTTAAGTAACAGTTCCAAGGAAGGATTTTTCCATACACTCAAACCTCTCTCTATACAGAGACTCCTTGCTCTTTTCTAGCTAAGGTTGTCATATGCAAGTTTGGACAGATCAACACTTTGGCCTGTGCCAGACATTTTTTTGAGAGAGTTAAAGTGATAGAAAAAGAGAAAAAAGTTTTCAGAACTTTTTGGAAAGACAGAAAAAAACTTTTTAAACTTTTAAGAACTTTTTGAAAGTTTAGAAGTACTTTTCAGCACTTAGAAAAGAGTGAAAAGAGGAAATGCAAAACTTTTTGGCTATGTGTATATACACTGACCTTGTTTTGTATATTTTTCTCTTATGAAAAGTACAATGACAAGAGTGGTAAGTAGTCTCAAGCACTTATCCCACCACTGCACAACCAATGTAGGAGGCTGGACTGGCTTGTAGTGAGTACCAAGGGGTACTTGCACCTTGCACCAGGCCCAGTTATCCCTTATTAGTGTATAGGGTGTCTAGCAGCTTAGGCTGATAGATAATGGTAGCTTAGCAGAGCAGCTTAGGCTGAACTAGGAGACGTGTGAAGCTACTACAGTACCACCTAGTGTCATATGCACAATATCATCAGAAAACACAATACACAGTTATACTAAAAATAAAGGTACTTTATTTTTATGACAATATGCCAAAGTATCTTAGAGTGTACCCTCAGTGAGAGGATAGGAAATATACACAAGATATATATACACAATAGCAAAAATATGCAGTATAGTCTTAGAAAACAGTGCAAACAATGTATAGTTACAATAGGATGCAATGGGGAAACATAGGGATAGGGGCAACACAAACCATATACTCCAAAAGTGGAATGCGAACCACGAATGGACCCCAAACGTATGTGACCTTGTAGAGGGTCGCTGGGACTATTAGAAAATAGTGAGAGTTAGAAAAATAACCCTCCCCAAGACCCTGAAAAGTGAGTGCAAAGTGCACTAAAGTTCCCCTAAGGACAAAGAAGTCGTGTTAGAGGAATAATGCAGGAAAGACACAAACCAGCAATGCAACAACTGTGGATTTCCAATCTAGGGTACCTGTGGAACAAGGGGACCAAGTCCAAAAGTCACAAGCAAGTCGGAGATGGGCAGATGCCCAGGAAATGCCAGCTGCGGGTGCAAAGAAGCTTCTACTGGACAGAAGAAGCTGAGGTTTCTGCAGGAACGAAAATGGCTAGAGACTTCCCCTTTGGTGGACGGATCCCTCTCGCCTTGGAGAGTCGTGCAGAAGTGTTTTCCCGCCGGAAGGACGCCAACAAGCCTTGCTAGTTGCAAATTGTGCGTTTGGCGTTTTTGGACGCTGCTGGGGCCCAGGAGGGACCAGGAGGTCTCAAATTGGACCTGAAGAGAGAGGGGACGTCGAGCAAGACAAAGAGCCCTCACTGAAGCAGGTAGCACCCAGAGAAGTGCCAGAAACAGGCACTACAAGGATGCGTGAAACGGTGCTCGCCGAAGTTGCACAAAGGAGTCCCACGTCGCCGGAGACCAACTTAGAAAGTCGTGCAATGCAGGTTAGAGTGCCGTGGACCCAGGCTTGGCTGTGCACAAAGGATTTCCGCCGGAAGTGCACAGGGGCCGGAGTAGCTGCAAAGTCGCGGTTCCCAGCAATGCAGCCCAGCGAGGTGAGGCAAGGACTTACCTCCACCAAACTTGGACTGAAGAGTCACTGGACTGTGGGGGTCACTTGGACAGAGTCGCTGGATTCGAGGGACCTCGCTCGTCGTGCTGAGAGGAGACCCAAGGGACCGGTAATGCAGCTTTTTGGTGCCTGCGGTTGCAGGGGGAAGATTCCGTCGACCCACGGGAGATTTCTTCGGAGCTTCTGGTGCAGAGAGGAGGCAGGCTACCCCCACAGCATGCACAAGCAGGAAAACAGTCGAGAAGGCGGCAGGATCAGCGTTACAGAGTTGCAGTAGTCGTCTTTGCTACTATGTTGCAGGTTTGCAGGCTTCCAGCGCGGTCAGCAGTCGATTCCTTATCAGAAGGTGAAGAGGGAGATGCAGAGGAACTCGGATGAGCTCTTGCATTCGTTATCTGAAGTTTCCCCAGAGACAGAGACCCTAAATAGCCAGAAAAGAGGGTTTGGCTACCTAGGAGAGAGGATAGGCTACTAACACCTGAAGGAGCCTATCAGCAGGAGTCTCTGACGTCACCTGGTGGCACTGGCCACTCAGAGCAGTCCAGTGTGCCAGCAGCACCTCTGTTTCCAAGATGGCAGAGATCTGGAGCACACTGGAGGAGCTCTGGACACCTCCCAGGGGAGGTGCAGGTCAGGGGAGTGGTCACTCCCCTTTCCTTTGTCCAGTTTAGCGCCAGAGCAGGGGCTAATGGGTCCCTGAACCGGTGTAGACTGGCTTATGCAGAATTGGGTACATCTGTGCCCAAGAAAGCATTTCCAGAGGCTGGGGGAGGCTACTCCTCCCCTGCCTTCACACCATTTTCCAAAGGGAGAGGGTGTCACACCCTCTCTCAGAGGAAGTTCTTTGTTCTGCCATCCTGGGCCAGGCCTGGCTGGACCCCAGGAGGGCAGCTGCCTGTCTGAGGGGTTGGCAGCAGCAGCAGCTGCAGTGAAACCCCAGGAAGGGTAGTTTGGCAGTACCAGGGTCTGTGCTACAGACCACTGGGATCATGGGATTGTGCCAACTATGCCAGGATGGCATAGAGGGGGCAATTCCATGATCATAGACATGTTACATGGCCATATTCGGAGTTACCATTGTGAAGCTACATATAGGTAGTGACCTATATGTAGTGCACACGTGTAATGGTGTCCCCGCACTCACAAAGTTCAGGGAATTGGCTCTGAACAATGTGGGGGCACCTTGGCTAGTGCCAGGGTGCCCTCACACTAAGTAACTTTGCACCTAACCTTTACCAGGTAAAGGTTAGACATATAGGTGACTTATAAGTTACTTAAGTGCAGTGTAAAATGGCTGTGAAATAACGTGGACGTTATTTCACTCAGGCTGCAGTGGCAGGCCTGTGTAAGAATTGTCAGAGCTCCCTATGGGTGGCAAAAGAAATGCTGCAGCCCATAGGGATCTCCTGGAACCCCAATACCCTGGGTACCTCAGTACCATATACTAGGGAATTATAAGGGTGTTCCAGTAAACCAATGTAAATTGGTGAAAAATGGTCACTAGCCTGTCAGTGACAATTTGGAAAGAAATGAGAGAGCATAACCACTGAGGTTCTGGTTAGCAGAGCCTCAGTGAGACAGTTAGTCACTACACAGGTAACACATTCAGGCACACTTATGAGCACTGGGGCCCTGGGTTACCAGGGTCCCAGTGACACATACAACTAAAACAACATATATACAGTGAAAAATGGGGGTAACATGCCAGGCAAGATGGTACTTTCCTACACCCCATCATGGAGGTCTCGGAGTCACTACCTCCAGTGGTAGTTGCCTCCCCCGTGGTACTCCCCTCACCCTCCCACCCACTGGTCCCCTTGGCGTCGGATGTCTCTGCCTCCGAGGATCCGTGGGCCGCTGTTTCCCCACTTGCCGGTGTCTCAGCTCCATTGCCAGATGTTGCTGCTGTACCAAACCAACACAAGAGAACAGGGACGGGGAGACAAAACAGGAGAGACACTTGTAAATAGCTGAATGGAGGTACATAGTGGCCATACATACACCCACCCAGAAGACACACCCAACAGGCAGCACTGTTCACTATGCCCATGGCCATGCCCCTGACTACTGACCAGAATACTGCTCTACACCCATCCCCTAGACTACCTAAGGAGGCGACGTGTGGGAGACCTGACAAAGACACCCCTTCAACCTTTGGGGACCATCATGTACATGGACACCAGTCAGAGTCCTTGCCTCTAAGCAGCATGAACCCTAATGCACACACAGACATCCTTCCAGACTGAAGTTTGGGACATGAGTACTCACCCCCTTGTGACTGCTGTGCAGCCTTCAAGCGCCCATCCAGGTCTGGGTAGGCCACTGCCAGAATACGTTGCATGAGGGGGGTCAGTGCCCGATGGGCACCCCTTCCACGTTGGGAGGACTTCCCCAGCTGGGCCTCACAGATCTTAGGCGCCCAGGTCCTCCCACCTCTTTCTGCAGTGGGTGCTCTGCCGGTTGTAGACCCCCAAGGTCCGCACCTCCTTGGCGATGGCATGCCAAAGTGCCCTCTTCTGGTGGGCGCTGACCTAAAAGGGTGACACAGATATGGAACACAGAGGTCAGGCACTTGCAAGATAGGTACAGCTGGCCATTTGTCCACTATGGGATGGACAGTATTCTCAGACTTACAGGCCATACGCACGCAGCATGCCATGCACCACGGCCCATGCAGGCTCAGAGGTGCACACATATGTCCATTCAACACCATCCATTACACCCTAACAGTGCCCCCCTAACCCAGACTCACCTGTACCTCCGGCCGTCCATAGAGTTTTGCGTACAGGGGCAGGACCCCGTCCACTAGCCTTTCCAGTTCCTCCTGAGTGAAGGCCGGGGCCCTTTCCCCTGCAACACGAGCCACATCCATGACTAGAGGCAGGCCACAGCAGTACACACAGTGGAGTACCTGTCCCCACGAGATCAGGGAGTCAAATGAATAATAGATGACGAAATCACGTACGTACCGCAGCAGTGTGCACCGTCACCGCCGGCGGCGATCATGATACACCAGGATTCCCCATTCGCATCCATGTTAACCAATGACGGTGCGAACGGCGGTAAACACCGCCTTACACTGTGACGTCAACTGCTAGCGGTATGAGGTCACTTCCACAACGAAAGGCCTGGATTACAGTGGGCAGACATTTTGGCAGTAACTACGCATCTATAAATAAAAATTTGCACAATGCAGGCCCTGCTAGCCACATGAAGCACCTATGCATGTGACCATTCCGTAATATACCACACATGAAAAACACTGTTCCCTCATTGAGGTGTAGATGTAGATCTGTCAAGAAGAAGTTAATGTGGAGTCACTACAATGAAATATGCAGTGCACAATTGATGACAATGTGTGCCTATGTATGTGTGTTAATCACACCTTTTTGATACCCCTCGTAGGTACCGACTCTTGTGGTGAGGAAGGGCACCATCGGTGTACAGACCACTTGTGGATATGAGGACCATGGTGGAGCGTCAGATCATAATCAATTGCAGACTCACGTGCAACAATTCAGGAACTTTGTGCTTTACTGGATCCTGCACTAACTCCGGGAAATCGTAATCAGCATGCCATCCCTACTGAAGTGCAGGTGCTCTCCGCACTCCATTTCCTGGCCACGGGCTTATTTTAAGTGACAGTGGGCATGGGTGCTGGATTTTCACAGCCAATCCTCAGTATGGTACTGACAAGATTTCGAAATGCATTTGTACGACACCTGCAGTCCTATGTGAGGTTTCCCCAAAGTACTGACCTCCCTGCCATCAAGTCTGAATTCTATGCCTTTGCCAACATACCCTATGTGATAGGTGCCATTGATGGCAGCCACACACCGATCATCCCTCCAAGAGTCAGTGAACAGGTGTACAGAAACAGAAAGAACTTTCACTCCATGAACATCCAATTTGTATGTACTGCAGACCAGTACATCTCACATGTGAATGCCATGTTCCCAGGTTCAGTCCATGATTCCTTTGTGTTGAGGAACAGTAGTGTGCCACAGAGGATGGATCATAGGTAAGTGTGTCTGTCACTAACTGACACATAGCACACAGCCAGGACGGATGCAGAGAGGAATTACAATGAGGCCCATGGACGTACTAGGAGGGTGATAGAGCGCACAATAGGTCTCCTGAAGGCTAGATTTCATTGTCTACATATCTCTGGGTGTTCCCTGGCCTATGAGCCTGAAAAGGTGTGTAGAATAGTGGTAGCCTGCTGCATGCTGCCCAATGTGGCAGTGAGACATTATATCCCCCTCATGGAGGTAGAGGGTGCTGTATGTCCTGACCAGTTACCTCATAGAGGGGAGGAGAGTGATAGTGATGATGCGGAAGGGGAACATGTCAATTCCAGGACCCAACTGATACAACTCTACTTCCAGTAACTGTGTGGGACTTTGGACTGACATTGGGGTTTGTGACACATACTGTCAGTGTGCTCATTCATATAGGGGGGGTTGATAATGATATGTGAAACATGGTCCAGTTCTGCATGGTACAGATTGATATTTTCTGCATTTACTTAGGGCCCACATTTAGGCACATAAGACGCCCTTCATGCAACGATTTGACAATAAAGTGGTTATCAGCCAGTTGCATCCATACTTCACTTTGTTCACATTTTAACACGGGACAGTGTTACAGGTGTGATATGTGTTTTATTGGTTGCAGGGCGTGTATAGTGCTATTTACAGTGATGGCAAGTCGTAAGGGGTGGGTGTCCTCAAAGCCAACGTGGTGTAGCCTTGTTGGTAGTATTAATGGGTCCATCATTTCTTACATTAGTTCATATTGCCTCTTACCAATGTGTGGTGGCTGATTGAGTGGGATGTTTGCTGTGCAGATTGTTGCTGAGTTACTTCTTGAAGGAGGGATTGTTCTTTGCTGGGGTTCCAGTGCCATATCTTGGCCTGAGGGTCCGTTTGGGCGCCAGCTGTTGATCTTCAGGGGATGACATGGTAGGCCCTTGGGTTTCCTGTGAGGGAAGTTCCTGGGATGTTTCTGCTGATGGTGTAATTTCATGGTGGGTGTTCGGTGCTGTAGTGGGGGCCTCCTGTCCTTTGTGGGTCTCAGACTGGGTTTGTACCAGCTGCAGCAGTGCTCCAGCTATGGTGGCCACTGTGGCGTTGTGCTGTTTCCACTGCTCCATGGCCTGTTAGTGGGGTTCCTGCTGCATCCTCTGACTGTGCTCCAGGGTGGACACTATCTGTGCCAAGCTGTCATGGGTATGCTGGTAGGCTCCCAATACCTCTGATATCACGTCCTGGGCTGCTGCATCCATCCTGTGGCCTCCCCCCTGGGCCACTGACACCCTTGCACTTGTCCTAGCCCCCTGTGCTGGTGTCCCCTGCACAGGTCTGGCAGTACAGCTTGTACTGGGGCCCTCGCCTTCTTGCGTGTTAGGAGTGGGAGACTGTGGCCTCCGTACCTGTGTTCCACCAGTCTGTGGCCTGGATACACTGGTGTGGGATGCTTGCCCTGGGCTGCTGGTCTTGACTGGGTGGTAGGGGTGACAGTGGTTTCCTGGGTGGGGCTGCTGCATGGTGACAGTCCAGGACTGTGTGAGAGGCCTGCCTGCTTATCAGTGTCCAGGGATCCTTCACTAGTGTCCTGTGAGGTGCCTCTGTCTCCCTGGGTGGCACTGGCACTCTTTGTCCCGTCTGTTAGGGTGGCATGGGTGGTGGTGCCTGTTGGGGGACATAGACATGTCTGTTACAGATGCATGAACGTTTGGGGTGCACAGGACTGGGCTATTCTGTGCTGGGGTTACTTTCAGTGGCCTTACAGGGTGCCTTTGTGAGGTTTACACTGCATTTTGTTTAGACTGTGGGGTTGCATTGTGGTGGGGGGTGTTGTTCCATTGTGGGTACTTTCAGGGGTAGGTGGCTGTGCACAGGGGGAGAGATGTGGGCCTGTTAGTGGGTTTGTGGTCATGCAGGGGGGTGGATTTAGTGGCTGTTGCCTGGTCCTGGTGGGTGTGGGTGGGGTGGTGCATGCATTACAGGTATGGTGTACATGGGGTAAATATTGATGACTTACCCGAGTCCATTCCTCCAGTGAGTCCAGTGAGTCCCTCAGGGTGCAGGATGGTCAATACCTTTTCCTCTCAGTCTGTGTATTCTGGTGGTGTTGGTGGCGGTCCTCCCCCAGTCTTCTGGACTGCAATGTGGTGCCTTGATGCCATGCCCCTGACCTTCCCCCGCAGGCCATTTCATCTCTTCCGGATGTCGTCCCTGGTGCGTGGATGGTGTCCCACTGCATTGACCCTGTTCACAAAGGTCTGCCATAGCTCCATCTTACTTGCGATGGGTGTGTGCTGCACCTCGGCACAGAATATTTGTGGCTCCACCTTCAGGATCTCGTCCACCATGGTCCTTAACTCCCTTTCTGTGAAGCGTGGTTGTTTGGGGGGTGACATCGTGAGTGTGGTGAATGGTGTCGGGTCTGGGAACGCGGTGAGGGTGCTCTTCTGTGGTTCAGTGTGCGTCTCGTGTATGGTGGCGTTCGGTGCCTGCCTCTGGTGCTCTCCATCTTCTTGGCCTGGTTTTGTTGCAAAGGATTGTGGGGTATGTCTAGGAGGTGTTTTATGGGGTTATGGATGTGTGTCAGGTGTGTGGGTTGCACGCTTATCCAATGTGTGCACTTTTTGCTGTTAAGTCCACTTGCCGCCAGTGGCGGTCGGCACAGCCAATGGTCGTCCGGCCTCCTCTGTCCGCCAAGGTGATTTGTGCATCATTATTTGGAGGGCGGGATGTGGGTGTGCTCGGCGGTGGCGGGGTGGGGAGGTCCGGCATTCCCGCCAACAGGGTCATGGCGGGGATTGGTGGTCTGGTGATTTTCGGCAGGGTCTGAATTTTCATTCATTATATGCCGGGTTTCCATTCACCGCCAACGGCGGCCTTCTGTTCACCGCCGCAACGGCGGTCGGCGGTGTTTCCCACCATGCTCATAATGACCACCATAATCACCAAAATCTATATACACTTGAAAAACAAACATCTTAGTATAACCAGACAGGCAACGGGGAGGCGGGTGGGACTGTGAGGAATCCACAGGTAGCTAGTGTATCCACCATAAAAAGCGTTACCGAAGGTAAGTAACTTGTTCTTCTGATGGATTCAACTACCTGTGGATTCCTCACCTTATGAATAGAGTCCCAAAGCAATACCGCATTCGGAGGTGGGTGCCTGACTGGTTACACAAAGAAATCCTGCAATACAGATCGTACAAAATAGCCGTCCCTTCTAACCTCCGAGTCCAAGCAGTAATGCTTTGCGAAAGTGTGGAGGGACGCCCAAGTTGCTGCCTTGCAAATATCCACCACCGGAAACCCTCTCGCCAGGGCCGAAGTGGCGGACTTAGCCCTGGTGGAATAGGCACTAATACCCTCAGGGGGAACCTTCTTTGCCAACGAGTAGCAAACCTTGATACAAAGAATGACCCACCTGGAGATGGTTCTTTTATGGACCGCTCTGCCCTTCCTCTTTCCAATATATCCCACGAACAGCTGGTCCTCCAAGCGAAAGTCTTTCGTCCTCTCAATATAAAAACTGAGAGCCCTTCTGGGGTCCAAACGAAGGAGCCTCTCTTCCTCCTTCGAGGGGTGAGGAGGAGGGTAAAAAGATGGAAGGGTAATGGTCTGCCCCATATGAAAGGGAGTGACAACTTTAGGTAGGAAAGCTGCCCTGGTTTTCAGCACCACTTTATCAGGAAAGAATAAAGTAAAGGGAGGTTTAACAGAAAGAGCCTGAAGCTCACCAACCCACCTAGCCGAGGTTATAGCTATCAGAAAAGCCGTCTTAAGAACTAGAAACCTTACCGGCAAGAATGCATGGGTTCGAACGGTGACCCCATTAAAAAAGTTAAAACGAGATTCAGATCCCACTGAGGCATATGAAAAGGAGTGGGAGGAAACATATTAGTTAAACCCTTTAAGAACCTAATAACAATAGGCGATTTAAACAAGGAGGGCTGATCCGGAAGGCAAAGAAAGGCTGACAGTGCCGCCAAATAGCCCTTAACAGTAGCAACTGCACAACCCTTCTGTGCTAAAGCTAAAGCAAACAACAGAACATCGGAGAGATGGGCCCTCAAAGGATCAATTTGCTTCTCTCCATACCAAGCCACAGATTTTGCCCACCTGTCGGCATAAACGGTATAGTGGAGTGTGCCTGGCCAATAGAATAACATCTACTACCTCTGGTGGGAGAGAGAAAGAACTCAGGTTGCCCGGTTCACTCTCCAGGCATGAAGGTGCAGGCTCTGGAGATGGGGGTGTAGAACCTGCTCCTGTGACTGCAAGAGGAGGTCTCCCCTGAGAGTGCACAGTGAGAGTTGGAGAAAGTCCATTTACCGCACCCTTCATGGCCAATCCGGGGCTATTAAAATTACCTGGAGGCTGCAGAATGACGGGCAGTGTGCTTTCTCCCAAGTGGCAAACAGATCTATCCTTGGAGAACCCCACATCTGAAAGATGTGCAGGACCAGATCCGGATGGAGACGCCACTCGTGATCAGCTGAAAAATGTCGACTGAGAGTGTCCGTGCGTACGTTGAGCACTCCAGCCAGATGATTCGCTTCCAAGCAAATCTGATGGCCCTGAAGCCAGGACCAGAGTCGCAGAGCCTCTCTGCAGATAAGATACGACCCTACTCCTCCCTGCTTGTTTATATACCACATCGTGGTAGTGTTGTCCGTCAGGACCTGAACTGAGTGACTGCGAAGGGACAGGAGGAAGGCCTTGACAGCCAGACGTATCCCCCCGCAATTCCAACAGATTGATATGAAAAGTCTGTTCCACTGGAGACCAACGACCCTTGATCTCCAGGTCCCCCAGATGAGCTCCCCACCCTAGAGTGGAAGCATCCGTCATGACCGTGGCCACCGGAGGCGGCAGTGAAAACGGCCTTCCTTGAGAAAGGTTGCCGTCCACAGCCCACCATAGTAGATCCGCTGCAGCGTCTCTGGAGATCGTTATCAACTCCTCGAGATCCCCTTTGTGTTGAAACCACTGCCTGCGGAGCCACTATTGGAGAGCCCTCATGTGCCAACGTGCATGAGTGACCAACAGAATGCAAGAAGCGAACAGACCGAGCAGGCATAGGACCTTTAGGGCTGGAACAACCACTCCATTTTGAAACATTGGAATCAACGCCTGGATGTCCTGAATCCACTGAGGCGGAGGATAGGTCCGATTCAATGTTGTATCCAGTACTGCCCCTATGAACAAGAGGCGCTGAGAGGGCTCCAGATGAGACTTGGGCACGTTTACCGTAAAACCCAGACTGAACAACAACTGAGTTGTCATCTGCAGGTGATGCAAAATGAGCTCTGGAGACTTGGCTTTGATCAACCAATCGTCTAGGTAAGGGAATACCGATAGCCCCTTCCTTCTGAGACTTGCTGCAACCACTGCCATCACCTTCGTGAAGACTCGAGGTGCTGAAGTAAGACCAGACGAAAGAACCGCAAACAGGTAGTGTTGCGACCCCACCACAAACCGGAGATACTTCCTGTGCGACTTGAGTATAGGGCTATGAAAGTAAGCATCCTGCAAGTCGACAGACACCATCCAATCCTCTCTGTTCCACGCCAGACGTACCTGTGCTTGAGTCAGCATCTTGAATTTTTCCTGTTTGAGGAACCAATTCAAAATCCTCAGGTCTAGGATTGGTCTCAATCGACCGTACTTCGTGGGAATCAGGAACTATCTTGAATAACAACCCTGACCCCTTTCCTGCTCTGGAACCAACTCCACTGCACCTTTTGACAACAGGATTTGAACCTCCTGTTGCAACAACAGGAGATGGTCTTCTGAACAAAACGAGGGACGGGGAGGAATGGTACGGGGAAACTCCTGAAAAGGGAGAGCGAATCCTTTCCTCACAATGTTCAGATCCCAGGAGTCTGAATTAAATTAACTCCCACTCGTGGAGAAAAAGACATAGGGCCTCATTCCAACCCTGGCGGTCTATGACCGCCAGGGTGGAGGGACGCAGAAGCACCGCCAACAGGCTGGCGGTGCTTCAGAGCCCATTCTGACCGCGGCGGTAAAGCCGCGGTCAGAAAAGGGGATCCGGCGGTTTCCCGCCGGAATACCCCTGCATGGGCTGAATCTCAAGCAGCGCTGCCATGGAGATTCCGACCCCCTTCCTGCCATCCTGTTTCTGGCGGTTTTTACCGCCAGGAACAGGATGGCGGGAACGGGTGTGGTGAGGCCCCTGGGGGCCCCTGCACTGCCCATGCCACTGGCATGGGCAGTGCAGGGGCCCCCTAACAGGGCCCCATAAAGATTTTCACTGTCTGCATTGCAGACAGTGAAAATCGCGACGGGTGCAACTGCACCCGTCGCACCCCTGCAACTCCGCCGGCTCCATTCGAAGCCGGCTTCATTGTTGCAGGGCCTTTCCCGCTGGGCCGGCGGGCGCTCTTTTGGCGGTCGCCCGCCGGCCCAGCGGGAAAGCCATAATGGCCTCCTTGGTCTTTTGACCGCGGAGCGGCCAAATGGCGGTGACCGCATGGCGGGCGGCGGTACGGTCAGAATGACCGCCATAATCTTCCCCCTACAGGAGAAGTATGGCTGAAAATGGGCAGAAAACTAGGGCTGCTTCCCTTGTTGTTGTCCTCCAGAGGAAGAGGATGACGCAGGGTGCTGCTGAGTGGCCCCTCTTGTCCGAACCCTCCCCCGCCCTCTAAAGGACCTATAGGGGAGGCTGGTAGGCTGTTGGACTGTAGACTGGAGTCTCCCACGGTAAACGGCTCCATGCCCAAACCCCCTGAACCTCCGAAAGGACCTGAAAGGGGTAGTAGTGGAGGCCTGCAGACCCAAAGACTTTGCTGTGGCCCTACTGTCTTTAAAGCACTCAAGGCAGAGTCAGATTTAGCACCAAAATGTTTTTCCCCATCAAAGGGCAAGTTCAAGAGAGCAGTCTGTACATCAGAGGACCTCAACCATGCATGCCTCCTGGTAGCAATAGAGGTACCCATCGCCCTGGCCACCGAATCTGTAGAATCCAGACCAGACTGGATTATCTGCTTTGCTGCGGCCTGAGCATCCGACAGAAGTTCTCCAAATTGTCCCTGCACCTCCTGCGGCAGGTCCAGAACCATAGCCCTAGCTGAATCCATCAGGACGTGCACGTATCTACCCAAAACATGGGTAGCATTTGCTGCCTTGAGGGCCATACTGCAAGAAGAAAAAGTTTTCTTCGCCGACTGCTCCATCCTCTTGGATTCCCTGTCCGACAGAATCACAGGGAAGGGGCCTGGTGCAGACCGTGTGGAACAGGAGGCCTGAACAACCAGACTCTCCAGGGTAGGATGTTTTGACAAGAAACCTGGATCCCCAGGCACCACCCTGTACCTCCTTGCCACAGATCTGTTGACAGCAGGTGACGACACAGGCTTCCTCCATGCCTCTAAGATAGGCTCCGTAAGAGCATCATTAAACGGAAGCATTGGATCTGCCGAAGTAGAAGAAGGGTGCAGGACCTCAGTCAAGATATTTGTTTTGACCTCTGCAGCAGGCAGCAGGCAACGAAAGATCCCAAAAAATTGACGCCTTCCTGACCACAGTATGGAAAGAGGCTGCCTCCTCCGTAAGCTCCCCTGATGAAGAAAAGTCCCATTCTGGGGAAGTGTCTAGCCCACTGGCCGAGTCCAGCCCTTGATATTCCCCCAAGGGACTCTTCTTCCTCCAAAAGCCTTAAAGCCTTTCTACGTGACCTCAGCCTGGCCTCTAACCTTGACGTCGACATAGAATTAGCCGATGTCGATGACACTGGCTTCAGAACTGAAAGGTGCAGACCAGGAGAAGAAGGTTGACTTCGGTCTAATCTGGAGCCCTCCGGAGTGGATCCCATTGGCGCCGCAGACACTTGAGGCTCCATCATCGGCGTTGACCGAAAGGGTGATGAGATCGGCGCCGTAGGTCTAGAAGGTGACATCATCGGAACCGCAGGACCCCGAGGCGACGTCATCAGCGCCGAACCAGCACCCTCAGCCGGATAGAAGGGCATAAACGGCGCCGCCTTGTAAGGAGCCCGGGAGCCCAACAAAAATGCTAAAGGACCCGTGGGACCAGCTGGTGCACCAGCAGGGGCCATAGCATTAAACATAGAAAACATGGCATTTAAAAATGCTGCCGGATCCGCTCCCGGAGCCGGGAAGGCAGGATACCGCTGGTCTCCATGCTGCACCTGCACTTGCTGAGCATCCGAATCCTGTGCCACAGGTGAAAAGCGAGGACTCTCTGGAGGCACGACCACCTCGAAGACCGACGGCGCCGGAGAAGCCTGAGGGCTCTGAGGTTGTGGAGTCACAGTTGGACTAACCTCCCACATCGTACGGCGGCGCCGCCGAGATGAAGACCTGGACCTTGAACGGCTCGGAGCCGAGCGACGCCGAGAGTCATGACGACGTGACCTCTTGTGTTTCTTCAAATGAAGTGTGAGAAGAGGACCTGTGATGAATTTTATGTCCTTTCTTCGCCTTAGCCAAAAAGAGTTTGGCCTCCTTCTCCTTCAGAGCCTTAGGATTCATGCTCTGGCAGGATACACACTCCTCGACATCATGCTCGGAGCTCAAACACCAAAGGCAATCACATCATGAGGGTCAGTGACCGACATGCGGCCTCCGCACTTTCGACACGGCTTAAATCCCGACTTCCTAGGAGGAGACATTGTAACCAGAAACGAGATTGTAACCAGAAACAAGATGGAACACCTTCAACAGTAGCGAGAGGTAGGAGAAAACCATTAGCGTCGAAGGCACGGAAAAAAGGGAACTGACGTCAGCACGCCGCGAGGGCCTCTTATTGGCACTGTGACATCAGACGGAGTCGCGTGGAGCCGTGCAGTTGTGACATCCTCATCGACGTGGAGAGCTGGGAAGAAGATTTTCTGTCGGATGCTGGCGCATGGGAGGATTCATAAGGTGAGGAATCCAGAGGTAGTTGTATCCATCAGAAATGCGGCTTACATGTATCCCTGAAGCACTTTATCAGATAAACAGGCAGCAGGAGAAATAGCTGTAAGTACTCTCTGCCTATGAGTGGGCCTCCAGTTACTGGTTTGACATGCGGATTTACTTTGAGGTGTGACCCACTACTGGATGGCAGTTCTACATGTAACAAATCAACACATCCCCAGTAAACATTACAAATGTTTTTATTAAATTGTAGATCTTTGCCTAAACACAAGATAGAATTATTCACTCTTTTATAGGAACGGCGCCCAGTGCCATTTTCTAACCGAAACTTAGCTTTCCACCGATTCTACTCCCGACCTAGTCCTTGCACTTCTGCCCAGCTATGTAATAGCAAACCAAAATAGGGAGACTAGAAGGGTTCTCATATGTTGCTATACCCAGTTGCGAAAATCTTCAATTTTCGCTTACATTTTCTCCTACATTTACATTTTCGGTTTTTGTTATTTATCGTCTCCCGGGGGCTGCTACACAAATCATAGAAACCCTACCAGAAATTATAGCAGAAAGCTGTTTCTAAAAGGCCACTTTTACTGTTAGGCTATCCTTACTTGCATTTCGAGCCGGAGGGATGTGAAATCTCAAGAGCCTTAGCCAATTACTTGAAAGCTTTACTTCTATTTCCAAAAGTAAAAACTTCTGCTCATGATAGGGGCTTCTCTTAGACCCAGTGTTTACTAACCTAGACAACTTAGTTATTGAATATTCCCTTCCCATAGTGTGGTCTGATCAATATTTAGTCCCATTTTAGCTTGAAACATTGATAAAATCGACTAATGTCCCCCATACACAGAAGCCCATGGGCTAAACTCCATGGCAGCAAGTCTTAGCAGAATCAACCCCTGAGTTAAAAGGTGATATATCTGAGAGGTACAATAGCTTTGAATAGTGGATAAATGATCCATAAACCACGATCATTCCCCTTAGGCTTATCAAAACAGGTCAACATAAGAAGAGGTCTCCCTGGTTTACCCCAGAGTTAATTCACTTAAAGAAAGAAATTAGGAGGAATGAGAGGCAACGGAGAAAGGAGTACGATGAAATCTGTAAAAAATAATATAAAAATGTCCTAAAAAATAAAAGCAGGCAATAAAGTAGGCCAGAATCCATTCTCTTCAAAGGAAAATGGAAATGTCCCCTATTACAACAAGAGAATTGTTTTCAATAGTTAAAAGCTTCATGACTTCACCATTGGGTACCTCAGGGCTTTTTACATCTACTGAGCTCTGTCATATGCTGGCCCAACTATTTTGTTTGCAAAATTAATACAATTCTTACTCTCCTCCCATCAGCTACTGCCCCTTGTATTTGTGAACCAGGGTATATACTGGTCCGCCCTTAACGGCCCTGCCAGCCCTAAACAGCAAAACCATGAAATCGATTCTGGAATCTTTATAATCTGGCTTGTGGCTGGACCCAGCCCCGCCAGATATTTTAGGACAAGGTGGGCAGCTGGTGTGTGAACGCATTAAAAGCATATTTAATTACTCACTGGAATCAGCAGATGTACCGAAAGCATGGAAGCATGCAATTGTGAAACCTTTGTTAAAATAATCCGATGGCAAACCCCGAACTAGCAGGCAGCTACAACTCAATCTCTTTGCTCCCAGTAGTTAGCAAAATACTCAGAATCTGTCTAGTTTTTGTTTAGAAAGGCACAGCATTCATCATCCAACCCAGACAGGCTTTAGACCAGGCCATAGTACAGAAACTGCACTCCTGGTAGCCGCAGAGGAACTTCGTTTTGTTTGGGATCAGGGTGGCTCAGCGGTGATGATCATGCTAGACTTGAGAGCAGCCTTTGATACGGTCTCACATGCTGTCCTAATCAAAAGGATGAGGGAGGTTAGCTAACAAGGACCGCTATTAAATGGGTGGAATCTTTTTTGACGGACAGAAGCTTTCAAATGTGTGTGGACTCTTTTGCCTCCACTGCCTCTGCGGTGACATCTTTGGTTTCGCAAGGCTTGTCACTGAGCCCGACCTTATTCACTCTGTATGTAGGTCCCTTGCCAGACATCGTTCGTTCTCACGGGATGGTGTTAGTGTCATATGCAGATGACAAGCAGATTATTTTGACCCTGCCACCTTATTCTACACAAATACACTCCTGCCTTAGTGAAGTCACAGACTGGATGTCTAACAGTAGATTAATGGGGAGAAAACGGGGGTCTTTGTGATAGGCAAGGCCAGCTCCAAGTGGCAGGAATTTGCATGGCCAGATTACCTGGGAGATAGTCAGAAGACATCTTAAGCAGTAAAAAACCTGGGTGACCGGATAGACGGTAAGCTTATAACGGACACTCAAGTTAACAAATTAGCCGGGATATGCTTTGGCCTGTTAAGATCTTTAAATAACTTTCTGCAGAAGCTCCCTTTTGCCACGAGAAGAATAGTGGTGCAAAGTGGTATAAACTCTTGCCTGGAATTGCCCTGTATTTGGGAAGTCTGAAATATGTGATCAAGAGGCTCCAGGTGATACAAAGCTGCAACAAGAACGCTTTATAAAATTCCAAAATATCAAGCAACCAGGTCAGCTCTGGCATTTTTGCACTGGCTTCCGGTCCAAAAAAGGATTTACTTAAAGGCCATATGTGTAGTTTACCAGGCCATTCAAGGGAAAGGTCCTCCAATCACTCAATCATTATTTAAGCCCCACACTCCTGGAAGAACCTTAGGGGCTAGCAACCAAGGACTCCTGATAGTACCCAGGATTAAGAGGGTAAAGAGTGAAGGTTGCTTCCCTGTTTTTCTCACCTCCAGGCTTTGGAATGCCCTTCCTGTATTCCTCAGAAACCAATCATCAGGAGTCAGTTTCAGGAAAATGCTAAAAGACGTCTCTTTTAATTGCAGCACTTGGAATCAGGAGTAGGTCGGTAAAGGGTTTGTTCTACATTTAGCCCCAGGAGGCCCGGTTTGGGTAGCTGTACACTATACAAGCACCTTTGATTTGATTTGATATAAATACATTTACAATTACAACAGTGTTGTGGATTGGAGTGGGGTGGAGTGTGCTGGTTTGGAGTAGGGTGGGTTGGATTGGAGTGGGGCGGGGTGGGATGGATTGGATTGGGGTGGATTGGACTGGAGTGTGGTGGATTAGATTGGAGTGGGGTGTGGTGGATTGAAGTGGATTGGGGTTGGGTGTAGCAGGGTGGGGTGGACTGGGTCGAGATTGGACCGGGCTGGATTATGGTGGATTGAATTGTTGGGTGGATTTGATTGGGGTGGACAGGATTGTAGTGAGGTGGATTGAAATGGACTGGAGTGGGGTGAATTGAGGTGGATTGGAATAGGGCAGATTGTTTTGGATTGGAGTGGTTTGCTTGGGATTGGAGTGTGGGAGGTTGGAGTGGGGCATGTGTTTTTTTAATTAAAGTGGGGCAGATTGAAGTGGGCCAGATGGAAATGGATTGGAGTGGGACAGGTTGTTTTGGATTGAAGTGGGGCAGATTGGAGAGGGACAGATTGTTCTGGATTGGAGTGGGTCAGTTTGGAGTGAAGCAGATTGTTTTGGACTGGTGAGGGTCAGATTGTTTTGGATTGGAGTGGGGCAGATTGTTTTGGATTGGAATGGGGAAGATTGGAGTGGGGTGGATTGGAGCGGGACAGATTGTTTTGGATTGGAGTGGGGCAGATTGGTGTGAAGCAGATTATATTAGGGTAGATTGGTTAGTGTGGGGTGGATTAGATGTGAGTTGGGTGGATTGGATGGAAGTGAGGTGGATTGGGATGGAATGCGGTGAATTGGGACGAAGAGGGGTGGACTGAATTGGGGTGAGGTGGATTAGATTGAAGTGGGGCGTACTGTTTTGCATTGGAGTGAGGTAGATTGGAGGGAAGGCAAATTCAATTGGGACAGATTAGTTTGGATTGAAGTGGGGCAGATGGGAGTGGGGCAGATTGGAATGGGGCAGATTTTTTTGGATTGGAGTGCAGCAGATTGCAGTGGGCCAGAATGCTTTGGATTGGTGCAGATTGGAGAGGGGTAGATGGGAGTGGGGCATGTTGTTTTGTATTAGAGTGGGGCAGATTGTTTTGGAGTGGTGCAGACTGTTTTTTATTTGAGTGGGACAGATTCGATTGGGGGGCTGAGAGAATTTGAGTGGGGTGGATTGGAGTGGTCTGCATTGGGGTGAGTGGTTTGGATTGGAATGGGGTGGGGTGGGGTGAAACTTTGCAATTTTTCTTTTCCTGCTGGGCACGTTTTTGCCATTTATAAGCCTTCTGTTTGTAGGGCACTAGAATTTAAAAAGAACAAAATAGTACCTCAATCATGTTGGGAGCAACGGACGGGCTCTAATTAAGTTGAATAAGTGAGTGCTTGGTCCCTGGTCCACACAAGGAACGGAAGTGGTGCCAGACCTGCCTTGGCGAACTAAGAGGCTGTAAAGAAGAGTGCAGCGCAAACCATCAAATAATGAGTGACACGCAGATTCCAAGGCCTTTACTGCACACAACAGTCTCGCAAGCGAGACGCATGAGCTAGCGCATGCACTCACAGGCTCCACCCAAAAAAAGGTGCATGGCTATTGCTTATGTTACCAATGCCACTTCTTACCCATTTGGCGTCATGTGAATTGTTTGATAGAATCTCTGACTTGTGCATGTTGTCATTTGGATTATTGGGCTTTGTCTGATCACCACAGCTCTTACTTTGGTGTACACAAACAGCACCCTGATACCTTTTCAAGTAGGGTGATGCCCTGCAGCTGCCTATACAATTTAGTAGCCCTGCCCCCTTACCCCTTCCTTCTTCAACGCCAATAGGTGCTGCAAATTCAGACATGTTAAGAGCATCTCTGTGATACCTCACACACCAGCAGACACCATTTTTTAAAAGTGTAGATAGCACACTGGTAACTGCTTAGGTGTTTTTATATCTTTCCCTAGCTTAGCTGGATCCCACTAATTCCAGAAAATAAAAAATTAAGCACTCCCTCCCGTTCTTTTAACAGTGAGGTTGAGTCCGCCCAGGTGGCATTGTCTTACCTGGGTGGGGCTAGGTGGTCAAATGATGAAGCATGACACTATATAGTGTGTGAGACCACCTAGTCCGTAAAGGAAACACCCCCCCCATCACCACTTCATAGCACTTACACTTCATTCATACACCCAGTGAGGTCAAGGAGCTCCAGGAAAATCTCCTTTGGGTACAGCTCCTCAATATAAGTGAACCCCATACCTTTTTGTGTTTTTTGGCTTTATATGTAAGGAGTTAGTATGGGTTGATTCCTTTAAATTTGTCAATTTTTTTTTAGTTCCAATCTCCTTGATTCTCTATTTGTGTTTTGGTACACAAACAGCACCCTGATACATTTTCAACTAGAGTGATGCCCTGCAGCTGCCTATAAAATTTAGTGGCCCTGCCACCTTACCCCTTCCTTCTTCAACGCCAATAGGCCCTGCAACTTCCGACAAGTTAAGAGCATCTCTGTGATACCTCACACACAACACCAAAATGTTTACCCCATAGGATCAAAAGAAATACAAACTCCTGCCCACCACACCCTCCCCTATATGAATGTTAAACGCAATATTGCCTGCAAAGGGGTGCGCTTGGCCCACAAGATTTGTGGGTGTGGAAGGAATATATGGACTGGTTGTGATGGCTGAGAGGCAAGCTTATGATGGAAGATGCGGCCCTAACAAAAGGACAAAAATGTGGTAGCACAGGCAGTGATATAGAGATGTGATGCCCCCATCTGCCCTCCCAGCAACCTTAGAGAGATGTGGTCCTCAATCCGGTGAAATTATATCTGGCAACTTTGTTTACTGTTGATATGTGTATGGTGGATTGATAGCTGTTTTATTCTACTGATATGTAATAGTGGCTTTCTTTGTTGTTTTTAGAATTAGTAAAACAAAATGAAACATTTGAAAATAAAACACACACTCCCCTATGGAGTAGGGTTCTATCCCTCTGAAAATGCTCATGGGCACCCCACAATGGGGTAAGAATTTATAATAAAATCCCAGTGGGTAAGGCCCTAAGAGGTTTGTGACAGCCCTGTTCAGATGATTGGTTGGCAGGAAGAGTACCACCATTGCGGTACCCTCACCCTCCAGTGGAAAGGCCCTGAAGAGCGACTAACCCACAGCAGATGATGATTTTGAGCAAAAAAGTAAATATTTCAGTGCTTGCAAAAGAGATTTGCTATCCAGCTCCCTCTAAATACTATCCAAAGCACACCTACAAAGATATTTTAATAATAATGGACAGGCCTGGCACTGTACAAGGGGTAGTAGTACAGTCTTTCCAGTGGCTTTTGTCCCTAAGAGAAGTGAGGTATACCTCCTCTCCAACACTGCCACATTCAAATTTAAACTGCATTAACTACTTAAATAAAAATTAAAATAATAAAATCAGAAATGCAAGGACTAAATATACCATAATGCCTTTTGGGCCTTACTATAGCACATCATGTGACAAGTTCCATGCTACGTGAAACCACAAATGCACAGCAAGCAAATGCAATATAAACAGCAAAGTGCTTATCAAAAAAGAAGCTATCATGGCCCTATACGTAATCCTATGAAGACAGTGAACTGGGATGCATTTCAATTTTTAACAACTTATTCATATCTTCTGATAACAAGATCATTTCATCATATTTTTCATGAGGCCCTGATGAAGCAAGTTTGTCAAACGTTCTTCCATCGCAAGATCAGCGACCTCCATGACAGCTTCGGACACCAGACCCAACCAAACACCACCGAACCCGCATCCCCGGCCATCACCCTCAACAACTGGACCCACATCAACACGGAAGAAACCAAATCCATCATGAACTCTATCCACTCCGGCGCCCCTTCGGACCCCTGCCCGCACTTCATCTTTAACAAAGCCGACGACATCATCGCCCCGCACCTCCAGACCGTCATCAACTCTTCTTTTTCTTCTGCTACCTTCCCCGAATGCTGGAAACACGCCGAAGTCAACGCCCTACTAAAGAAACCTACGGCTGACCCGAGCGACCTGAAAAACGTCCGCCCCATCTCTCTTCTGCCTTTCCCAGCCAAAGTAATAGAGAAGACCGTCAACAAACAGCTGACCACCTTCCTGGAAGACAACAACCTGCTCGACCCCTCACAAACCGGATTCCGAACCAACCACAGCACTGAAACCGCCCTCATCTCAGTCACAGACGACATCAGGACCCTGATGGACAACGGTGAAACAGTCGCCCTCATTCTTCTCGACCTCTCGGCTGCCTTTGACACCGTCTGTCACCGCACCCTAATCTATAAACAAAATGAGTACACTGTTCCAGGCTAAATTAGCACAGGGGACAAAATAGACTGCAGTCAAGAAGTTGTAGGAGTACCCTCAAGCATCACATTAGGATGCTAGGCATCATCATCGGGCTGACTCCTCGCCAGACTGGCACTGCAATATCTGACGGGCCACCATCCATAAGATGGAGGCTCTTCAACCAGGAAGATGTTTAATAAATCAGGAAAAGTCTGCAGCCCATGCTGACAGGGGAGAAAAAGGAGAGTCAAGGATATAAAATTGGCTCTGAACACCTCATATTTAATTTTAATACTTTCGATAAGGGTCAGGTCAAGATTAAAAACACAAATGGGAGTAATCAGGAAAACAATGCTACCAATACTCCTTCAAAACTAGAAAGGAGAAAAAATTGTTTGCTCCTAACATTTGTCCGACATGTTTCGCGCCCACACGGTCACACAAGGATCCATTGGCGCTTCATCAGGACCGATAGTAGTTGCTTCTCCATGAAAAACAAGACAATAAATGCTGGAAGGTCACTTACAGTCTGCAGATCTATTGTATCAGTCAGTCAGGTAGTTAGTCGCCCTGTGTTAAAGACAAAGAAAAACAAATAAGGAAAAGGAAAAATTGTTTATAAACAACCAGACATTCATTGGTGTCATAGTCACAATGGGAGCCATACGCGTGGAGAATATTCGGCGTATACTCACACAAAGGAGTACTCAGGTATGGAAGAAGAAAGAAAACAGAAAACGGGGCTTACCATTCCATGTAGGAACCGGGCATCATAGGGACGCGTAAAACCTCATACCCAAGGAGAGTACACTACATATGAAAGAAAATTCATAATAAAAAAAGTAGTTACACACTTCTGAGGCTACAATATGTTGTTCAAGCACTGTTACGGAATCACCAATTCAGAATGTATAGGTATATTTGTGTTGCATGACAAAATAGTATTTCAGCATATATTGACACCCAAAGTCAGTCTCATAGTCAGAGGGACTCGTACCCATAGACTCTGCCCAGTATCAAAGTCCGTCATATCTATTGTAATATACTCCCGTTTTCTGTTTTCTTTCTTCTTCCATACCTGAGTACTCCTTTGTGTGAGTATACGCCGAATATTCTCCACGAGTATGGCTCCCATTGTGACTATGACACCAATGAATGTCTGGTTGTTTATAAACAATTTTTCCTTTTCCTTATTTGTTTTTCTTTGTCTTTAACACAGGGCGACTAACTACCTGACTGACTGATACAATAGATCTGAAGACTGTAAGTGACCTTCCAGCATTTATTGTCTTGTTTTTCATGGAGAAGCAACTACTATCGGTCCTGATGAAGCGCCAATGGATCCTTGTGTGACCGTGTGGGCGCGAAACATGTCGACCAAATGCTAGGAGCAAACAATTTTTTCTCCTTTCTAGTTTTGAAGGAGTATTGGTAGCATTGTTTTCCTGATTACTCCCATTTGTGTTTTTAATCTTGACCTGACCCTTATCGAAAGTATTAAAATTAAATATGAGGTGTTCAGAGCCAATTTTATATCCTTGACTCTCCTTTTTCTCCCCTGTCAGCATGGGCTGCAGACTTTTCCTGATTTATTAAACATCTTCCTGGTTGAAGAGCCTCCATCTTATGGATGGTGGCCCATCAGATATTGCAGTGCCAGTCTGGCGAGGAGTCAGCCCGATGATGATGCCTAGAATCCTAATGTGATGCTTGAGGGTACTCCTACAACTTCTTGACTGCAGTCTATTTTGTCCCCTGTGCTAATTTAGCCTGGAACAGTGTACTCATTTTGTTTATAGGTTCATGTAAAGGGAGACAGTACACTGGACCATTAATCTCCCAGTCCCTCTTGTCTTTAGAACCGCACCCTAATCACCCGCCTCCGCTCCACCGGGATCCAAGGCCAGGCCCTGGACTGGATCGCCTCCTTCCTCGCAAACCGTTCCCAAAGAGTTTACCTCCCTCAGTTTCGCTCAGAACCCACCGAGATCATCTGTGGCGTACCTCAAGGCTCATCGCTCAGCCCGACACTCTTCAATGTCTACATGAGCCCCCTCGCCAACATCGTACGCAAGCACGACATCATCATCACCTCCTACGCCGACGACACCCAACTTATACTCTCCCTCACCAAGGACCCCGCCAGCGCCAAGACCAACCTACAAGAGGGTATGAAGGACGTCGCAGATTGGATGAGGCTCAGCCGCCTAAAGCTGAACTCTGAAAAAACAGAATTCCTCATCCTCGGCAACACCCCGTCCGCCTGGGACGACTCCTGGTGGCCCACGGCCCTCGGCACCGCACCGACCCCCACAGACCACGCCCGCAACCTCGGCTTCATCTTGGACCCTCTTCTCACCATGACCAAGCAAGTCAACGCCGTGTCCTCCGCCTGCTTCCTCACCCTCCGCATGCTCCGCAAGATCTTCCGCTGGATCCCCGCCGACACCAGAAAAACGTGACCCACGCCCTCGTCACGAGCCGCCTGGACTACGGCAACACCCTCTACGCCGGGACCACAGCCAAACTCCAAAATCGCCTGCAACGCATTCAAAACGCCTCGGCCCGCCTCATCCTCGACGTACCCCGCAGCAGCCACATCTCCGCACACCTGAGACACCTGCATTGGCTCCCAGTCAGCAAAAGGATCACCTTCCGACTTCTCACCCACGCACACAAAGCCCTCCACGACAAGGGACCGGAATACCTCAACAGACGCCTCAGCTTCTACGTCCCCACCCGCCTCCTCCGCT
Organism: Pleurodeles waltl; assembly: GCF_031143425.1. Classification (NCBI taxonomy): domain Eukaryota; kingdom Metazoa; phylum Chordata; class Amphibia; order Caudata; family Salamandridae; genus Pleurodeles; species Pleurodeles waltl. The sequence goes on along the minus strand of NC_090445.1, from coordinate 87,925,035 downwards.
CCTCTGGCCTCGCACTCGCTGCTGTCCCTCGCATCCGCCGCTCCATGGCGGGTGGGAGATCTTTCTCCTTCCTGGCGGCCAAGACCTGGAACTCCCTCCCCACCAGCCTCAGGACCACCCAGGACCACTCCGCTTTCCAGAGACTCCTAAAGACCTGGCTGTTCGAGCAGCGATAACCCCCCTTTTTCCCCTAGCGCCTTGAGACCCGCACGGGTGAGTAGCGCGCTTTATAAATGTTAATGATTTGATTTGAAACGTGTTGGCTGTAAAAATGGTCATGTTCTTTTATGAATTCAGATATTGGACTGATCTGCCCAAATGAACAAAAGACCATCTAAATGACTCAATGAACAGAACTCATTTCAGTCTGAGGACTTCCGAACACACCTCTTCCCACTCCAGACTTTTCTTCTCCTCTTTGGGTCCATTTATCTCATAAAACCATCATCAAGATATCCATGGCTGTTGAATATGCGGAAACAGTCTGCATCAACCTCTCAGTAGACCGCCTGAAAACATACTGGCAGAAACATATTGCCTGGATCTGATGGAAGTTTTTGAAGCTTGTGTCGCTGGATGCTACCTCGACCTGCATGAATCATTTTCCTACCCAAAAGCCATCTTTGAGAAAGGCCCCGGTGAGTCTATCTAGATTTTAAACAAAATCTTTTCATATGCCAAAGTATGAAATGATTTATTAACAGAAGAAAAATTAGTAGCCTGTTAATCACAGTCTACAGCAGGCCATAATTAGTCACAATAATAATTAATATTTCAGCTGGTAAACTAGTCTTGGTTTTCTGACCCGGAGAGCCAAGAGCTGGGAACAGCTTAATGTCATAGAGGTGCCACCTGTGGGCAGTGTTAGCATGAGCGAGAAAATATGGCTAAAGCAAGTTATGATCATGCTAGCGCAATCTTATATAGTCCAAATAGAGCTGCAAAATGTACAGTGGAGGCTGTCAGCTAACAGGCTCTTCTGAGTGATTCGAGCTCCAGACTTTTTATTTCTTATTTTAGAGCGTACATTTTATCTCCTGATCGCGATCTTTTCTTCGTCCAAGTTTAGTAGCTCTTGATCTCTTCCCCCGAAAAGATCAACATGCCCACATGAAAGATTTGCTGACTTTATCTATCTTCCTATAGATTTTCACAAGTGCCAATTCGTACCCTTTCGAGCCACAGGACCAGTGGAAATTTGTGGCACCTGAGAACTATAGGCCAGATGTACAAAGCCTTTGTGCATTTCTTAACAGCTCAAATCGGCATTTTGAGCCATTAAGAAATGCAAAATGGATTTTTCTAATGTACAAGGGGCCAGATGTACAAAGCTTGTTTGCATTTCGTAATGGTCCGAATTAGTATTTCGGGCTGTTAAGAAATGCTTACTGGACTTCTCTAACGTTCAAAGCCCTTAAAGAAATTGTAAATTTTGATTTCTACCCTGTAGAAATCGCAATTCGCGATTCCCAGAATGGGATATGCATTTCCTATTCTGATGTACCATCCATTTCCAAAATGCGATTTGGGCATTTTAGAGATGCAATTACCACCGACTTGAAGTCAGTGGTAAACCAGGTGCAATTAAAAAAAAGCACAGCACCTCAAAGTGTTTTCTTTTAATTGCAACAGAGCACACACATGCCTTTTAGGCATATTGTTTGGGTGCACCAAGGGGGGGGCATTTTTCCATTGCCCTCCCTGGTTTTGCATTTCCTAAATAGCGATTTGGCATTCTGCAGCACACATAGAGGAAAATGCCTAGATAGATTGTTTTTGTGCAGGAAGGTGTACCTTCCTGTACAAAACAATCCTGTTTGTAATGCAGGAACCCCTTCACCATGGTGCAAGGGTGCTTGCGTTGACACAAGGCTGCCTGTAATGCACCAGCTTTATGAGAGAGCAGGATTGTGCTATATCCTTTTAGATATGGCGCATTTCTGCTCTCTCTAATTCAAGCAACACATGTTGCCCTGCTACACTGCATTACATGAAAGATTAGTAAATGTGGTCCTAAATCTGTAAAGGGTTTTGCATTCTGCTACAGATGAAAGACATTTTCTTAGTTCACCATTTGGGGAAATGAACACCATTAGGGCACAATTTTCATCTCTAATACAGTAATCAGCAGGTGAAAAGTGACTTATTAGTTTTTGTGAAGTATCCTAAGCAGAGATCCATCCCATGTGCAGTGTTTTAACAACGTTCAATATGTTTGAGCTTTTTGTTGAAATCTACATATTCCAAAACAGTTAGAGGATCATACAGCATGTGTAGCAAACCCATGATGTTGGGGTTAAACAGGGGCCGCAGAAGCATGTAAATTGAATGGCCCTTGCAGGAGCGTAACCTCAGAGATGTGGTGGTGGGAAGGGGGGGGGGAGGTGTGGCACAGCCCAGATAGATTAATTCTTGGCTTATTAGTTGGGTCTGGGGACCTGAGCCAGGTCTGCTAAGCCTGTGTTGGTTTTTCATCTGCGCCCAGAATAAAAGACAAAGACCTTTGATGTAAAACAGGAGAGAGAGAGCAGAGATATCCATCTAGTGGCTGAATTTCAAAACATTAAACCAGGTTACTTGGAATCAATAGCAGCTTCCCTGCTTCTCCAAATTGTGTGATCCTAGGCAAATTTTTTATGTCACAGAGCCTCATTTCTTTTTAATATTACACATGAAAGCACTTTTAAATGCTTGCGTTCAGGATGCGCGCCCTACTAGCACATTTTATGTTTGATTTAATCGATTATAATGTTGTTCCCTGTATTGTAAGATTCTAGGTCACGTTTGTTTAGGGTTTACATGACTTGTTTCTTGCCTCTTAGTTCACTAATGATATTGTCATTGGGGGGAAAACCGTGAACGTGTCTAAAATCATGTTTAAAAAATGTAAATCAATTTTAATAAATGTCTGTCTGTATAGTAATATAATCTGGTGTACAATGGTGAAACACTTTGGCACGTTAAAGAAATTAATTTTTTTGAATTTTGAAGAGATTGTATCATATTTTTACATTATTTGTTGCATGATATACAGGTCAAACATTTTTGTGGCTCCACTCGTGCATCGACTCATTAATCCAAGCCAAACCCTTGGCTCGACCGACTTAGCTCACCCTGTTAACTTACTGGTGCACCCACCTCTGTTTGCAGCTCGGGCTTAGTGCATGAGGTCATCAGTCACTTGATGAAATGATTTGCAAAAAGCAGCGATTGTAAACATGGAGTCCTGCCTACATTAACTGATTTGACAACTATACATCAAGGCTTGTCATAGCAGAGGTAAAGAGGAGTGAGTGCAGTGTAAATACATTTAAAAAAAGTGATTCCAGGGCAGGGACTCCAGGCCATTGTGCTGTTTGTGACTGTAGTCATGAGTTTACATGGAGAACTACCAAGCTCTGGTGGGACAGGCAGCAGTATAGTTTCAGCTGGATGCTTGGGGAGTGACACTGCCCAAATGCATTCTTAGCTTGGTAGTTGGGTCTGCGGGCTCTGAGGCAGATCTGATATATTTGTGTCAGTTTTTCTCATTTTCATTTCACAAACAGGTTTTAACTTAACTTGTTAATTTTAGATCTCCTTGAATAGTGTAAATTTACTACTGTTTGGAAATCACAAACATTGGCAGTAGTAGGCTTGGAAAGCTGTACCAGTCCAGGCATTCTACTTGCAATCAAATTCCCAAAAGGTAATGTGTTGAATGCTTGTGAATAGTCTAACCAGTGGCCGTGGCTCAGGGAAGCATTCCAGCCTATTGTTTCTCACCCAGTGTGTCACTCTAGAGAAATCCCCACCTAATGTAAATCAGTACTGACCCTGTTCCTCATGGAATCAGTCCATCTCACCCCTCCACTCTGGAGCTCACTGCTTTTTCAGCTAGGGCATTTGAGATTCCAACCCCCACCGGAATCTCACTGACAAAGCTACTCCCCTGGGTCCTTCATTACAGCAAAAAATATACACTGACTTTCATTAAAATGTGAAAGACTACTTTTCTCATGGTTTCTCTACTTTTGACTCTATTTATGTACTTCCTAATGTTTGCATATGTACTATGTTACAAATAATTCTAAGTGGACCTTACATTCTCTAATTTGGTTGGTAGCTCCTCAATAGCACAACACCAGTGGCAGGCAAAAACCTCGAGCTGGACCTGTAGCACATAAAGGTGAGACAAGAAGGCTTTTGAACTACCTCTGTCTGTAGACTAGGGTGGTGATGTATTTAAACAAGTGGCATTTTGGCATCTCTCCCACTTGTATTCTTGCAGCCAGTTCCTCATAACTAACAAGGGTGCCATTCAATACCAAAACACAATGGGTACATGTATGCTTTTGCTTTTAAAGTGTTCGCTTACTTGGAACTAGGCTAGTGCCAAATAACACATATCAAATCATCTGTTGGATTTTCGTCCCTGACCACTCCTAGACAGTCAGTGTGTAGACAGCATTGTTGTCAATAGGGCCATGGGGTGAGAGCTGCTATTCTGACACCACTGACTTTATGTAGTACCTTGGTGTGCATGAGCTTAGGGGTGAAGGCCTCTGCCCTGGCACTGCTTCCTCTTTCCATCTCTTCAAAGCCCCCGAGGCAATGGATGGCCTGCTTTCTCAGCACTGCTGCTGCTATTGCCTTTGATGTTAAGGGATGAGGGCTGTGTATTGCTGTCTGGGCACTGCTGGTTCCATTAATCGCCTTTATGCACCTGGGGTCGGGGTTGACTGTTACTCCTGAGGGACTGCTGGCTCTATGTATTGCCTTGGTGTCCTTTTGTTAGCTGCTGTCCTGGCACTTGCGTTGTGCACACAGGATTTCACTAAAGTCATTAGAGGCACCAGCCTTTTTCACTACCATAGATTGCCACTAGACGACACTAGTTTATAACAAATGGCATTAAAAGTAGCCTTGTTGTGAGCACACCTTAAAAGACAATTTTGCCTGGGGCACTGAAAAGCCTTAGACCAGAGCTGTTTCTGCTGTATTCGTGCTCTAGGGGTCATGTTTGAGAGCTGCTATCATGTCTCTCTCTGCTGGCAGTGCTGGTATTGCCGTGGTACACTAGGGGTCAGGAGTTGTGAGCTGAATCTCGGCACTGCTAGAAACTATTAAGTTCCGTAAAAACTGTCTAGTGTTGCTGCCAACTACTTACACTCACAGTTCGCCCACTGGGAGTAGGGGACTCACAAACACTGATGAACCTCAAATGGCACTCCTCAACCTCCAAGTAGTAGGAGTTTGTGGACTGGACCTCAGTCTCTCTTCTGTGGACTGAGGTCCGAACACCTGGTACATGTGCCAGTCTCAACTGGCTACTTTTACAGAGTTGGTGAGCGTGTAGGTGGGTGTTCACTGACTGACAATTCTCGCTACTGAATCTGAGACTAAATTGGTGTGTGGAAGTCATCTATTTGCAACTTTAATGCCATCATTTCTGATGGTTGAAGTCTATAGAATTTCAGGCTGGAAAACAGAATTGTTGAGAGGCAGTGAGTGGCTGCTGGAACACAGCCATAATTCTCTTCCTATCTAGGTCTCTTTGCTGTGGGACTCCTCCCAACTTGGAATGTCCAAGAGTGGGACAAATTCAATTTAAAATACATTCCAATTTGACAGTCATGTGACATTGGCTGAAAAAGGGTTGCCATGGATGGAAATTATTTACATAGCACCATGTAACTCTAAAATTCCAAGATGGAAAAGCTCTTACTTCATTAAAGTGTGACTAACTTTACCCGACTGAGGGCCGAGTGCTCTTTATTCTTCTTTACTTCATGTACCCTAACTACTTGAAGTTACTAGTTCTGATCCATAACTACTTCTGTGGTACTCTATGTCGTCCCAAGGTTGATGCAAAATCTGTGGTACACCGCTAAAGCTAATGTGTGGTACGATATCTGCAATTATAGTACCTGCTTTAGGGATTCATGCCTGCAGTATTGTATTTCATCACTAAAGGGCTTGCTGTGTAAGAGATCAGTTTATTCCTGAACTCCTACAGGAACGTTCATACCCTCATGTTCTAATGTCTGGCTTGTCTGGAAATATTCCTCCTATCCTACTAAATTAGCATCCATAAGTATACCCAGGAAAGAGTCAGCAGAAATTCTCTCATACCCAAGTGGCCAGTTGACTTTCCAGCATTTCTTAACATTGATTAGAAGCCAGAGCAGTTTCCATTTCTTCTTCTCCAGCCAGTGCATGGAACCATACTGAGGATCTGCATAAACAGCTATAAAGAAGATTTATCTGTTGCTGGGCTGCTAACAATGACCAGAAGGTGGCCATTGCTTTAGGGACACTGACCAGCATCAGAAAATATCCATAACAATGTGTGGTTTTTCGGGTAAGGCCTTACATACTTGCTGTGTGACTGTAATCTAGACCACACATGCTATGAACGCAACACACTAACAGAATGGGAAACACATTTCTACAGCAACCAAAACAAGATTCCATGAAACAGGTTTTTGTGTCCTGGTATCCCTAATGTCAGCTAAAAACTGTGGAAATATCTAGACACTCTGAAACAACACACAGTAGGACTCTGGTGGCATCAATCAGACCGTTACTCAACCTCTGTAGTCTACTATACATTCAGAGATATTTGCTTTCACCAAGTGCTCCATAGAAAAATATGTTTTAGTAGATACAACACTATTGAATAACTGAATCAGCTGCTGCGGTATTAAAGAATCGGGTCTCCTGATTCTGAAAATATTCAAAGTAGGGGATCAACAAAGACTATGAATGAAGTATTAATGCGGTTTCCCAGAGTCTGACATTGCATGTTCATCTGTTCCACTAGGTAGGCTCCTGGCCTTTGTGTGCATCTGTTTAGAGTCATAACTTGAATGTCTTTCTGGGTCATAACCACATAGTAGTGACTTATCATTAATCAAGTGCATATCCAGAGTAAGAGTGGAACTGAATTGCTAGCACAAAAGCCAATGCGTGAGAGACATGAGATGGTGGCTAAAGACACACAATAGAGTTTTATTATCCATAGGTTATGATACATTCAGTAGATACCTTTATTGTATTGTTTGTTAAGGAAACTGTCAAAGAAAGAAGGTGTGGTGGTGCTGTGAATGAAACTGAATTTCAAAGAATGCTAGAAGTGACATTTCAAGTGAGAAAAAAGCAAACAATGGGCCTTTGCTAATAACCTGTTGTAAGTCTTTCTTGGCCCCACAATGGTTTCTCTATTTTAGCTTAGTTTTATATTTTACATTTTACACTTTAACTGACATCGCCTTTATCAATTACATTTTACACACTTTATGTTTGCACAATATTATTTCATAAATACATTGTACATGCTGCTTGTTTTTAGTTAACTTTTCTCGACAAGTAATCTGTACACTCTGTTCAAGACTAGGAATGCAGAAGAAGATATTCTAGTACTTGGGTTGCCCATTCAGAGACAGCTTCTAACATGTAGATGTGTCATTGCATAAGAGCTGTGCCTCTAACATAGAGTGGTTTTGATTATATACACTGTGCACTGCCCCAGAGGGGTCAGAGAAGCACTCTGGCTACTACTGTCCTGGAACGAATGCTGTGTTCGACATGTATCTTTGCTGATGCTGATCTTCCATCTTGCAGAGAAAGATTGCCAACTCCATTGTAGACCGAGGCCATGGCTCAGCTTTCCAGGTAAGGGGGCCTCAGGCTATCCTCCTAGATCTGTCACAGACAGAGGGGTTCACCTGCTATGCTCTCAGATTGTAGATGGCACTAGGTAGGAAGATATAGATCTAGGATCACCATGGTTGGACTGCTTATTCTTTTCACCATGTTAGTAACCCTGGTTACAATGCTTTGTTTCATCTGTCTAATTATTGCAGCTCATTCTCTCTATGCAAGAATACAATTATTTCAATAAATGTTTGAAAACCTTTATTTGTATCTTTCTTGTGTTTACCCTGGGCATGCAAGAGTAAAACAACAAAAGGGATAAGATTTGTTTCCACAACTTCCTTGGGAGTCAGAGTGTCATGTTCAAGGTTGCTGTAATCATTTGTTATCCTAGGAAGGTAGGGCAGTGTGAGCTAGCTAGGAATTGGGTTGACAGCTCCTGATGGTGTAGACGGACTCAGTCCTCCTGCCCTGAAATTGTGCCACCCTAATATGAAGTCCTACATTTTAATGTGAACCTTATAACAAAACAATCAGGAGTCTGTCAGGAATCTTGTTGAGTCATTTTTTGTTCAAATAAATGCACAGATATGTGGGTGCCACATTGCACCCCATTGTAGTACCCTAATTTCTGAAATAAAATCCTCCCAATCATAAAGTAGTTTCTCTTAAGAATGATTAAACACAAAAGCTTTAAAAGATTCACGTTGTCCACAGTGCCATCTTTGCAGGGATTAGGATAAAAAAAACTGTTTGTGCGTGAGGCATAAATGTAAAGATATGCCTTCTAGAGCTCACTAGGGGCCTCTGCATCTATGTTACACAAATGTGTAAATACTTGTTCTTCCTTGTTTAAATTGCTTTCATTGTTTAGTGGCTGGTGAGAACTAATAGGAATTTGGGTTACCTTAAATATTTTTCTAATTTTGTAATCACCTAAGCATTTCTATTTGATATATTTATCTGAAAAACATTTTAAAACAAGTAGATACAAATAACTGACCAGATTTGGTTAGTAGGGATATTTGACAATAGATAATTATTATGATGTGTTAGTATTATATGCAACTTATTACATGCATGTTGTGAAATTTGTACTTAGCGGCAATACAGATATTACATCACAACTCTTATTTATTACTGCTGAGTTAAGTGATGTAAGAATTCATTTTGACAGACCCAGCAGGCAGTGTGGCAGGCATATCACTGAGTAGCATTTCAGTGTGAGGAAACCTTTTAGCTGCCTAGCTCTCAAATTTGTTTTTCACTGAAAACTCACCTTCACTAGGAGGAACAATATTTATGATAATTTTACTACTATACCCTACCCTCCATGGAGAGCTTCCACTAGAGGTTTCTCTTTGGCAGCATTTTCAACTATTTCTTAAGAAGATTTTAGGTCAGTGCTTGCTTCTACTAAGTAGGCATCCCTATTGGAACCCCTCCTCCCCACTGCTTTTTTCTCAATACCTTCTGTCTTGTCCTTAAACATCTGTGCAGTTTTTTTTTGGAATTGTCCTTGGCTCCTTACTCCTGGAACATATGCTTGTGGTGCTGCTCCTTAAGAAACCCATGGCAGATCCTAACATCTTAAGTAACTTCCGTCCCATCTCTTTTCTAATACTGCCCACGAAACCTTTAGAGAGTTAACATTTGTCCACTTGTCATGAAACCAATTTGCTGTTAGATCACACTCAGTCTGGCTTTCAGCCACAGCACTGAATCCATGATTCTGGCAGTCACCAAGGAAACTCTGACTGATGTTGGCTAGAGAGGTTCGGTCACTCTTGGTCCAATCTGCAGCCTTTGATATGGTCTTGAATACCACTCTCAATACTCTCCTCTACAGCAACTGTGTTTGCAACGCAGCACTCAGCTGTCACTCTTCCTCCATTTATCTGGAAGAGTGGAAGAGTGCAGTGGCTGGATCAGGGAACAGAAGATGCCGAGAGTCAAGAGCTGACACCTCGAAATGAGAACCATTGTGGGCGCCAGAGAGACAGGCGCGCAGTAGGGTGATCACCCGTCTGTACTTTCACAGATTGTCCATGAATTAACCCAGAAGTCTGCTGTCCGTGATGAAGATTTCAACAGGTGGCATTAGTCTGTAATTTTTGCCTTTATGCTAAAAGACCTATGTTACAGTTAAATGCCTAGGTTAAGGTGAAAGGTCTCCAATGGTGTGATACCAAGGGGCAGACACATACAAGAAACAGGACTTCTTGCCAGGGTGCCGGCTCTCTGAACAGAAATGCAGATCAGTGAAATGGGTTAATCTTTAAATGCAAAGGCTTCTTGGGAGCAGGTAGAGGTGGCATTAATTGATGCGAAGATTAGTGAAATTGGTTAACCTGTAAATGTAAAGGCTGCTTGGGAGCAGGTAGAGGTGGCATTAATTGATGGAGACACTCTAAGCTTCCTGAGGACAAAGATGTATTCTTTATGAGAGGTATTGTTGAGGGTGTTTCAAGCGGAGTTGTGGAGTCTGTGCTTTTAATGAACAGTTATAAATCTGTTTGCACTAAGTGCATTCTCCATATTACTAAAATGTACACTTTGAAACCACTTTTTTTTTATTCTAACCTAATTTTATGTCCACATTTTGTTGCAGACTATCTTTTACTGTGTGCAATTCAAATTGTATTGACTTACACATTCACAGTGCCTTCTGTGACAGACAGGAACCTCCTAGAACTAAAAATACACACAAAAAGTCACTATTTCTTGCTGAACCAAACAGAATTCATTTCAATAGGCTTCTGTTTGCAAACATATATACATATATATTTGCAGCAATCAAATTAACCCCTTTGCTCCTAGCCCCTCCCCATACCCCAGTGCTAAGCCTTTTGTTTACTATTTGGGGTAGTTTACACTTAGGCCTCCATAACTTTTGGCCCATATTTAAACTTTTTGACGCACAACTGCGCCAACGCAGTTGTGCCTCAAAAATTTTACCGCCGGCTAACGCCATTCCAAAGCGCCATGCGGGCGCCTTATTTATTGAATGACGTTAGCCGGCGCTGCGGACTGGTGCGCGTCAAAAAAAATGACTCACACCAGGCAGCGCCGGCGTAGGGGAAAATGGAGGTTGGGCGTCAAAAAATGGGGCAAGTCAGGTCTGAGGCAAAATTCAGGCCTCAACCCGATTTGCGCCATTGTTTTTGACGCCCAACCTCCATTGACATGACTTCTGTCTTAGCAAAGACAGGAGTCATGCCCCCTTGCCCAATGACCATGCCCAGGGGACTTATGTCCCCTGGGCATGGTCATTGGGCATAGTGGCATGTAGGGGGGCCCAAATCAGGCCCCCCTATGCCACAAAATAACGAAAAAAAAATCTTACCCCAACTTACCTCAACTTCCCTGGGATGGGTCCCTCCATCCTTGGGTGTCCTCCTGGGGTGGGCAAGGGTGGCAGGGGGTGTCCCTGGGGGCATGGGAGGGCACCTCTGGGCTCCTTCTGAGCCCACAGATCCCTTAACGCCTGCCCTGACCCAGGCGTTAAAAAACGGCACCCATCAGGCTGGGTGCCGTTTTTTAAGGCCAGCCCCCTCCTGTGCATCAAAATGACGTCAGAGTATAAATATGGGGCACAGGCCTTAAAGTCATTTTTTGGAAGGGAACGCCTACCTTGCATATAATTAATGCAAGGCTGGTTCCCCCTTCCAAAAAATGACGCACATGGTGGAACTTTGATGCCTGCGGGGTCGGACGTCAAAGTAGAAATATGGGGCAGGGTTTGCGCCGATTGTGCGTCAAACATTTTGACGCACATTCAGCGCAAACAGAGTATAAATATGCCCCTTTGTCTACATAAGGTATCAATGCCAAATTTGTGTCCTTGTTTTCCAACATCTTCGGGATACTAAAGGTACCCAGGGTTTGTGTATTCACCTGGAGGGCCTGAGAAATTAGCCAAAATACAGCTAAATACTGAGTTTTGGGGGGAAATTAGAAAAGGTGCTGCAGAAGAAAGTGTCTGTTTTTTCCCTGTAAATGGCATCCACAAAAGGTTTGCAGTGCTAAAATCACCATCTTCCCCGCTTTCAGGAACAGGCAAACTTGAGTCAGAAAACCTAATTTTTCAACACATTTTTTGCATTTTACTGGAACATAGCCATTTTCTCCTATGCTTTGTGCTTTCAACCTCCTTCCAGTTAGAGTAAAACCAATGGTGCATCCCAGAAAGCTATACATTTTTCAAAAGTAGACAACATGCTGAATTCAGCAAGGGGTAATTTGTGTAGATCCATTAAGGTTTTCGTCTTGAAAGTAACAGTTGAAATGAAAAAATATTGAAATTATGTTGAAAAAACAGCCTTTTGTGTCTACGTTGTGAACTGTGACAACTTCTAACTATGGCAGATTTTCGAAAGTAATGTATTGTTACGTCCACTAGACCATTCTAGTTGCAGGGATATATAGGGCTTGTAGTTTCAACAAGAACCCAAGGCACCCAGGTGAGTTGCACCTTGCAATGGTTTTTCATTGTGTACAGCAATTCATTTGGTAAACTATAAAGAGTGAAAAATAGATATCAAGGAAACGTATGTATTTCTGAAATGGGCACAAGATATGGAGTTTAGAAGCAGTAGTTAGTTGAAATCTCTGAATTTGTGCGTACCCATACTAGCATTTCTTAAAATTACTTCCTTTTTACACACTAACATTTGGAAGGTACAAATGTAGAGAAAGACAATTGCCAATAGAACTTGTTCTACTATTCTGTGTTCCTCTAAATCTCCAGATAAAAATGGTAACTCACTTATGTGGGTAGGCCTAGTGCCTGCAACAGGAAATGGCCCAAAATGCAACGTGGACAAATCACATTTTTCCACTGAAAACTGACCCTTTATTTGCAATGTGCCTAGCTGTAGATTTTGGGCCCTAGCTTAGCCGGCACCTATAGAAACCTAGAAAACCTGTACATGCTATTAAACGAGACACCCAGGGAAATTCAGGATTGGTTGACTTGTGTGGCTCTCACCAGGTTCTTTTACCCAGAATCCTTTGCAAACCTCAAAAGTTGTCTAAAAAAAACACATTTTCCTCACATTTCTGTGATGGAAAGTTCTGTAATCTGAGGGGAGCCACAAACTTCCTTCCACCCAGCATTCCCCGAAGTCTCCAGATAAAAATGGCACTTCACTTGTGCAGGTAGGCCTAGTGCCTGCAAGAGGTAACAGCCCAAAACACAACATAGACACATCACATTTTTCCACTGAAAACTGACCCTTTCTTTACAGTGTGCCTAGCTGTAGAATTTGGGACCTAGCTCATCCAGCATGTAGGGGAACCTCGCAACAGTTTGGAAAATTAGACACCCATGGTAATCCAGGGTGGGGTGACTTGTGTGGATCTCACCAGGTTCTATTACACAGAATCCCTTGCAAACCTCAAAATACAGGGAGTGCATTAGGCAAATGAGTATTTTGACCACATCATCCTCTTTATGCATGTTGTCTTACTCCAAGCTGTATAGGCTCGAAAGCCTACTACCAATTAAGCATATTAGGTGATGTGCATCTCTGTAATGAGAAGGGGTGTGGTCTAATGACATCAACACCCTATATCAGGTGTGCATAATTATTAGGCAACTTCCTTTCCTTTGGCAAAATGGGTCAAAAGAAGGACTTGACAGGCTCAGAAAAGTCAAAAATAGTGAGATATCTTGCAGAGGGATGCAGCACTCTTAAAATTGCAAAGCTTCTGAAGCGTGATCATCGAACAATCAAGCGTTTCATTCAAAATAGTCAACAGGGTCGCAAGAAGCGTGTGGAAAAACCAAGGCGCAAAATAACTGCCCATGAACTGAGAAAAGTCAAGCGTGCAGCTGCCACGATGCCACTTGCCACCAGTTTGGCCATATTTCAGAGCTGCAACATCACTGGAGTGCCCAAAAGCACAAGGTGTGCAATACTCAGAGACATGGCCAAGGTAAGAAAGGCTGAAAGACGACCACCACTGAACAAGACACACAAGCAGAAACGTCAAGACTGGGCCAAGAAATATCTCAAGACTGATTTTTCTAAGGTTTTATGGACTGATGAAATGAGAGTGAGTCTTGATGGGCCAGATGGATGGGCCCGTGGCTGGATTGGTAAAGGGCAGAGAGCTCCAGTCCGACTCAGACGCCAGCAAGGTGGAGGTGGAGTACTGGTTTGGGCTGGTATCATCAAAGATGAGCTTGTGGGGCCTTTTCGGGTTGAGGATGGAGTCAAGCTCAACTCCCAGTCCTACTGCCAGTTCCTGGAAGACACCTTCTTCAAGCAGTGGTACAGGAAGAAGTCTGCATCCTTCAAGAAAAACATGATTTTCATGCAGGACAATGCTCCATCACACGCGTCCAAGTACTCCACAGCGTGGCTGGCAAGAAAGGGTATAAAAGAAGGAAATCTAATGACATGGCCTCCTTGTTCACCTGATCTGAACCCCATTGAGAACCTGTGGTCCATCATCAAATGTGAGATTTACAAGGAGGGAAAACAGTACACCTCTCTGAACAGTGTCTGGGAGGCTGTGGTTGCTGCTGCACGCAATGTTGATGGTGAACAGATCAAAACACTGACAGAATCCATGGATGGCAGGCTTTTGAGTGTCCTTGCAAAGAAAGGTGGCTATATTGGTCACTGATTTGTTTTTGTTTTGTTTTTGAATGTCAGAAATGTATATTTGTGAATGTTGAGATGTTATATTGGTTTCACTGGTAATAATAAATAATTGAAATGGGTATATATTTTTTTTTGTTAAGTTGCCTAATAATTATGCACAGTGATAGTCACCTGCACACACAGATATCCCCCTAACATAGCTAAAACTAAAAACAAACTAAAAACTACTTCCAAAAATATTCAGCTTTGATATTAATGAGTTTTTTGGGTTCATTGAGAACATGGTTGTTGTTCAATAATAAAATTAATCCTCAAAAATACAACTTGCCTAATAATTCTGCACTCCCTGTATGTCTAAAAAACAAATTTTCCTCACATTTCTGTGATGGAATCTGGGTGAAGCCGCTAACTTCCTTCCACCCAGCATCCCCCCCCCCCAAGTCTCCTGATAAAAATGGTACCTCACTTGTGTGGGTAGGCCTAGTGCCCGCAACAGAAAACAGCCCAAAACGCAACATGAGTACATCACCTTTTTCCACTGAAAACTGACCCTTTTTTTTCCAATGTTGGTAGCTTGAGATTTTGGACCCTTTTTGCAATGTGCCTAGCTTTGGATTTTGGGCCCTACCTATGGAATCCTGGAAAACCTGTAAAATGTTTAAAACTAGATACATAGGGGTATCAACAGTGGTCTGACTTGCCAGGCTCTCACCATGTTTTTTTTTTACCCAGAATCCCTTGCAAACCTCAAACTGTGAATAAAAAACACATTTTCCTCACATTTCTATGATGGAAAGTTCTGGAATCTGCAGGGAGCCACAAACGTCCTTCCCCACTCAGCATTCCCCCAGGTCTCCCGACAAAAGTGCTACCTAACTTGTGTGGGTAGGCCTGGTGCCCATGACAGAAAACAGCCCAAAACGCAAGATGGACACAGTGCAGTTTTCCACCGAAAACTGACCCTTTTTTTTCCAATGTTGGTAGCTTGAGATTTTGGATCCTAGCTAAGCCGGCACCTAAGGAAACATGGATAACCTGTACATTTTTCAACACTAAACACCCAGCAGTATCCAGGGTGGGCTCACTTGCATTACTTACACCACACCTTTTTACCCAGAATTCCTTGCAAACCTCAAACAATCACAAAAAAACATATTTTCCTCACATTTCTGTGATGGAAAGTTCTGGAATCCCAGCATTTCCCCAGGTCGTCTAATAAAAATGGTACCTCACTTTTGTGGGCAGGCCTAGTGCCTGTGCCGAAAGGCCCAAAACATATTGTGGAGACATCAAAGCTATCTATCACAAAACAACCTAGTTTTGTAAGCGGGGTAACCTACGTTTTTGGTCCTGGACTCAGTGGCCATCTAGGGAAACCTACCAAATCCAGATAGTTCTGAAAACTAGACACACCAGGAAGTCAATGGAGGTGTGGCTTGAAAAGACTGTCTAACGTTTTCTTACCCAGAATCCCTTGCAAACCTCAAATTTAGCTAGAAAAAATATCACGTTCCTCACATTTCTGTGTGGGATCACCATGCTGGCATAACTTTCCTACCACACAGCATTACCCTCAGTCTCCCGATAACAATGATACCTTACTTGTGTGGGTGGGCCAAGTGCCTGTGATAGGGAAGGGCCAAAAATGTGTAGATTGCCCTTTTGGAACCATTTTGGTTCCCCCTCAGTTTTTCGTTTTAAACGTTTTAAGCTGTCCCTACTTTGGCCACCCACACAAATGAGGTATCATTTTTACAACATAATCTAGGGGAATCATGGGTACAATCAAATAAATACTTATAGTGCATCACATCATTGATGTATAATGAAAAGATAGTCAGGCAAGCACGCAGCCCTGACAAACTCCGTGTTTGATGTCAATACATTTGGTTAATTCCCCTTTGGGGCCCCATCTCACCTGTGCATAATTTTATTCATGCAATCTAACTAATAGATTTAATATTGTAGGGTCCATCCCCATATGTCCTAGGACTTGCCATAAATTGGCCCTAGGTACCACGTAACAAAGTGAACCTAAAAATGTGATTAATAGTGCTGACCTTTTGTCTAAAACCGGCTTGTAAGGACGAAAGAATATTCTCAATATTAATCCATTCCTTTATCCTTTTTTAAAACCTGAAAAAAATATTTTGTAAATTGTCAATTAGGCTAATAGGATGATAACTTCTGGGACTATTTCTGTCTCCTTTTATGTAGATAGGGATAACTTACACCCCCTCCATTACTTGGGATTAGTCTCACCTTCCAAGATAAGGTTCAAACCTCTAGTAATAGTAGGAACCCATACTTCCAGCTCTGAAGAATAATGATTGACTGGGATTTTATCGGGTACTGGTGCCTTCCTTGCCTTTAGCTGTTTTACAGCTCTTCTTGTTTCTACTAGGCTAAAGTTCAGCGGAGGGTCAGGAAATAGGAGATTCCCTATGTAGGTTCCCCGGTCTACTATATAGATTAAACAGTTTAATACAGAACCTCTTAGGTTTTAACAATCAACCTCACAATATCAGAACAGTCCACATAAATTTGCTTCATGATCAAATTCCTGGCCAATCGCACCCAGATTAAGATACCCCTCCCCCCCAGGCCTTCCTGCCTTCAATGCTCCAACACTGTAATTCATATAACTATTGTAGAAGGTTGGCTCTGTATATACTATCTCAAAGTAAGAGATAGTGTGCACAGAGTCCAAGGGTTCCCCTTAGAGGTAAGATAGCAGCAAAATTAGATAATTCTAATGCTCTATTTTGTGGTATTGTGGTCGAGCAGTAGGCTTATCAAAGGGTAGTGTTAAGCATTTGTTGTACACACACAGGCAATTAATGAGGAACACACACTCAAAGACTTAACTCCAGGCCAATATTTTTTATATAGAAAAATATATTTCCTTAATTTATTTTTAGAACCACAAGTTCAAGATTTGAAATAAATACATAAAATGCAAGGTATTCCACACAGGTAAGTTAAGAACTTTGATTTAGAGCAATAACATATACAGTTTTTGTTAAAATGGCAATAAGCTATTTTAAAAGTAGACAGTGCAAAAATCAACAGTTCCTGGGGGTGGTAAGTATTGGTTAGATTGTGAGGTAAGTAAGACACTTACAAGTCTCAGTTCCTGGGCATAGGCAGCCCATCTTTGGGGGTTCAAGGCAACCCCAAAGTTACCACACCAGCAGCTCAGGGCCAGTCAGGTGGAGAGGTAAAAGAGGTGCCCAAAACACATAGGCGCCTATGGAGAACAGGGGTGCTTGGTTCCAGTCTGCCAGCAGGTAAGTACCCGCGTCCTCGGGGGCAGACCAGGGGGGTTTTGTAGAGCACTGGGGGGGGACACGAGTAGGCACACAAAACACACCCTCCGCGGCACAGGGGCGCCGGGTGCAGTGTGCATAGTAGGCGTCGGGTTTTTTATTGGATTCAATGGAGGGACCCTGGGGTCACTGTAGCGGTGCAGGCAGTAGAACAGGGGGGCTTCTCAAGCCAGCCACCACCTGGGCTAAGCAGAGGGTCGCCTGGGGGTCACTCCTGCACTGAGGTTTGGTTCCTTGTAGTCCTGGGGCCTGCGGGTGCAGTGCTTGGTCCAGGCGTCAGGTCCCTTGTTACAGGCAGTCGCGGTCAGGGGGAGCCTCTGGATTCTTTCTGCATGTATCGCTGTTGGGGCCCAGGGAGGTCGTCTCAGGCTACTCACGGGTTTGCAGTCACCTGTGAGTCCTCCCTGTGGTGTTGGTTCTCTGGATCTCAAACTGGGGGCGTTGGGTGCATTGGGTGCAGAGGGTGAAGTCTCACACTTCCGGTGGGAAGAGTGAGGTCTTTGAAAGTTGCAATATTGTTGCTGTTTCTTGAGCAGAGCCGCTGCTCACGGGAGTTTCTTGGTCCTTAGGTTCAGCACCGGCCTCTGAGGCTTCAGAGGTCGCTGGTCCCTGTTGGATGCGTTGCTGGTGCAGTTTTTCGAGTCAGGAGACAGGCCGGTAGGGCTGGGGCCAAAGCATTTGTCGTCTTCCGTTGTCTCTGCAGGGTTTTCAGGTCAGCAGTCCTTCTTCTTAGTTCATGTTGTAGGAATCTGATTTCCTGGGTTCTGGGGTGCCCCTAAATACTACATTTAGGGGTGTGTTTAGGTCTGGGAGGGCAGTAGCCAATGGCTACTGTCCTGGAGGGTGGCTACACCCTCTTTGAGCCTCCTCCCTGAGGGGAGGGGGCACATCCCTAATCCTATTGGGGGAATCCTCCAAAACTAAGATGGAGGATTTCTAAAGGCAGGGGTCACCTCAGCTCAGGGCACCTTAGGGGCTGTCCTGACTGGTGGGTGACTCCTCCTTGTTTTTCTCATTATCTCCTCTGGACTTACAGCCAAAAGTGGGGCCTGTGTCCAGAGGGGCGGGCATCTCCACTAGCTGGGATGCCCTGGGGTGCTGTAACAAAAGACATGAGCCTTTGAGGCTCACCGCCAGGTGTTACAGTTCCTGCAGGGGGAGGTGAAAAGCACCTCCACCCAGTGCAGGCTTTGTTTCTGTTCTCAGAGAGCACACAGGTTCTCACCCCAGGGGGGCAGAAACTCATCTTAGTGGCAGACTGGCACAGACCAGTCAGTCCTGCACTGAAGGATTGGGTAAAATACAGGGGGCATCTTCTAAGATGCCCTCTGTGTGCATTTTGTAATAAATCCAACACTGGCATCAGTGTGGGTTTATTATTCTGAGAAGTTTGATACCAAACTTCCCAGTATTCCATGTAACCATTATGGAACTGTGGAGTTCTTTTTTGACAACCTCCCAGACCATATACTTAATATGGCCACACTGTACTTACAATGTCTAAGAATGAACTTAGACACTATAGGAGCATATTGCTCATGCAGCTATGCCCTCACCTGTGGTATAGTGTACCTTGCCTTAGGGCTGTAAGGCCTGCTAGAGGGATGACTTACCTATGGCACAGGCAGTATTTTGTGTGCATGGTATCCTGAGGGGGATGCTATGTCGTCTTTGCCTTTTTCTCCCCACCAACACACACAATCTGCAGTGGCAGTGTGCATGTGTTAGGTGAGGGGTCCCTTAGGGTGGCACAACATATGCTGCAGCCCTTAGGGACCTTCACTGGTCACAGGGCCCTTGGTACCACTGGTACCTTTTACAAGGGACTTATCTGTGTGCCAGGGATGTGCCAATTGTGGAACAATGGTACATTTGTAAGTGAAAGAACACTGGTGCTGGGTCCTGATTAGCAGGGTCCCAGCACACTTCTCAGTCAAGTCAGCATCAAAATCAGGCAAAAAGTGGGGAGTAACTGCAACAGAGAGCCATTTTCCTACAACTATTTACTACCACTGGGGCCGTGGACCAGGTCTCCTGAAGCATAACAATAACAAAACAATTTATATACTCAGTCCATTCAGGCTCTTCTAGTTTCCCCTTCAGCCCTGCAATATTCCAAGACAGAATGGACAATTCAGATGACTGATTTTTAGTGGAAGCTGGGATTTGAGTGTGTTGGGGAATGAAATGCTTTCACTGCTGTGATGCATAGCTTGGGTAAGTCAGATTTCCCTAGCTAAAGTAGAACAAACAAGTGTGGGTGTAGGTAGATCCTTTGCTACTATGCTGGCTTCTTCATTGGACCTCCTTGTTGAGCTGCCCCTTACTGGTACCTTGCCCTTGAACTGGATGTTAGTCGGGTCTGGTGATATTGTCCTTGCCTCCACTTTTATCAAGCCCTCAACCAAGGCCTGGTTCTTTAAGATTAACTTTATATTATCCAAATTAGGATTTGCTCTTTCCACGTGTGAAGCTGCAATAATGTCTTCTTGAATTATAGGCCAACAGTGCAGTTTGGAATTAATCCAGTAGATTGCTTTATTTATAAGCAAGTCCATATTCTCCTTTTGACGAGTTGTCAATGTGAGCATCTTGATAAAAAAATGTCAGATCTCTCTTCATAGTGCGAGTTAGGGGGATGTCGCGTGCCACTTTCAACGATCCTGGCCATCCTGTGAGCCATGGCTGGGAGCCTCTGAAATTTCTTGAAGAAGTCACTATCTCTCTGTGCTGTAGATCCAGAGGAAAAGAGAGGCCTAGCAGGATTAGATGCATGCATGCGGTTGTTATGCAGCAGCTCTCCACAAAGCTTGGGGGGAAACAGAATGTGAATCAGAACTTCCATTGATGGTCTGTGGACCTGGGTTGCCAAGGGCAGGGGGACTTGTCTGTCACCCACGATACCAGCACTATTAGTACAGATGAGATAATTTCTGTAGTCATCCCTTTAAGGTATCGTATATGGAGGTCCTCTTGAATCAGACTTTTTTATGCTAGGGGCAAAAAGTGATAAAGGTACTTGCTGGTTCATAGCAGAACTGGAAACAATAATGAACTCTCGTACAGACCTTATCATAGTATTTAGCTGGGTAATTGACTCTTTAATTTGGGAGAACTCTTTTTTAAGATAGACAATTAGGGCATGTAGGTCCTCTGGTACCAGAGAATCAGAGCCACCGTTTGACACCAAACCAATGCTGACGGCACCACTATCTATTAAGCAGTTGTATTTGTTAGGATGGCTTGCTAGACTAGTAAGGGAAGTTAGGTCAATCAGTTTAGTCAACTAGCCATCAGAAGCACTGCCCACATTGTCTGAGCAGTCAACAACCTGACCAGGGACTCGGGCTAATTCAGAAGGACCTTCATTAGAGGTTGCAGAAATCCTTTTAGGACTTCTCCTTAAATCACTAATTTTGCTGTCTAACATGGCATCTTTCCCTGGAACTTTGGAATGTTTGTATGAGTAGAAGTGAGTGATGTTATTTTCTTTTGCTGATTTAGCAGAATTAACAGGTTGTTTGTTATCATGCCTTGACATCCCCTCCACTTCAACAATAAAATTATGCATCTTGTTTAAAGTACAGTTCTCTGTAGAAAATGTTGGGGTTTTAGTCCCTTTCCCACTGGACACCGGGGCTTCCACCACCTTTCTCTTCCTCATGGTTCCCTCAGGACTCTCGTTTAGCTCTGATAGTTGATTACACTTATCACATAAAATGCAGAGTCTCTGTCACACACTTGCACAGTTATTTAGCAGTATGTAAAAGAATCAGCCTATCGTGAAGTGCATTTGATGTAAACAGCACATATCCTGGGAGTCTGAAAATGCGGGGCCAAGAGGGGTGGTCCTGCTCTGTCCCCTCCCATTGCTGATGGGTGCAGGATGGGCCCACTGTGTCCTGCACAGCAGGATCGGTTGAAGCACTGTATAGCGCCGGAGGTAGTCCAGGTGTGTCTGATTGCGAGCCAGCCTCCCAGGCCGTGTAGGAGTTCTGGGGTACGTAGTCCCCAAAAGAAATGTCTGTGATTTTTCACTCAAACTGTGGGCTCGGTTGAAGCGCTATATATGTTGGGAGGTAGTCCAGGCGTGTCCAATAACGGGCCGCCTCCCAGGCTTCGCAGCAATTCTAGAACAGGTAGTCCGAAAAAGAAATGCCCAGGATTTTCGTCCCACGCAGCAGGCTCGGTTGAAGCGATAAATAGCGTGGGAGGTAGTCCAGGTGTGTCCTAATACAGGGCCGCCTCCCAGGCCTCGCTGGAATTCTGAGACAGGTAGTCCCAAAAAGAAATGCCTGTGAAATAGCCTATTTCTCACTATTTTTTTAAAACTTGCATTTACTTTTCATTTAAGATGTGCATTATTTAATATGCAGACATCTGATGGTGAAATACTTTTTTTTTTGAAGTCACAGAGTATTTTTTTTCTTTTTAGCTGCACCTTTGATTCCGCCTCCATGCTCAATGACCACATCCCTATTGCGCTCAGGATCATAGTATCCATATTTTGGTTTAAGGCCCTTTGATCAATGAGAAAGCCAGTAATGCCTGCAGTCCCTCACCTTCACTATCTGTCTTTTGTTTAGACATTTGTTGGAGGTGCTACATTTTGTTCGGCTGAGGCAAGGCCCTAGCCAGGCACAACCTTCCGCTCCCGGGGTGGATAATTACACTCACTGTATAACCTGTGCTCACCCTTGGGTAGCTTGGCACAGAGCAGTCAAGCTTATCACAGGGGCAATATGTAAAGCATTGACATAGCACTCTTACACAATAAAGACACTGAGCATCACAAGACAGACTTCACATGTTGTGTTTGTAAAGAAGATTTGTATTCAGCATACACATTAACATAACATGTAAATTATGTACTTCTGGGCATAAATCACATTCGGAAATAACACTAGCAGTTCTAGGCCCCATTGTGTTAAAACAACATCATCAATACGTACACTTAATCTTCTTTCCCTTTCAACACCCTCATGCAGTGCAGAACGTTGTTAACATGAAACCCACCCTAGCAATTATTCCAACTCAATACCACACAGTTATGGGGTGCACCCCGGTTCACAACGTTAGCAACAATGTGTAAACACCGATAATTACAGCACTCTTCAATAGCCTTGTGGGCCTAGGCTGCATGGGCAAAAACCAGTGTCAACTGTGATAATCTTTTGGCAAGGAAACTACATGTACGGCAACACCGCTGTGCAGTGCAGTTGATCACAGGCAGGCACACCCACACACTCACTGCACACCGCTACGTGGTGCCACAGATATCAGGCATGCTAGTAAAGCACGCACTTGCACACACTCACTCCCAACTCCCTAATGTAATGCACTGATATCCAGCAGGCCATTTGTTACTCTACTTGCAGACCCAGTGGACCAAACACTCCTCCACCCTACAACCAACCCAGCCCCACTGGCTAGAAATGAAAGAAACCTTTCCCCAGGTACTAGGTTGATCGCAGCTAGAGTCACACTTATTCAGGGTCCTGGGGGAAAGGTGGGGAAAAGAATCGAAAACAGGCTGGTCAGGCAGCAGTCGACAAATGCAGGTCTGCCCCCAATTCGGAAGTTCACTCAAAGGTTTCCACACCGTGCCTTCCAATGCAGGCCCTGTTCTGCCAAGAACAGGGAGAGGGTCACTGAAGAACAAATACCATTCACAATAGTGCCCAGTCAAGCCAGGCCCTCCAGTGCAAGAATCTGCTCCTCCACGCCCCCCTGGAAATGGGGTACAATGTCTGGTGACTTGAGTTGCACCAGACAATTTCAAATCCACAGAAGAGTTACCAATTCCGTACCTCCTTGGAATGAAACACAATGGGGGTCATTACAACCCTGGCGGACGTTGATAAAGTGGCGGTAATACCGCAAACAGGCCGGCGGAAAAAAAAGGGAATTATGACTGTGGCGGAAACTGCCAACATAGACAGCCACTTTAACACTCCGACCGCCACGGCGGTACAGACAAGCAGCGCGGCGGTCACCGCCAACAGACAGGCGGAAGACAAAGTACCGCCCACAGTATTACAACAGGCCAATCCGCCACCTTTTCCAGGGCGGATTCACTGTGGATAAAAACACAGCGGAAACAGACATTGCAATGGGAAAACGCTCACCTGAACAAACTCCACGAGGAAGGAGGGCACCATGGAGCCGGAACTCCAAATACTCCCTGCACTTGTCTTCCTGCTCCTCTACGAACATCAGCAACGGCGGCGCTGAAGACAACGGTGAGTACTGCATCTATGACATAGGGGAGGGGAGGCAAAAGTCACGGACACACACATGCAACACCCCCACCCCCAACCCGACCCTCACCCACTACAACACACACACCAATGCATTTCCGAACATCACAGTAACAACCCCCCAACCCCCCGGAAGAATGCTACGACAAAATGAAATGAGTTCAACCATTGTAATGTATCAAAAAACAGTAAGCTCATATATACATCAATATATACACATTCCAAATATATACATCACGATTAGTAGTACAGGTATGCACATTTCAATGTCCGTGGACCACTGGGCCCAAAATGCATGGGCGAGACCCACACACGATACCTGTCCTGGAACAGAGAGAACACTGCAGGGGCATCAGATAGAAATACAACAGGCACCTCAGGGGGAAGGGAAGGGGGGGCACCTCAGCCGGATGACTGCAACACGCCAGATCCACGACGGAGCTCCATGCCCATTGATGTATCCTGGGGAGTCCAAAGCCACAGTCTCACAAGTCTCTACAGTGGGTGGTTTGCCCACTGTACCATCCCACAGTCTCACAAGTCTCTACAGTGGGTGGGTTGCCCACTGTACCATCCTGGGGAGTGCAAAGCCACAGTCTCACAAGTCTCTACAGTGGGTGGTTTGCCCACTGTACCATCCTGGGGAGTGCAAAGCCACAGTCTCTCAAGTCTCTACAGTGGGTGGTGTGCCCACTGTACCATCCTGGGGAGTGCAAAGCCACAGTCTCACAAGTCTCTACAGTGGGTGGGTTGCCCACTGTACCATCCTGGGGAGTGCAAAGCCACAGTCTCACAAGTCTCTACAGTGGGTGGGTTGCCCACTGTACCATCCTGGGGAGTGCAAAGCCACAGTCTCTCAAGTCTCTACAGTGGGTGGTTTGCCCACTATACCATCCTGGGGAGTGCAAAGCCACAGTCTCACAAGTCTCTACGGTGGGTGGTTTGCCCACTGTACCATCCTGGGGAGTGCAAAGCCACAGTCTCTCAAGTGGATAACAGTCTCAACAGGTTCTGGAGGGGGACTGGTGCCCAGAGTGCCTCATCCTGTGCAGGATAGATGGAGTGGATGCATGTCTCCACTGGTTCTGGAGGGGGACTGGTGCCCAGAGTGCTCCATCCTGTGCAGGATAGATGGAGTGGATGCATGTCTCCACTGCTTCTGGAGGGGGACTGGTGCCCAGAGTGCTTTATCTTGTGCAGGATAGATGGAGTGGATGCATCTCTCCACTGGTTCTGGAGGGGGACTGGTGCCCAGAGTGCATCACTCACCCCGTGACGGTCTCTGTTGCGTCACTGCCCCTGCCGCTCATGGGCTAGCGGTGCTTGAGTTGGCGGTGCTTGCCCTGTTCAGCGGTGCTTGCCATGGCGATCTTTGCCCTGTTCAGCGGTGCTTGCCCTGTTCAGCGGTCTTTGCCCTGTTCAGCGGTGCTTGCCATGGCGGTCTTTGCCCTGTTCAGCGGTGCTTGCCATGGCGGTCTTTGCCCTGTTCAGCGGTGCTTGACTTTGCTGTCTCTTACCTGATTAGCGGTGCATGCCATGGCGGTCTTTGCCCTGTTCAGCGGTGCTTGCCATGGCAGTCTTTTGCCCTGTTCAGCGGTGCTTGCCATGGCGGTCTTTGCCCTGTTCAGCGGTGCTTGACTTTGCTGCCTCTGCCCTGTTCAGCGGTGCTTGCCCTGTTCAGCGGTGCTGTCCATGGCGGTCTTTGCCCTGTTCAGCGGTGCTTGCCCTGTTCAGCGGTGCTTGACTTTGCTGTCTCTGACCTGTGCAGCGGTGTGTGCCATGGCGGTCCCTCATTGCCCAGCGGGGCTGTGGCTGCCAGGGCCCTCCTGGGCACTGACTCCGGCGGTGGTCTCCTGACCAGTGACGACAGTGCTGCCCTCCTGGGCACTGACTCTGGCGGTGGTCTCCTGACCAGTGACGATAGTGCGGTGGTCTCCTGACCAGTGACGATAGTGCTGCCCTCCTGGGCACTGACTCTGGCGGTGGTCTCCTGACCAGTGACGATAGTGCTGCCCTCCTGAGGTCTCCTGACCAGTGACGATAGTGCTGCCCTCCTGGGCACTGACTCCAGCGGTGGTCTCCTGACCAGTGACGATGGGGCTGGCGGTGGCGTCTTGGGCAGCGGGGAGGATGGCGGCCTTCTCCGCCGTGCTGCTCTTCCCAGACTTTGGAGACTTCTTCTGCCCCTTCACCACCTTGGGAGGAGTCACAGCCTACTCGACACTCCCCCCGGGACCCTTGTGGGCGGCTTTGCCGGCAAGTGTCTTCCCCCTCTCCCGTCGGCCACTGTCCAACTTCTGGTGCTTCACAGGGGGTGGACTGGCAGTGCTTTGGCTCCATGTCACACTGGCTGCCCTGTTGCCCGGTACACTCCACATACCTCGAACAGGCACCACTGGTACCGGAATCTTTTTGGCTGAGGTGCTACTACGGGACCTATGAATTGGAGGGGGGTGTGATGGGACAGAGGTCAAGGGTGCTCAGGAAAAGTTTCTGACGAACACTGGGACGGGTAGCTGGAGGGAGTCTGGGAGTGGAGGAAGAGGAGGTGGTTGTACGGGGTATAACTTTTGGTGATTTGGGTGCAGGTGCATGTTCTGGAGGCTGTCGTGAGGTGGATGGATGTTGGGTGTGTGTGTGCCCGCGTTTGTGAACTTTCGGAGGGGGCGTCACAGACACAGTGGGAGAGGACAGAGGGGACGTGTAAATGGTAGTGGGGGTGGTGAGTGCAGGTGAGCGGGTGTGGTGCTGGGTGTTCTGGTGCGAGTCCTAGTGGCTGTTGTGGTAGTGCATGCAGGTGAGAGTGTAGACGACACTGGGAGGGAGGAGGGAGACGACGAGGAGGGGGACACAGTGGAGGCAGTGGATGTTGCTGTGTCTGTATGTGGGTGATGCTTGTGGGATGTGTGGTGCCTATGTTTGCCTGAGCTGCCCTTGTGTGTTGAGGTGTGTGCAGGCTGGTCTGATGGTGTGCTTGGGATAGGTTGAGGTACAGGGGATTGGGTCTGGGTGGAGGAAGTTAGAGGGAGGAGGCTAGACACAGGGACAATGGCTGCCATCAGTGCTGAGGCCAGAGATTGCAGGGTTCGATGATGGGCAGCCTGACCAGAATGAATGCCCTCCAGGAATGCATTGGTGTGTTGCAACTCCCTTTCTACACCCTGGATGGCATTCACAATGGTAGACTGCCCAACAGTGAGTGACCTGAGGAGGTCAATGGCCTCCTCTCTGAGGGCAGCAGGGGTGACAGGGGCAGGGGCTGAGGTGCCTGGGGCAAAGGTGATGCCCACCCTCCTGGATGAGTGGGCACGGGGCGAAGGCTGAGGGGCTGCTGGGAGGGCGGTGCTGGTAGGGGGGGTGGCGGCTGTACCTGTAGAAGTGGGGAGCACAGATGGTGCCACCACCACAAGGGAGCTCCCATCGGAGGACGAGTCCGTGTCGCTGTTTGCTGATCCGCTGACCACCGTGAAGCTCCCCTCGCCCTCCATCCCACTGGTGTATTCGGAGTCCGTGGTGTGGCCCTCCATGGCCATGTGGGACGCAGCCCCCTCGTGCTCCGGTGCCCCTGTACCTCCGCCTGATGATGCTGATGCACGAAAGAACAGGGAGAGCACAAAAAGGGGTGGGGAAACAGAAGAAAGACAGGTTGAGTGCATAGCTTACAGACACAGCTGCCCCCTGCACTACGCCGTTCTCTTGGCCTCTACAGATGCAGTTCCTGGGATATGGCCTACTTGCCTATGAGTGTCATGTGCCCACATAGATGACACAGGGGCATGTATACCTGTTTTTGGCACTCTACAGAGGTGGGGTGGAGTGGCACATTGCCTGCATTACGGAGGGGCCTAGCCTACGGAACTCGCCCTGGCCTAGGGAAACCCACAGCCCTCCTCCCCCACCCAGACCCCTCCACTGCGCGCAAAGTCATGAGAATATGAGTGTACTCACCCCCTTGTGTCTGCTGTGATGCCCTCATGCGCCCATCCAACTCAGGGTAGGCCACCGCCAGGATCTGGAACATCAGGTGGGTCATGGTGCGACGGGCACCCCTCCCACGTTGGGAGGCCATCCCCAGCTGAGCCTCCGCCGTCTTCTTGCTCCAGCAGCGAATGTCCTCCCATCTTTTACGGCAGTGGGTGCTCCGTCTCTGGTGGACCCCCAGGGTCCGGACGTCCTTGGCGATGGCACGCCAAATATCCTTCTTCTGGTGGGCGCTGACCTACATGACATGTACAGGGGAAGAAGAGAAGTCATTACCAACTGCACCATCAAAGTGAGTGACCCACATCCCTACCCTTGCCATGTGGCACATGCATTCACAGTCCTTCATGCTCGCATAACTGTGCCCCCTTCCTACTTACATCCAGCCCTCTCCCCCCAGGCATAGCCCATAAAAACCTGCACCCTATGTACTCACCTGTTGGTCTGGAGGACCGTAGAGTAGTGTGTACTGGGGGAGGACCCCGTCCACGAGCTTCTCCAACTCCTGTGCAGTGAAGGCAGGAGCCCTTTCCCCAGACGCACGTGCCATTGTCTCTTCCAGACCGAGGTCACAGCAGCACTTGCAGTGTAGGTCCTCTCCTCCGACGGCGCACTTCGTCATTGGCTCCTGGGACCCATAGGGTCCAATGTTAACCAATGCAGCATTGCGCCGTGGTCTTCGACCGCCTACCGCGACAGTGTACAACGCCAGTGCAGTTACCTCATATCCCATTGTCCCACTTTAGAGGTCAGGCATCTGCCATTTCTGGGCCCACATGGCTTCATTTACATCTGTGTCACAAATACCTAGGCCTGGACTCAACACACATACAGGAAGATTTTTGTATTTTGTGTCGTGTTCTGTATAGCTGTGGGTACATACCTCAGAATTGTTTGACTCTGTGGTTGCTGTTGTCCTTCCTAGGCACCGTCAGCTGGGACATGTGAGGAGATGGCGGAATCCTCTGGTGTACCGATCGCTGGTGGACCTTTTGACAATGGAGGAGCGACATTTAATCATCACCTACAGGTTTGACCGTGCCACAATCCAGGAACTGTGTACCCAGTTGAAGCCAGATCTGATATCACCAATCCGCCATCCCACAGGTATCCCCCCTCAAGTGCAGGTGCTGTCAGTACTCCATTTCCTAGCAAGTGGGTCATTTCAGACAACAGTGGCCATGGCATCAGGGATGTCCCAGCCTATGTTTTCTAACGTATTGTCCAGATTGTTGTCTGCCCTGCTGAAACACATGAGAAGCTACATCGTTTTCCCTCAGGTGGAGGATTTGGCTACAGTGAAAGGTGACTTCTATGCCCTGGGACATATCCCTAACATTATAGGTGCCATTGATGGGACCCATGTGGCTTTGGTCCCTCCCCACAGGAGTGAACAGGTGTACAGGAACCGGAAGAGTTATCATTCGATGAATGTACAGATGGTATGTTTGGCAGACCAGTACATCTCACAGGTAAATGCTATGTTCCCTGGCTCAGTGCATGACGCCTACATCCTGCGGAATAGCAGCATCCCTTATGTGATGGGTCATCTCCAGAGGCACCGTGTGTGGCTATTAGGGGACTCTGGTTACCCCAACCTGTCATGGCTATTGACCCCAGTGAGGAATCCCAGGACCAGGGCAGAGGAACGCTACAATGAGGCCCATGGGCGGACTAGGAGGGTGATCGAACGCACCTTCGGCCTCCTGAAGGCCAGCTTCAGGTGCCTCCATATGACAGGTGGATCCCTATTCTACTCACCAAAGAAGGTGTGCCAGATCATAATCGCCTGCTGTATGCTGCACAATCTTGCTTTGCGACGCCAGGTGCCTTTTCTGCAGGAGGATGGTCCAGATGATGGTGTTGTGCCAGCTGTGGAGCCTGTGGACAGTGATGAGGAGGAAGCAGAGGAAGAAGACATTGATAACAGGGACTCTGTCATACAGCAATATTTCCAGTGACACACAGGTGAGAACAATTTTTTTACTATTATATTTACTTTCACACTTCTACCTCTATGCTGTCTGTCAATTTGAAGCAGTATTTGCTAACTGAGTGGTACATTTCCATTACGGTTTCACAGGTGTGGTTACCAACATGTGTCATCTGTTTGCATCCTTCACGACTTGTGATGTGTTACATAGGTATGTTGACATTACATTTTCGAACTGATTTTGCATTGTCATAGATAATACACATTTTCAAAATCACAGACTGACTCCAGATTGTTTTGTGGTTCAAGGGTGTTTATTGAAGTGCTAATTGTTGGAGGGGGTGGCAAAATGGTGATGGGTGATGGTGGAGGAATGTCCATGGCAGAGTCCAGTCTATTAGTCTCACAGGTGCACTGTCCATATGGGCATAGGAAGTGGAGCTGGGGCAGTTCCAATCTGGACAGGGTAACAAAGTGGGACAATGGGATGACAATCAGGGTGGTCTCATTTCCTGGCGGGGGTCTTGCCATCTTGCTCTGTCCTGTTCCTGGATCTCAGGGACCGCTTGCGGGATGGTTGTCCGTCTGCAGGGGGTGGGGTGCTGGTGTGGTGGTCCTGTGGCGGGGCGTCCTGTCCACTAGCGCCGGCGGAGGTGGTGGGCAGTTCATCGTCCAAGCTAGTGTCAGGGGCCCCTTGGAGTGCCACGGTGTCCCTCATGGTCTTCTGTATGTCCTTCAGCACACCTATGATGGTGCCCAGGGCGGAGCTGATGGTTCTGAGCTCCTCCCTGAACCCCAAATACTGTTCGTCCTGCATGCGCTGGGTCTCCAGAAACTTGGCCAGGACCGTAGCCATCATCTCCTGGGAGTGGTGGTAGGCTCCCATGATGGAGGAGAGTGCCTCGTGGAGAGTGGGTTCCCTGGGCATGTCCGCCCCCTGTCGCACAGCAGCCCTCCCAGTTCCCCTGTGTTCCTGTGCCTCCGTCCCCTGGACCGTGCGCCCACTGCCACTGCCCCCAGGTCCCTGTTGTTGTTGGGGTGGTGGGTTATCCTGGGTTCCCTGTAGTGGTGGACACACAGCTGATTGACGTGTCCTGGGTACGGAGGTATGGGCCCGCTGGGTGCTGTGCTGGTGTTACCAGAGGGTGGAAGGTCAGTGTTGGGCTGTGCCTGTGCGAGGGGAACCGACTGTCCCGAGGCCCATGATGGTCCGGGCAGGTCATCTGGATCCAGTTGGCCAGAGGTGCTGTCATCACTGTGGGCCTCTTCTGTGGGTGGGGTAGAGATGTCTGGACCCTCCTGTCTGGTGACGTTAGGTAGTGGTCCTGCAGGAGTGTAAAAGCATGATTATTGCATCTGTGTGTGTCATGGTGTGAAATAGGTGGGTGAGCATGTACCCCTGTGCTAGCATTCCTGTGTGGGGGCTTGTGTGATGATGGTTGGGGGGGGGGGTGTGGGTATGTGCAGTGGGCATGCTTTAGTGATGGGTGTCCATGCTTTGTTGTGTCATGCAGGGCTTGGTGTTGGGATGGGTGGTTTGTGTTATTAGTACATTAGTGAGGAGTTGGAGTGATAGGGGTGGGGGCGAGGGTGGGGGCGTGTGATAGCATGCAGGTAGGGTGGGGGATATGATAGTTAAGATTTGACTTACCAGTGTCCATTCCTCCACCGACTCCTCCGAGGCCCTCTGGATGCATAATGGTCAAGACCTGCTCCTCCCATGTTGTTAGTTGTGGGGGAGGAGGTGGGGGTCCGCCGCCAGTCCGCTGAATCGCGATGTTGTGCCTGGAGACCACTGAACGCACCTTCCCCCGTAGGTCGTTCCACCTCTTCCCGATGTCCTCCCGATTTCTTGGGTGCTGTCCCACTGCGTTGACCCTGTCGACGATTCTCTGCCATAGCTCCATCTTCCTAGCTATACTGTAGAGGTGTGCTGCACCTGTGATCCAAATAGCTGTGGCTCTACCTGTATGATTCCCTCCACCATGACCCTGAACTCCTCCTCCGAAAACCTGGGGTGTCTTTGGCGTTCCATGGGGTGGTGTAGGTGATGTGTGTGGGGTGTATGTGGTGATGAGTGTGGTGATGTGTAATGGTGTGTGGTATTTTGTGCGTGGATGTTGTGTGGGTGATGGTGTTGTGTGCCTCTGTGTGGTGGGGTTGCCTATTGCTGTGCTATCTCTCTGTCGCCTTCGTCTCTAATTTTTGGTCGTAGGGGTTTGTGGGTGATGTGGGTGGGTGTTTTATATTGTATTTGGTGTGTGGGAGTGGTATTTGTATGTGTATCAGGTGTGCATTTTGAATTGTCCAATGTGGCGGTGTTTTGGAGATGTGTGTGTATTTTGAGCGCGGCGGTGTGTACCGCCAATAGAATACCGCGGTTGAAAGACCGCCGCGTGGATTCGTGTGTCGTAATAGCATGGGCGTGTTTCTGTTGGCATGACGGTGGACGTTTTGCTTTCGCCAGTTTATCACTGACCTTTGGTGTTGCGGACTTATGTGGGTGTCTGAATTTCGGCGGATTCCGAGATGTGGGTGTCCTGCCATTGATTAAGTTTGACCAATGACTTTGTGTTTCACTACTGCGCATATTAGTTGCTCAATGTTCACCAGTAGCACATTGTATGTTTTGTTCAGTTTAGCCGCCTATGGGCTTTGACATGGCATTAGCCATTACTTTCTGTATCCAGTCTAGCCGCCTATTGGCTTTGACATGATGTATTTAGTTTAGCTGCCTATTGGCTTTGACATGATATTGCATTTTGTATTCAGCTCAGCTGCCTATTGGCTTTGACATGATATTAGACATTGCATTTTGTACTCAGCTCAGCTGCCTATTGGCTTTGGCATGATATTATACATTGCATTTTGTATTCAGCTCAGCTGCCTATTGGCTTTGATATGACATTAGACATTGCATTTGATATTTAGGTTAGCTGCCTATTGCCTTTAACGTGGAGTTAGACATTGCAGTTGAGAATCCAAGCTGTATTTTTCCAAGCTGTGTTTTTGCACAAGATGAACCAAGCTGTTTTCTTCTCACAGTAGACTAGACCTGATAAGAGAGGGTACATTGGGTGTTTTTCTCTGCTCGAGCCTGGGAAGAGGAGCAGTCTAGGAGATCTGGCCAATCTCCAAAGGCTTGCGTAGTTTTCCCGAGTCTGAGAGGAGGGGGCATACCTTTGTAACAGATGTCACAGGCTTCAGAGAATCAGATTTGAATCTGCCTGACTTCGTGCTGGAACTAGGCGCCAGTTGCCAGCATCCTGTGTGGGTAGATAAATCTCTTTCTCGCAGCTGACAAGGAGTCATAAGCTTGCAGACCCTAGAAAGATTAAGCTGTAAATAGTTTCTCACACAGTGAAGTATTTGTTTTGCTTTGCATTCAATATCTTATAAATATAACCTGCTGTGTATATTGCAAACTGTGCATTAACGTGTGCTTGAAATCTACTGATTCGTCATTTACGAAATAGCGGTTGGGGAAGAATTAACAACAATAAAAGTCTTCTTTGAACTCAGAAGTGCATTCTTGATATGTTATGTAAGTGCTAAAAACGAGATAAGAACAGAAGCACTACATTTGGTACCAGAAGTGGGGTGGCTAGAGGCGAGTTAGTAGATTTCTATGTGCACACTTTAAAAGTGTAATTGTTTTTGTTGTTTGGAGAATTACAGAAATTGTTTTCTGTTTGGAGAATCACAGAAGCACGGCAGACCATGTTTGAAAATGCATGTGTTGTTAAACTGCCCGATGGTGCTATGAAAAACTGTGAATTGTTTTCTGTTTGGAGAATTACAGAAACACGGCAGACCATGTTTGAAAATGCATGTGTAGCTAAACTGCCTCATGGTGCTTTGAGAAATATTCTTTTTTGTGATGAAGCATATTTAGGAAATGTGCCTTTTGGAAGCAATGATGACAGAAAGGTTTGGATACCTTTATCTGCTTACAGAGAAATGCAGGAGAAATGTAGGCAGTTGGAACATGAAAATGAGAATTTACGTGAGCAAATTAGCCAGAATACATTAATTCAAGATAATGCTGAAAGTTATAAAAATGCTGTTTTAGAAGAATCTTTCTTTTCCCATATCAGTAATGAGGGGGTTAAGACAACTTCTAGCTGCTTTGAGCCTCTGTGTGAGCCAGGGTTTTTGGCAGCAAAAATGCATTCCTTAACTGATAACACGGACGAGAACGAGAGAGCTCAGAATGTGATTTACGAGTTACCGTTGCAAAAGGAAGTAAAAAGAAAGATTTTAGGGTTGTTTACTGTTTGCACTAAGCAAGAGACACCGAGTTTCATTAGCTTGTTTGATTTTTGGAAACAGAATAGCCCTCATTTGAGTGAAATCCTAACACTTTGGTATATGGTCACTGTGAAAAATTATATGCAGCTGCGCGCTTGTGATTTGGCAAATGAAATAATGCAGACTTTAGGTTTCTGCGCAGTGCAAGAAGGAAATGCTTATGTAAATGTAAATCATGAACAGGGAAAGAAAAGAGTGCCCCTAGCTAGAATCATACAATGGATCTGGTACTTGCAAGATAGGGCTAGAGTACCACAGGTAAAAGAGTCACTAGTGAAATTGTGTGCACCATTTGAATTCGTGTCCACTGAAGATAAAAAGCATGTTTGTTTTACTAATGATTCATTGACTGAAATGTTGTTTTATGGCACAGGAGAAGGAACAGCATTGTACAATGTGTGCCAGATTTTAAAGTAAGAGCTACGTGAGATGTGTCATTTTTACACTGATTCTTGGTTAATTGCTAATGTTTTAGCTGTTTGTTTTTCCACATGGCTTGCACCTAACTGGTTCAATTACCTTGCAGATGTTAATGAGAAAAATTCAGAGAGAGAAGTGTACACCCAGAATTCTGCCTTAGTGGGGATGGCTAAGTGGGTGCCCCAGAAATGTGAACAGCTGGGAGAAAAAGCCACTTACAGGTGGGCAGAGATGAGAGGGATGCACATTCCCCTAGATTTGATAAAAACTGTGCAGCACGCACAAAAGCAATCTGTCATGCAAGCAGTCACAGAGCAGTTGGGGAGAGGAAAGTTACCAGGACAGAAATGGCAAATTGATCAGGTTTTAGGGAGAGTGATTGCTACAAATTACCAAGGAAAAATCGAAATTATGCTGATAACTAGAAAAG
This sequence comes from Pleurodeles waltl, assembly GCF_031143425.1. Classification (NCBI taxonomy): domain Eukaryota; kingdom Metazoa; phylum Chordata; class Amphibia; order Caudata; family Salamandridae; genus Pleurodeles; species Pleurodeles waltl. The sequence goes on along the minus strand of NC_090445.1, from coordinate 87,890,119 downwards.
AATCTGATTTATTCATACAAATTGGAGACAGAATGGCCCAAATTGGCAAAAATGCAGTGAATGGAGGTTTGGTAAAGAAGGAGTCTGCCCCAGCCCTTCTGACAGTGCAAGAAAAGGGAAGCTGTGGCGCAGCAGATAAAAACCTCAGTGCTGATGTGTGGGCTGAAGCCCCAAGTGACCCTCCAGAACCTGCAGAAAATATAACAAAGGGCCCCAAAAACGTCCTGCTGATTATAAAACAGGGAAAGAAAGAGGAAGGGTGCAGTTTAAATGAAAAATGTTATTTGCAAGAAAAGTCATACTTGTTTCTTTTGCAGATCCTACCACGTTTCGCCACTGTCCCTGAGTGTGCTGTGTGGTCCCCCTTCCGGTGTGTGCGTGTGGGGTCGGGGAAGGGACCGAACCCCCAACCTGAACCTGGCTGAGTAAAGTGCCAGCACCATGGATCCATTTTGCGCAAATGGCGCCTTCAGTTCAAGTTCAACTTGTTTGATTGCATTCTTCCACTGGAACTAAGCTGTGTTTTTTTTCTTCTCGCATGGAACTCTGACTTTTGCTTACCTTCCAGCAAACCTTTCAGGTGGACCGTGCACCTTTACATGAGTAGAACTCATGCTACATCAAATTGCTAACACTGTTGAATTAGAGACACTATAATCTACAAATGTTTCAGTCTTTTCTGTGTAGACGTATCTGATGTGAAAGGTTATGAGATCAATGTGTTAATTCACTTTCATTGCTTTACAGGGATTGTTTTGATCATTCAAATCCGACTTGCTGATAATGTTTTTTTTTTTTTTTTGTGTGCTGATGTTTTTTTTTGTTTTTGTTTGAAACAAGAGATATGTGAAACAAAAATTCATTGGTCAAATAATGGAATGTCCTGCCATTGATTAAGTTTGACCAATGACTTTGTGTTTCACTACTGCGCATATTAGTTGCTCAATGTTCACCAGTAGCACATTGTATGTTTTGTTCAGTTTAGCCGCCTATGGGCTTTGACATTAGCCATTACTTTCTGTATCCAGTCTAGCCGCCTATTGGCTTTGACATGATGTATTTAGTTTAGCTGCCTATTGGCTTTGACATGATATTGCATTTTGTATTCAGCTCAGCTGCCTATTGGCTTTGACATGATATTAGACATTGCATTTTGTACTCAGCTCAGCTGCCTATTGGCTTTGACATGATATTATACATTGCATTTTGTATTCAGCTCAGCTGCCTATTGGCTTTGATATGACACTAGACATTGCATTTGATATTTAGGTTAGCTGCCTATTGCCTATAACGTGGAGTTAGACATTGCAGTTGAGAATCCAAGCTGTATTTTTCCAAGCTGTGTTTTTGCACAAGATGAACCAAGCTGTTTTCTTCTCACAGTAGACTAGACCTGATAAGAGAGGGTACATTGGGTGTTTTTCTCTGCTCGAGCCTGGGAAGAGGAGCAGTCTAGGAGATCTGGCCAATCTCCAAAGGCTTGCGTAGTTTTCCCGAGTCTGAGAGGAGGGGGCACACCTTTGTAACGGATGTCACAGGCTTCAGAGAATCAGATTCTAATCTGCCTGACTTCGTGCTGGAACTAGGCGCCAGTTGCCAGCATCCCGTGTGGGTAGATAAATCTCTTTCTCGCAGCTGACAAGGAGTCATCAGCTTGCAGACCCTAGAAAGATGAAGCTGTAAATAGTTTCTCACACGGTGAAGTATTTGTTTTGCTTTGCATTCAATATCTTATAAATATAACCTGCTGTGTATATTGCAAACTGTGCATTAACGTGTGCTTGAAATCTACTGATTCGTCATTTACGAAATAGCGGTTGGGGAAGAATTAACAACAATAAAAGTCTTCTTTGAACTCAGAAGTGCATTCTTGATATGTTATGTAAGTGCTAAAAACGAGATAAGAACAGAAGCACTACAGTGGGTCATAATAGCTGTGGCGGAATTCCGCGGCCGCGGCGGTGTATTGGCGGTCTTCTGCACGGCGGTAAGCGGCTTTTACCGCCAATGTTGTAATGAGGGCCAATGTCTGGTAGGTGATGACTTGAGTTGCATCAGACAGTTCTGATCACACAGAGAGAGTTGCCAATTCCATGCATCCCTGGAATGAGGCACAACGTCTGGTGCGCGATGATTTGAGTCGCACAAGACAATTACGGTCACACATGAAGAGTTACCAATTCTGTACTTCCCTCGAATGAGGCACATATTTCCGAATGTGATTTATGCAAAGCGTCTAATGCGAGATGCCTTGCGTTGCACCAGCAATTCCTATCACACACAAAGAGTTACCAATTCCATGCCTCCATGGAATGAGGCACAGTGTCTGGTGCACAATGGCTTGAGGCACACCAGATAATTTCAATCACACACAAAGTGCTACCAGTTCCATACCTCCCTGGAATGAGGCACAATGTCTGGTATGCGATGATTTAAGTTGGTCACACACAAAGACGCAAATTCAGCTGTGCCACACAAGGTAGAATGCAGCACTGCTACGGGTACGTCCCCACCTCAGAGGGTCACAACCTTCGAGACAGACACCACACGCATGAGCACGCAGTCAACTTGTCGCACAAGAGAAATGTGCCACAATTGACGAAGTGGGCCACGCGGGATCTTGCAACCGATGAATCCGCTCACCAAAACACGCTTATGCGGGTCGAGGCCCCACGATGAAGGGCCACACTCCTTCAATGCGGGAAGTACTTTGAGGGCCCTGCTCCAGGCAATCCAGTCTTCAGGGACAATACCCATTTCCACACTCACACTGCTGCTACCAGTTGGAATCCAGCAGACGATATGGGCACTTAGGAGGGCACCGCTCTATAGATGTCAAAGGTAGAAGGTGTAGGTCCCTTGTGGGAGGTCTTTGATGTCCCTGAGACCTCCCCCATAGAACAGTGGGCAAGCCAACAAGTCCTTGGAGAGCACACTTCGGGGTGCCCAGGCCAGCCACAGTTCATAAAGGGTGCACTGTCCCTTCCAAGGGCAGTAATTTCTCCTTGTGCACAACAGATTCCTCTGCCAGTGTGCACCAGTCCAATATCTCCAGTCCTGCATCCCCAAAAGCTTATCTCTAATTTGATGCAGTGTGGCACCAGTAGTTACTCTGTAGTGTGCCTTTGAAGTCAGGGCAGGCTCAGATGTCTCCCCTAAATTTCAGTTATGTCTGCCATGTGGGCTATGGAGTGCAGATCTTAATCTTTAGTGGAGCCATGACCTGGCCCCAAGAGGCCAAGTGTCAAAACCTGACCCTCCAATCTATCCAGCCATGCCCTGAAATGGCAGAGGTCTGTTGTTCCAGTTGTGTGCCCACAGTTTATAGCTCTTGCTGGGGGGTGGACAGATGTGCTCCCCCAGCCTCCAGTGTGGATTAGAGTTTAATTTAAAAGGCACATAACAGCATTTTAGGGCATAGAAATGTCCACTTTCTAGAAGTGGCATTTCTAAGTTATTATTTACAAAAACACCTTTATCATAGGAAGTGGTTTGTCAGGAGGAATCCAATGATACCAAACATTATGAGGCTGCTACACTATTGCAGCTAGGAGTAATTGTAGATGTCTTCCATATTAACCTATAAGCAGAGCAGCTCGCATAGGCAGTGAAAACACACATGGGTGTTCTTCACCCCCTGGGCATATGTGCCTTGTGCACACACAAGCCTGCATTGGCAACCTAGACACAAGTTTAAGAGTATCATAAGTGCAAGTGCACATACACAGGCCTGCTATGACAGGCTGGACACATATTTAAGAACACCATAGGTGCAAGTGCGAACACACAGGCCTGCTGTGACAGGCTCAACACATGTTTGGAACACCAGTGGGCATGCATGCACTTTCCAGCACCACTTCCTAACATATGTAGGAAATGTGCACGCACTTTCACACTGCTCTTACAATGGAAAAGTGCCCAGGGCCCTAAGGCCACTGGAGAAAGAATCAGCAAAACCCTATGGGAAGAGCTGATGCCCTAGGTAGGGAAAACCCACATGGGGGTTCGTTACCACTGTGGCATGGGACACCCATGTGTACTTGCCCAGCCTTCCATCTACTACCTGCCCTTCAGGGGGTGCTCTAGGGGTAGGGGATAGCCCACTCAGGATTGGCTACAGAGTTAGACCTGCCAACCTGGTCACCAGCGCAACTGGGCCTCCACAGTCCTGCATTGTCAGGCGAGATACATGCTTGACAGGTTATTTTGGTGGGTGGACCACTCAGCGCAACATTCCACTAGTAGCAAGGGCTGTACCCACCTGGGTATGTGGCATACCCTTTTACAGGACACTCCAGGGTACAGCCCCTGAAACAGTCATGTAAGTGTAAGCAAAAAGGTTTCAGGGAAATCCCCAGAGAAGGGCCATGTCCAAAAACATTGTGTGAAATTAACCTGTGATCTGTCTTTACTTAACAGACTGCTTCATGTGTCTAGTATACTTGAAAATGACATTTAAGATAACCTTCAAGTAATTCAGTTCAAGATGGGTCCTGTGTAAAAACTTCACTTCTGTATGTTTCAATAGCCTGCAATGTTCCTCTGTCCATAAAAATAAAATTGGCCATGACATAAGGGACACCTGACAGTTTGTATGCTTTGTTCACTCATGGCTTTGTCAGGATGGAGGATCAATAAATGTTTTAAAGTTCATGTTCAGAAACTTCTAGTTCAAATAATTGTCAGTGCAATGTAATGCAATATTGTGATCAAATATACTAAAATGAAACACTTCCATGTGTTAAAGAAACACTTTCTACATTTTAAAGTCACGTTCTTATATTTTGTTTGTTGTGTAATTTGTATCCCAAATATTTTGAAGGCTCTCATTGCTCTTTGGCCCTTAGGGATTAGGCAGAGAGTTGGTTCAGGCTTGGATCGACTGCAGAGCTATTTTTAGACATGGACAGAGTGGACAATTGCCGACGGCCGAACATTCCAAGGGGCTGTCCCTTACCCGCCCTTCACAAGCACTACCAAGGGACCATCACACTGGCAGTTTTCCAGGATGGGAGGGTGCTGCTTATTCAACCACTTGACAGTGCCTCTTCTGTTTCTGATCTCTCTAGTGAAACTACTCTAAAGGCATGCAGTACTTTCCAGTACTCATAGAGGTCCCATCTGATTTTAGGAATTGCCCCGCCTTGTTCTTCGCTTTCTTATTTATCCGTTTCTTAGCAATGACTCTTCAAATCAATATCTGCGGATCTCCCATCTGATCTTGACTTCATCCTGCTCTTACTCTGTCTAGTGGTCAGGCTCCCAGTTCTCAGATAAATATATAGTCCCTGACACAAATTCTAATGCAGCAGTTGGGCCTTCTTGGTGCTGTGAGACTACACACAAGTTGTGGATACCTCGCATCCTGACATTTGTTGAAAGATGTGAGAGTCCCACCCACCCCATCTGCTCTTTCTCAATATTTTTTTAGGTTTGACATCTAGAGGAGAATCAGGTGAGCCAAATGTATTTGTTCAACTTACCCAAAGTAGCACAAGGTGAAAAAGTAACTTACCTTAATGTTTTCCAAACTGTTTACCATGTGTATTGAAATGTTTAGAAACGTAATCTAAATGTTGCTGTTGCTTTCTATCCAAGAAAGAGTGGGTACATGAGGTTAAGAGTGATGCCCTTGACACTGTGCTCAAGGGCATTAATTTACTATTGAACAAGGACATAATGTGCCATCTGAATGTAGCATACCTAAAGGCAACCTCATACACAGCACAGTGAATAAGTAGTGCAAAAAATAAAATAGTAAATAAATGCATTGTTAAACCAGTGGGGTACTGCCAGTCCTCCATTTATCCTGAATTATTGTCTTGAATTTTTGCCTTACATTTTGACCGTGTCCTGATTTTTTACAGTCCCCTCCTTTATTTGCCTCCATGCCAGGTGGTCACCCTCACACACACCAGTGCGACTCAACGGGCGGTTTACATCCAGCTGGTTGGCGACAGCCATGCCTTGTTCCAGCTTTGCTTCTGCCTTGCTTCCACTTCTGTGAGTCAGCACCTGCACCTTGCTGCATCACTGTACCTCACCCATCCAGCATCTGACTCCATCAGCAACAGAGGCCACTGGTGATTTTGGGTTGATGTCAACGAGTGGGAGGGGGACCTCTGCCTGTGAGTAAGGGTGTGCCAGGTGTTATGTGACAGTGGGTGGCCACTTATCTCTGGAGGCACCCATGGCAGATAGCCCTGGTGCAGCTTGCACCCTAATCTTACTCCTTTATCTTCTTTTTCTACTGCATCACTCTTACCACCTCACTTCGACTGTGCCCCGGCTAGATCAACTGTAGCACATTATTGGCGATGGTGACAAGAATCTGACAGGCCTGTATAGCGTTCTTTCAAGTAGCAGTCAAGTCCATCCAGGCTTTTCTGGCAGAATACCCATGCATTTGTGCTGTTGCAACCATCACCTACAAGCCAGTAAGCAGCTAAAGGGCAACAACCCCACCAAGCAACCAGTCGTGCTAATATTAAGCGCACAGCCTGAAAGTTTCTGGCATCCGTTACTCTCCTTCCAACTCACTGATTCTTAGGCCAGTCATAAAGGCTCTTAGCACCTTTCACACATCCATGCGTTCAAGTTTCTAAAGCTCCCAGTTACAGGTTTGAACAGCCAACAAGCTAACAAGAAGCCAAGAAGCTGATAAGTCTGGGAACCATAGAAACTAATGGCTACAAAGGTGATAAAGGCGACAAAGTACAACTGGTGAATTAGAATGAGAACATGCAGCTCATTATCACTACAGGCACCAAGTGGAGTTCATAATCAGATGAAAACACAAAGAGTGTGAGCAAACAATGGCAACACAGACTGGGCAGTACATGAACAATAGCACCACTACCTGTGGCCTCCTGAGTGAATCACTCCAACAGCCACCCAAACCCAAGGACATCAACCATGTCAAGGGAATCCATGGAAACTTTTTGACGGTGCCGAAAACTCCTTCGCCATTTCTGAGCGCCCATGTTCGATATGGATTCCTCCTCAATATGGATTCCAGTGAACACAACTCTGGGCCACGCAGTGAGCACGAACAGTACAATCCTCCTCCAAGCCCTAAGGCAGTAACAGAAAATACCAGGCAATGCAGGGAGGGCTTAGATGTACGCCGCGGCCTATGGGAACGCAGTGCCTTACCACGGTAAGTGGGGTACGTGAGAAATTTCCTAGCTATCAGGAAGAAAAGTTTTAATTCTATTAAGAACATAGCTAGGAAATTTCTCATTCTATGTCAGGAATGGAGGCGGGGATTATGCATGTTCAAAGCTTACTCACCACCAGCGTAGCCGCTTCGTGAATCGGCTTAAAGTAGAACCTTTTGAAGGTAGACTCAGACGACCAGTCCGCTGAGCTCATAATATCTTCACACCTGCCACCTACTTGTATGGCGTTAGAAGCCATGGCCCCCCTAGTGGAGTGTCCACCAAAAAACGGAACATTGATTCCCGCTTCTGCCATATTCTACTTTACCCACCTTGTGATAGACGGGGAGTACACTGCTTTAAAAGGTTTCTTGATAGAGATTAACAGCTGTCTTTCTCCAGGGGTGGTGGTACTCTGCCGTCATCTCCTCATGCGCCTTCAGGCTTCTGACCACACATGACTTAGGTGATCTATCAAAAGCTGGTATTGCATTTGGTTCTCCTAGATATAGTAAAGATAACTCCCTCTGGCGAAAACTCCTACCTGAGAATTATGAAAAGAGGGGTAACCGACGAGATCACCGATCTAAACGAGTTTACCATGCAGTATGATTGGCCAGAATCAGCAAATTCGACCAAAAAATTCAGGATATCTGTAATTTGGGCTCCCACGGGATCCAAATGTTTCTCCACACACCAACTAACCCACCAGTTCCATACTGATCTATATCTCTTACATGTCCCTAAGGGTGTGGCTGACCTCGAGGGTCTAGGAGTATCCACAGAAAAACCGGGATAAGAAGCAGGAAGTCGTAAGAGAGTTCTAGCAGTGTCAGAAACCACACCTGTGATCTCCACAGGGGAGTTACCAAAATCACTGATGCCCTTTGATGACACACTTGAGCTGTCACTCTCTGTATCAGCATGAAAGGAGGGAAGGCATACACTTGCTCCTTCCCCCATTCCTGCAGGAATGCATCCAGTGCCGCCTTTCCCGGGTTCGGGTGTCAACTGAAGTACCTCGGCAGTTGAGTGTTCAGCCTGGATGCAAAAAGATCCACTGAACACGGACCCCAGTGATCCATGAGAGCCGCAAAGACCCTCCTGTCCAGCTGCCAGTCGCTGGTGTCCTCCAAATATCTGGAGTTCCAGTCTGCTAGGGTATTCTGTGTACCTGGAAGATAGTCTGCTGAGATTTGGTGCTGGAGGCAGAAATGCCAAAAATCCTATGCCAGTTCCGCCAATGCCCTCGAGTGAGTGCCGCCCAGGCAGTTTATGTATTGGACTGTGGACACATTGTCTATACTCGGGAGAGTACAACAAGAAACTCTGTCTCGCGTCAGGGACCTCATCATGAAACACCCCTCCAGAAGCTCCAGGCAGTTGATATGCAGGCTGAGTTACTGCTGCCTGAGTTACTGCTGCATCCAATGGTCTCCCATCAAAATCTCTCCACATCTGGCCCCCAGCCCTGGCGGCTGGCGGCCAGTTCTATGATCAGGTCCTGAGAAGATCCGAAGATTGTTTTGCTGTTCCAAGCCACCATGTGGTCTATCCACCACTGCAGCTCCGTCCTTGCTTCCTGAGAAAGGGATATGAATTCCAAGTAAGTTACTCCCCGCCGGAGGTGCCAAGCCTTCAAAAGTTGTAGGGCCCTGTAATGAAGCAGCCCCGAGAATATGGCCTGGATCGAGGACAACAAAAGTCCCACAATTCTGGCCTACTGTCTAAGGAAGATCTTGTCCCTCCTCAGAACTTTCCCCAGTTCTTTCCTGATCTTAGCTACCTTCTTGGCTGGAAGGCTGAGGGAGGCCGCATTGGAGTCTATGAGGAACTCTACAAAGGTCATAGTGTGGGAAGGAATAAAATCAGATTTCTCACGCTTTATGACGAACCCCAGTTCCTGAAGCATTACAATAGTCATGTTTGCGTGACACAGAAGCTGGGAGCGGGGCTGGTCCATCGAGAGGGTATCGTCCAGATAAATTATGGGTCATACCCCTTGGATCCTGAGGTGCTCCACCTCTGGTTTGAGCAGCTTTATGAAGCACCAGGGTGCTGACAATAGTCCAAATGGGAGAGATTTGAATTTGAATACTTGTTGCCTCCATATAATGTAGAAACCTGCAGTGTGGGGGAAAGATCGGGACCTTGAGGTATGCATCCTTAAGGTCTAACCGTATCATCCAATCCCCTTGAAGGAGGAGGTCCATGAGCATGTGGATGCCCTAAATATTGAAGTGCCTGTACACCACCCAGTGGTTGAATGCCCATAAATTGATGACTGGGCGGAAACCTTTGTATTTTTTCTCTACCAGGAAGATATTGCTCAGAAACCCCTAGGGGCGGAGTACTGACTTGCAGATGGCCCCTTTTGCAAGAAAGTCCTGTACCTCTAAATCTATCAGAGCCATGTCTGCCGCCAAGAAAAAAAACAGTTTTGCTGGTGTCCCCTGTACTGGGGTTCCCCAGAACTCTATGTGGAAACCCTCCACTGTCTGTAGTACCCAGGCGTCGGAGGTGATGTTCGCCCATCTATGTGCAAACTTCCTTAACCTCCCCCCTGAGCTTGAGGGTAAGAAGGGAAACTGTTAGTTCCTCCGGGAGTGTTTGCTCCACCACGGGCGCCTCAATTGGGTCTGTTCTTCCCTCTTCCCCAGTTGGGAAAGTATGTTCCCTGTCGGCCATCCCGCCAACCATTGTTCCTTTTGGCTTAGTTTCCTCCAGGCCTTGTGGGTTGGGACTCCTACCTCTTCTGGCTCAGCCAAAAACCTTCCCGGGGAAGATCTTTTTGATGGATGTCTGCGGTTTATCCAGCGCCGAAAAGGTTTCCACGAATTTCCCCAATTCTTTGACAATAGGGTCAACAAACAGGTGGCTGTGGGCGACCGCCTCTGCTTCAGAACCAAAGAGCTCCCTAAGTTTAGGGTCGATTTTTTTTAAGTAGGGTGTGGCGCCGTTCCGCCAAGATGGCGCAATTGGCATTCCCCAGAAGACAAACTGCCCTCTGGGCCCAACCTGCTACTATGTCCTTAGGCAGTGGTCTGCGTGTGTGCTTCGCCTGCTCGGCCAGTTGGATAACCTGTGTCAGGGGTCCCAACACATCCAAAAGTTTGTCTTGGCACACCCTTCTTTTTAGGGTCCTTACTGTACTTCCCAAAAAAGTGCACAGTTTAGGGTCAATGTCTGGTATAGCTGCCACTTTGCCCTCCAGAGTAGTACTAGGGCACTCCACCCTTAGTCTGGCCTGAACCTCCTGGTCTAGAGGCTGTCTGATCTTGATGGCCATGTACTCTGCGACTTTTTGGTCCGGTCGCCACTCTGAAGACCTGGGGTGATAAATACCCTCTGGGTCGAACATTTCTGAGGTGGACCTGTCCCCTTCATCAGGGTCTGGCCTGGTGGTAGCCGGGCGCCATGGCCAACCGGGGTCACGATCCTCATCAGAGGATGTCTTGCCATCTGTGTCACCCTTTCCTTGTAGAGGTAACCCTTCCTCAGGGTCGGCTATAGGGTTGACATCGTCACCAGTCTCTCTGGCCATACATCCCCCGGAAGGGTGCCTGCTTTAACGTGCGCGCACTATGGAAGGCTTTGGTGAGACGCTTAAAGCCATCCAGGTGCCCCGTGTCACGTTTGCACAATTTCTTGGGAACTAATGCTTTATTGCAATTTGGGCCAGCCCCTGTATCCCCAAACATGCCTGCCCTCATAGAGACCTGGGCTGACAGCTTGGCCAAGCTCTCCTGTAGAGGGGCCCGGGCTTTAGCAATGGCCTGCAACAAGATGGCATCCACCTCTGGTGGAAGGCGGCACTGAGAGGGGCTCTTTTCTGTAGGCCTATTACGGGACTATTCGTAGTCCTGCAGGGACAACATGGATAGAGGGTGTGAGCACACAGATTCTGGTACTGAGGAAAAGATTTCCTGTCAGAAAATGCCCTGAGGTAATATTGGCAGCCCCCCGCAATGCTCTGCCAGCCTAAATCAAATTACCCCTCATTTGGTACCACGGCCGGGCCCTCCGATGGGCTGAAACTGACCGTAAAAGTGGTGTTCTGCAGGAGTTGGAAGGGGAAAAATAGGAGTACTATACTAAACAGGCTTCTTCCTCTCAATGTGAAGCAAAAACAATCGAACGCTGCACGGCGACCCGATCCGTTTCTCTGCGCATGATCCAGGTCACAGTAGCGGCGCAAAAGAGCGCACTCTGGTGGACCCGATGTGTCAACAAGAAACGAACCTGCGCTCGGGCTGCTGCCTGCCGCGCCAACGCTTTCTCCATGTACAATACACTAAGGAAAAAATATATATGTGTATGAGTTAGACAGAAAAAGCACACAGTAAAATAATGTGATATATGGCTAGTCAGATTAGGAAAGATGTGACAACTGGCACTCAGAGCAAGTGAAGAAAGAGAACGGGGGATATATATATATGGACAATCGGACTGTGGTTGGATTGGACATCGGTTACAACGGAGATGTGTTATGGACTATGGGATATGTAGCATTCTTTTTTTTCTCTGTTGAACTTTGAACTGGCTGTTTGATAAAAAGTGGAAGAGAGAAATGCATAATCATCGCCTCCGGCTCTGACATAGAATTCTCCGAGACAATTGTTCAACCCCTTTGCAGCCACTGGGCAACAATAGCACGTGTAGGGGATCCCTCACAAGTAAGAAGCAGGCGAGCAAGAAACCCATAGTGGCAACGGAGGAAATCCATCCTTAACAACAGCCTTGCATTCAGGGGTCACTTGAGGGGTCCCCTCTGCAAAGCACCTGGAGGGGGCCCCATCCCACCTAGACCCAGTCAGACACCTGTCATCCATGCACAGTATGCTGAATGGGGAGCTGCGGGGGCCTTTGTTATGCCACTAAGCAAGGTATGAGCGGAGTTGTCAACTATGAGCCAGAGTAGGGACAAGGCCCAGATGGTTGTGGGACACTAAGGCCCTCATTACGACCCTGGCGGTATAGAACCGCCAGGGCCGCGGCACGCGGGAGCACCGCCGACAGGCCGGCGGTGCGCCGCGGGGCATTCTGACCGCGGCGGCTTAGCCGCGGTCAGATAAGGGAAACCGGCGGTCTCCCGCCGGTTTCCCGCTGCCCCCAAGGAATCCTCCAAGCCGGCGCAGCTTGCTGCGCCGGCTTGGGGATTCCGACTCCCCCTCCCGCCATCCAGTTCCTGGCGGTTCTCCCGCCGGGAACCGGATGGCGGGAGGGGGAGTCGCGGGGCCCCTGGGGGCCCCTGCAGTGCCCATGCCAACGGCATGGGCACTGCAGGGGCCCCCGTAAGAGGGCCCCAAAATGTATTTCACTGTCTGCATAGCAGACAGTGAAATACGCGACGGGTGCAGTAGCACCCGTCGCACCTTCCCACTCCGCCGGCTCGATTACGAGCCGGCTTCATGGTGGGAAGGTCGTTTTCCCCTGGGCTGGCGGGCGGCCTTTCGGCGGCCGCCCGCCAGCCCAGGGGAAAACTCTGAATACCCGCCGCGGTCTTCCGACCGCGGTGCGGTATTCACGACGCGCAACTTTGGCGGGCGGCCTCCGCCGCCCGCCAAAGTTGTAATGAGGGCCTAAGTAACTTCGCAGTCCGTGGGGCAGATAAACCGGTTTCTCTGAACACCCTGGTGCTTCCCACACGGATGATAAATTACAGGACATGCATCCCGGCTTCTCCGATAATCCTAGCACTTCCTGCAAAGACAATAAATGAACAAGTTAATAATGAACAACCTCACCTTAAATTGGAGGAGGCTGAGCATAATTTGACATCAGGGTGGGAAGTCATTCATAGAGCGCTGACCTCAGTTGCACAGGTTGCAGTGATGCACCCTGGCAAATTAGACATTCAGATCTCAGTCCTCCAAACGCTAGCCACCTATACTATGGCCATCAACAGCAAAATAATCTGGCTAAAATCATCAATTACTAGTCAAAGCTCAAAATCTAGTGATCGAGGAGAGGGCCACTTGTCATTGCAGCCCTTTGAGTGAGAAACTTGCATCCCTCCCCGATATAATGACAGCAATTAATGAAGATCTGATGGAAGAAGAAGGTAAAGCCCAGGCAGCCCAATTTAGATGCCTACGTACTTGTTCTAGACCTAAAATGTCCAGCCGCGCCATCAATAATTCTATTAAAGCAGTCAGGATCTCATGATTACCCCGATACTACAACACAAGATGTGGAAATATCGATTACATTAACCCCCGAGCCACCTATTACCCCCGCAAAAGATAGATGATGCTAGTCTAAAGGGCGGTTTTCACACAATGCCACAAAATATATTTTTAATGTGGGAAGCTTGATGCAATGATCTTGTACAGAAGGACCCCAAATTATCAAGTGGCAGCTCTAATTCGTGTACATGTTCATGTGAGCTGGAAATGGACACAGCATCTATGTCTGGGGAAGAGTTGTCAGTCAAGGAGACTGATGCGCCTCCTGCTCAGACCATTCCCATAGCAGGAAAGAACATAAAGAGACTAAAGAAGCTAAGTGAGAAGATGAAATTTACATCAAGATATCAAAAGCAGAACAAATGCACCTCTTCAAAACATTATCCTCTCTTTGTGCCCAGAAACTGGGAAACTCCATACAAGAACAGTTCAGACAAGGGCCTGACCTCCAAAAGATCGATAAAAATCCCTAACCAATAAGCCCTAACCAATAATTTAGGCTAAACAATCATGCATACCATCAAAAAGGCCCCGGTTATGATCACCTGTAAGATCAGGAGTCCTACCCCAGTGACACCAATGATAAGAATACAGTTGGCACACAGAAGACATCCCGAAAGGTCCCTGAAAATGACTGGGAAGTCAGAGCCAGCACCTGCTGCCATTAGAAGCACCGTTCAAAGGATGATTGTGGATTTAGGTGGCTCTGCTCAGGCAAATCAAAATCAGAGCTCAGATTTACATTAACCCAAGTTTGATGTCACAAACACAATGAGACTGACACACCAAATAATTGATCATAGCTCTTTAAAAGCCAAACAAGAGAAGTCTTTTCCTTCATCCATCTGCACTGGAAGTAACATCACTGGATTTCCTATTATTCATGTGCACAGAAAGGGAAATCACTGGATTTTCCGCATTCCATCAGCACAAGAAGTGACATCACTGGTTTCTCGTCAAATCTGTCTTTAAAAGAAGAAGCCAAGAATTAGTGTCATTTCCATCATCCATCTGCCCAAGTAGTGGCATCACTGCATTTTCAATTATTCATCTGTACAGGAAGTGACATCGCTCCTCTCCACTCCCAGAACCTACTTAATGGCTGTCACAGTGTGGAAACCAGCAGGCACACCAATGACACACCAAAGGTAAGCCCGTCTGCACCATTCCGCACCTGGACCATGCCCAGTGCCACGAACCCTGGTCCTCCACCCTACCGCCGCTTCCAGGCTGCGACCCTCTGGTGTCAACCCTGGCTGCTACAGCAACCTCTGCTACCTCGCCGCACCATACAACACCAAGAGATCATTCTTCAGTGCTTCCTGCACATTTTCATGCACTTACCAACTCAATACTCCACATTCCTACTGCAGCCAACACACCACTATCTCACATTCACACAGTCCTGCAACCACTCACACAACTTTCCACATTTACATACATGCTCCTCAACATTTGCTCACTCACCAAACATGCCACAGAGATCTGGGACCAGCTGCATGACAATGCCACTGACCTAATTTTCCTCACAGACAACAGGCTGAACGCTGCATCATCACCTGACATCACCACAGCCACCTATCCCAGCATACAAGATTGCCAGGCAAGGCTAACTTCACAAACGTGGAGGCTCAGTCGCCATCATCCACAAGAACACCATCAGCTGCACCATATCAATGGACTCTTCAGCCTCTAACATCCTCTATCTTGTTGTTCAAGCTTCACATCCCAGCCAACTTCACCCTAAGTGGCACTCTTATCCACAGGCCATTGGGACTGCACACCAACACTATAACGATCTTTGTCACACCACTCACTGATAGTAATTTCATCCTACTCATAGGCCTGAACTTCCACCTAGAAGACCACACCGACCCTGTCTCAGTAACATTAACATTAATTGAAGATCTTGGGGACTTGGGCCTCACCCAACGTACATAGGGAGTTACGCACGTCGTTGAACACATACTAGACCCTGTTTTCACCAACTTCTGCAACATCAGAGTTGACGAGCCCACTGCAGTCGCCTGGCAGACCACTTCCTCATCAAGTTCAGCATCCCCATCCAGGTCTCTGGTGTCTATGCTTCTCAGTCCCTTGTTCAGGATTTCAATTGTTTTTCCTCTGCCATTTAGGAGCTGCTTTCTCTGTCTTGCTGTCCCGTATCATGCTCATTGTCATCTCCAAGGGGCTGGAGGGTTGATTCCTCCCAGATGATTTGTTTTATTCCGTGCACCTTGGTGGTTCTAAACTTTGGGTTTGGACTGGTGAAGGTCCTTAGGCCCTCCTTTATATGTCAGAATCATGTTCAGTCTTTCCGTCTGTGGCCTCAGGTTTAGGATGGTGGTAGAAGGTGGGGGGATCAGTTTCGGTACCACCAGCCCGATTCCCTCCCTCTCCGCTCCCTTTTCCGGCGTGCTGGTCCTCCTTCTGGGGGTGCCTATCGTCAGCCTGGTGGTAGAGGTGTTAAGGAGCCTCCTTCCTGATCGGGCCGGCCCCTTAGGTTCTCTGGTCAGGGGGCGCCTGGCTAAGTTCTTCCAGTTTGGGCTACTTCCATCATGAATGCCTAAGTTCTTCTGGTAGTTTCCCAGGGTGTTTATCTGGATGTTCCTCCAGGCGTTCCGGATCCTCACTTTCTTCAGACTGCTTGGCCTTGGGATCCAGTGACGCAGTCGACTCTCATCTATAGTTTCACGTCCCTGGTCCTGTAGGTTACCTTTTCAGCCGGTTCCTCCTTGGGAGAAGGGGTATGGATGCCATTCCTGTGTCTTCGTGGCCAGGAAAGTCACAGGGGGTTTACGTCTGATCATCGACTTGACGTTTCTGTGCCACCTTGTCCCAATTATGCGTCAGGTGATTCCATTTGTCTCTCAGGGAGACTTTGGTGATCATTACAACCCTGGCAGTCGGTGTTAAAGCGGCGGTAATACCGCCAACAGGCCGGCGGTAAAAAAAATTGAATCACGACAGTGGCGGAAACCGCCAACATAGACAGCCACTTTAACACTCCAACCGCCACAGCGGTACAAACACCGTGGCGGTAACCGCCAACAAACAGGCGGAACACAATGTACCACCCACAGTATTACAACAGTCCAATCCGCCACCTTTTCCAGGGCGGATTCACCGCGAACAAAAACACGACGGAAACAGGACTTGGAAAGGAAAACGCTCACCTCCATACACCCCACGAGGAACCAGGACGCCATGGAACCGGAACTCCACATACTCCCTGCCTTTGTCTTCCTGCTCCTCTACCAGGAGCACGAACGCCGGCGGCGAAGACCACGGTGAGTACTGCACCTACGACACAGGGGAGGGGGGAGGGAAAAGAGATTGACAGACACACGCAACATGCAACACCCCCACCCCACCCTCACCCACGACAACACACACACTAATACATCATCATACATTACAGTTACACCCCCAACCTCCCGGGAAGAATGCAAAGACAAAAGGAAATGAGGTGAATGATTGCAATCTATTAAAATTCAGTATTCAAAAAATATATATACACTATTAACAAATATATACACCAATAATATATGTCCAAGGTATTCCACCATTAAAGTCCGTGGACCACTGGGGACAAAATGCATGGGCGAAGCCCACACAAGATACCTGATCAAAACGGAGAGAACACTGCTGGGGCATCAGTTCGAAATACAAAAGGCCCATCAGCGGGAAGGGAAGGGGGGGGCACCTTAGCCGGATGCTTGCACGACGCCAGATCCACAAGGGGTCTCCATGCCCATTTATGTATCCTGGGGAGTGCAAAGCCACAGTCTCACAAGTCTCTCAAGTGGGTGGTTTGCCCACTGCTTTATCCTGGGGAGTGCAAAACCACAGTCTCACAAGTCTTTCAAGTGGGTGGTTTGCCCACTGCTTTAGCCTGGGGAGTGCAAAGCCACAGTCTCACAAGTCTCTCAAGTGGGTGGGTTGCCCACTGCTTTATCCTGGGGAGTGCAAAGCCACAGTCTCACAAGTCTCTACAGTGGGTGGTTTGCCCACTGCTTTATCCTGGGGAGTGCAAAGCAACAGTCTCTCAAGTGGATAACAGTCTCCACTAGTTCTGGAGGGGGCTTTGTGCTCCATCCTGCCAAGGACTGAGGTAGTGGATGTATCTCTCCACTGGTTCTGGAGGGGGCTTGGTGCCCAGAGTGCTTCATCCTGCTTGTGGCAGCCCCAGTAGCGTCAGAGCTTTTGACGCTCATTGGCCTGCGGTGCTGGTGGCGGCGGTGTCCTGTGAAGTGGTGCTTGTGGCGGCGGTGTCCTTGGCAGCGGTGCTTGTGGTGGCGGTGTCCTTGGCAGCGGTGCTTGTGGCGGCGGTGTCCTTGGCAGTGGTGCTTGTGGCGGCGGTGTCCTTGGCAGCGGTGCTGGTGGCGGTCTTGTCCACCGTGCAGGTTTTCGGCAACTTGTCTGTCTTTCTGTGCCCCTTCCCCACCTTGGATGGTGGCGCAGCTGTCTTCCCACTCCTAACTGTAATCCTGGGAGAGGCTTTGGTGGTAGATGTTTTGCCTTTCTTCCGCTGGGCACTGGCCAACTTTTTATGCTTTTGAGGTGGGGGACTGTCCGTGGTCTGGCTCCTTGGCACACTGGCTGCCCTGCTGCTTAGCACACTCCAGAAGCTGGTTACTGCTGGCACCACTGTGCTGGTGATGTGATGGCTGAGGTGCTGGGTTATGACCTGGAAAGGCGGGCCCTAGGGGACTGAAGGGGTGGGGGAGGTGAGAGGAAGAGGTCAAGGTTGGACAGGAAAAGTTTTTTGGACACACTGGGACGGGTAGATGGAGGGGGTTTGGGAGTGGAGGAAGAGGTAGTGGTTGTAGGAGGTGTACGTTTGCTGACTTTGGGTGAAGGTGCATGGGCTGGAGGCTGTCGTGACGTGGATGGCTGTTGGGTGGGTGTGTGGCTGCGTTTGTGTACCTTGGCAGGTGGGCTCACAGACACACTGGGAGAGGACACAGGGGATGTGTGAATGATAGTGGGGGTGGTGAGTGCAAGTGAGCGGGGTGTGGTGATGGGTGTGCTGGTGATGGACGTAGTGGATGAAGATGTAGTGCATGCAGGTGTGAGTGGAGACGAGACTTGGAGGGAGGAGGGAGACGTGGAGGAGGGGGACACAGTGGAGGCAGTGGATGTTGGTATGTGTGCATGGTTATGATGCTTGTGTGAGTTCCTGTGGGATGTGTGATGCTTGGGATAGGCTGAGGTACAGGGGTTTGGGTCTGGGTAGAGGAAGTTGGAGGGGAAGGCTGAACACAGGGACAATGGCTGCCATCAGTGCTGAGGCCAGAGTCTGAAAAGCTCACTGTTGGGCTGCCTGACCAGAATGAATGCCCTCCAGGTATGCATTGGTCTGTTGCAACTGCCTCTCTACACCCTGGATGGCATTCAAAATGGTAAACTGCCCAACAGTGAGGGACCTGAGGACGTCAATGGCCTCCTCACTAAGGGCAGCAGGGCTGACTGGGGCAGGGGCTGAGGTGACTGGGGCGAAGGAGATGCCCACCCTCCTGGGTGAGCGGCCACAGGGCACACGCTGAGGGGCTGCTGGTAGGGCGGTGCTGGTACGGGGGTGGCGGCTGTACCTGTAGATGCGGTGGGCACAGAGGGGCCCACCACCGCAAGGGAGCTCCCATCAGAGGAGGAGTCTGTGTCACTGGTCTCAGCTCCTGTCCCCGCCGTGGAGCTCCCCTTGTCCTCCTTCCCACTAACGGCTTCAGACTCCGTTGTCTCGCCCTCCAGGGCCATGTGGGATGCAGCTCCCTCCTGCTCCGGTGGCACTGCTCCTCCGCTTGATGATGCTAATGCACACAAGAACAGGGAGACCACAAAAAGGGGGGTGGAAGACAGAAGAAAGACATGTTGAGTGCATGCAATACCGCTACAGTTGGCGGACACTACAGACACAGAAGCCCCAGGCACTACGCCGTGCACTTTGAGTTCCCTAATTAATCACAGGGACATGAGTTACAAGGCCTATGCCCGATTGCTGCACACATGGAAGTCACAGGAGCCTGACTAGGTGTAGTTGGCTCTGAACACAGGTGGGGTGGGGTGCCACATGGCCTGCCTTACGACGGGACCTTGCCTACTAAACTCGCCCTGGCCTAGGGGAACTCACAGCCCACCTCCCCCACCCAGACACCTCCACTGCGCGCAGAATCAGCTGAATGTGACTGTACTCACCCCCGTGTGGCTGCTGTGATGCCCTCAAGCGCCCATCCAACTCCGGATACGCCACCGCCAGGATCCAGAACATCAGAGGGGGGTCATGGTGCGACAGGCACCCCTCCCACATTGGGAGGCCATCCCCAGCTGGGCCTCCGCCGTCTTCTTGCTCCAGCAGTGAATTTCATCCGATCTTTTACGCAGTGGGTGCTCCGTCTGTGGTGGACGCCCAAGGCCCGGACTTCCTTGGCGATGGCACGCCAAATATCCTTCTTCTGGTGGACGCTGACCTAAAGGAATAGTACAGGGGAAAAGGAGAAGATGTAACCGTCCGCACCGTCACAGTCATTGGCCCGCATCCCTACCCTTACCATGGCGCACATGCACTCACCGTCGTTTCATGCACGCCTCATTCTCCCCACCCCCTATCTTCCATCCACACCACTCCACACAGGCATTGCCCATTCGGCATGCTCACAGCGTACTTACCTGTTTGTCTGGAGGACCGTAGAGTAGCGTGTACTGGGGGAGGACCCCATCCACTAGTTTCTCCAACTCCTCCGTGCTGAAGGCAGAGGTCCTTTCCCCAGACACATGAGCCATTGTCTCTTCCAGACTGAGGTCACAGCAGCACTTGCAGTGTAGTTCCTCTCCTGTCGAAGATCAGGTATCAAGTGATTGAACAGAGAGAAAATGGTGGTCACGTCCGCGGCGGTGCGCACCGTCACCACCGGCGTACATCGTCATTGGCTCCTCGGACCCATAGGGTCCAATGTTGACCAATGCAGGATTGCGCTGCGGTCTACGACCGCTTACCGCAACGGTGTACAACGCCAGCGCAGTTACCTCATATCCCCTTGTCCCACATTACAGGTCAGGCAGCCGCCATTTCAGGGGGCCACATGGCCTTAATTTTAAATGCGTCAGACATATCTAGGCCTTGCATACACACTAATACAGGCACATAGCGTTTAAAAAAAATTGTGGAATAAAGTTGTGTTAACGTACCTCAGTGTTGGTTGACTCTCTGCTCGCTGTTCTCCTCCATAGAGCACGTCCGCTGGGGCAGATGAGGAGGTGGCGGCATCCTCCGGTGTACAGACCGCTGGTGGACCTGTCGACAATGGAGGAGTGGCATGTAATTGTCACCTACAGACTTGATCGTGCCACAATCCTGGAACTGTGTGCCCAGTTGGAGCCAGGCCTGATGTCAGCTATTTGCCATCCCACAGGAATCCCCCCTCTAGTGCAGGTGCTGTCAGTACTCCATTTCCTGGCAAGTGGGTCTTTTCAAACGACAGTGGCCATAGCATCAGGGATGTCCCAGCCTATGTTTTCCAACGTGGTGTCCAGAGTGTTGTCTGCCCTGCCGAAACACATGCGCAGCTACATCGTTTTCCCTCAGGTGGAGGATTTGCCTACAGTGAAAGGTGACTTCTATGCCCTGGGACATATCGCCAACATCATAGGTGCCATTGATGGGACACATGTGGCCTTGGTCCCCCCCGCAGGAGTGAACATGTGTACAGAAACCGGAAGAGTTACCATTCAATGTTTGGCCGACCAGTACATCTCTCATGTGAATGCCAAGTTTCCTGGATCAATGCATGACGCTTACATTTTGAGGAATAGCAGCATCCCTTATGTGATGGGGCAACTCCAGAGGCACCGTGTGTGGCTATTAGGTGAGGACATGGAGCCTTTACAGTGTGACTAGGTGTCTGGGTCTGGGGATGTCCCTAAGAGTTAATGTATGTCTAACAGATTTCCCTCGACATTTGCAGGTGACTCTGGCTACCCCAACCTGTCATGCCTACTGACCCCAGTGAGGAATCCCAGGACAAGGGCAGAGGAATGCTACAATGAGGCCCATGGCGAACTAGGAGGGTTATAGAGAGGACCTTCGGCCTCCTCAAGGCCAGGTTCAGGTGCCTCCATCTGACAGGTGGTTCCCTATTCTACTCACTGAAGAAGGTGTGCCAGATCATAGTGGCCTGCTGTATGCTTCACAACTTGGCTTTGCGACGACAGGTACCTTTTCTGCAGGTGGATGGTCCAGATGGAGGTGTTGTGGCAGCTGTGGAGCCTGTGGACAGTGAAGGAGAGGAAGCAGAAGAAGAGGACATCGACAACAGAAACACAGTGATTCATCAACATTTCCAGTGAGACACAGGTAAGAAGACATCACTGCCTGCTACATCTGATATAATTGTTCGACCTCTCATCTGTCTGTCATCTTCACCCAGTGTATGGACCCTGAGTTGTCACTTTCCCTTTCAATTTCACAGATGTGGGTCCCACTGTGTGACATCTGCTTTGTTTCCTCATGGCCTAGAGCTGTGTGACATAGGTATGTTGACAATACAATGGATATATCATTTTTACACAGTTATTGCAAATACAAATTTTCGAAAGCACAGACTGACTCCAGATTGTTTTGTGCTTTAAGGGTGTTTATTTAAGTGCTGAATATTGGAGACGGTTGTAAAATGGCAAGGGGTGATGGTGGAGGAATGTCCATGGTAGAGTCCAGTCTATTTTTCTCACAGGTGCATTGTCCAAAGGGGCATAGGAAGTGGAGCTAGGGCAGTTTAAGGATGGATAGGGTGACAAAGTGGGACAGAAGGATGACAATCATGGTGGTCTCATTTCTTGGCGGGGGTGTTGGCATTGTTCTCTGTCTTTGTCCTGGATCTCAGGGACCGCTTGCGGGGTGGTTCTCCATCTGCAGGGGGTGGGGTGCTGGTGTCGTGGTCCTGTGGCAGTGCCTCCTGTCCACTAGCGCCGGCGGAGGTGGTGGGCAGTTCATCGTCCAGGCTAGTGTCAGGGGCCCCTTGTTCTGCCACAGTGTCCCTCCTGGTGTTGACGAGTTCCTTCAGCACCCCTACAATGGTGCCCAGGGTGGTGTTGATGGATTTTAGTTCCTCCCTGAACCCCAAATACTGTTCCTCCTGCAGCCGCTGAGTCTCCTGAAACTTGGCCAGTACCATTGCTATCGTCTCCTGGGAATTTTGGTAGGCTCCCATGATGTTGGAGAGGGCCTCGTGGGAAGTGGATTCCCTGGGCCTGTCCTTCCCATGTCGAGTAGCAGCCCTCCCAGTTCCTCTGTGTCCCTGGGCCTCTGTCACCTGAACCGTGTGCCCACTACCTCTGCCCCCAGGTCCCTGGTGTTGTTAGTGGTGGTGGGTTAGCCTGGGTTCCCTGTAGTGGTGGACACACTGCTGCTTGACGTGTCCTGGGGACAGAGGTATGGGCCCGCTGGGTGGGTGCTGTGCTGGTGTTTTCAGAGGGGGGAGGCTCTGTGGTGACCTGTGCCAGTGTGAGGGGAACCGACTGTCCTGAGGTCCCAGATGGGCCGAGCTGGTCATCTGGATCCAGTTGGACAGAGCTGCTGTCATCACTGTGGGCCTCTTCTGTGGGTGGAGTGGACATGTCTGGACCCTCCTGTCCGATGACGTTGGGTAGGGGTCCTGCAGGGGTGTAAAGGCATGATTATTGCATCTGTGTGTGTCATGGTGTGCAATGGGTGGGTGACCCTGTACCCCAGTGCTTCATTCTTGTGTAGGACCTTGTGTGATAATTGTTTAGGGGTGTGTGTGGGTATGTGCAGTGGCCATGCATTGGTGATGGGTGTCCATGCTTTGGTGTTGCATGCAGGGCTTGGTGTTGGGATGGGTGGTTTGTGATAGTGGGACATATGTGAGGAGTTGGAGTGATGGGGTGAGGGCGAGGGTGGGGTTATGTGATGGCATGCAGGTAGGGTGGGGGATGTAATAGTTAAGATTTGACTTACCAGAGTCCATTCCTCCAGCTACTCCTGCGAGGCCCTCAGGATGCAGTATAGCCAAGGCCTGCTCCTCCCATGTTGTTGGTTGTGGGGGAGGAGGTGGGGGTCCGCCGCCAGGCCTCTGAACCGCAATGTGGTGTCTGGATACCATAGAACGTACCTTCCCCCGTAGGTTGTTCCACCTCTTCCTGATGTCATCCCGTGTTCTTGGGTGCTGTCCCACTGCGTTGACCCTATCCACGATTCTGCGCCATAGCTCCATCTTCCTAGCTATGGTGGTGTGCTGCACCTGTGATCCGAATATCTGTGGCTCTACCCGGATAATTTCCTCCACCATGACCCTGAGCTCCTCCTCAGAGAACCTGGGGTGTCTTTGCGGTGCCATGGGGTGGTGTGGGTGATGTGTGGGGTGGTGTGTGTTTTGATGTGTGGGGTGATGTTTAGGGGTGTGTGGTGTTTTGTGCGTGGATGTTGTGTGAGTGATGGTGTTGAGTGCCTGTGGATGCTAGTTTGTAGATGGTGGTGTCTCTCTCTCGCCTTCAGTCGCAATTGTGGTCGTAAGGGTTTGTGGGTGATGTGGGTGTGTGTTTTATATTGTATTGGATGTGTGGGAGTGGTGTGTGTATGTGTATCAGGTGTGTGTATTTGGAATTGTCCAATGTGGTAGTGTTTTGTAAATGTGTGTGTATTTTGAGCGCGGTGGTGTGTACCGCCAATGGAATACCGCGGTTGAAAGACTGCCGCGTGGATTCGTGGGTCGAGATAAGGTGGGCGCATTCCTGTTGGCGTGACGGTGCAGGTTTTGTTATCGCCAGTTTATCACTGACCTTTGGTGTGGTGGACTTGTGTGGGTGTCTAAATTTTGGCGGATTCCGAGCTATGGGTCATAATAGCTTCTGGTGGAATTCCACGGGCGCAGCAGTGTGTTGGCGGTCTTCTGCACAGCAGTAAGCGGCATTTACTGCCAATGTCGTAATGACCCCCTAAGCATTTTACTACTACTACTTTCACGATATCAACGTCCTCTCGAAAGCCAATGACACACAATTCATTCTTGCCCCGTCTGATAAGACATTCAGTATGTGGAAGCAACAACTAAGGCGTTTTGGGGTGGTAGGATGAGCAGAGATATGGAAAATATGTTCAGGCTTGTCATATGAGGTCTAAGGGCCAGATGTATGAAACTTTTTTGCATTCGCAAACGGTGCGAATCGCAAAATTCGTCCGTTTGCGAATGCAAAAACGTGGTCTGCGATGCATGAAAGGCATTCGCAGACCAAAAATAAGAAATCGCAAAAATTGCGATTTTTTTCGTTGCGACCTGTTTTTGCGCGTCGCATTTTGCAATTCGGTATTTCCTGGAAATTGCGAGGCGCAAAATGCGATTCGCAAAATCCAAGCCGCAATTCGATGCATCCGCAGAATGGCATTTTGCACATGCAAAATACCACTTAGTGAAACCAGGTGGTAACCAGGTGCAACCTATATAAAGAGGCCCAGAATGCCTCAGACTCTTTTCCACAATGGCTGCACTCTACGTCATGGCGAGGAGGATGAGGATCTTGGCAGGTTTGAGGAGAGGGAGGAGGAGACAGGAGCGCATTTTCAGAGTGTGCATTACACTTTTTGACCAGACAGAGGAGGAAATATTTGAGAGGTATAGGTTGAACTCAGCCATGATACTTGATCTGATAGCTGAGCTACAACCCATACTGCAGCGCAGAACACATAGGACTCATAGCATCCCCACCCATGTGCGGGTATTATGCTCCCTCCACCTACTTGCCTCAGGGAGCTAGCAAGGGGTCACAGCAGCAGCTGGAGGGGTCTCACAGAGTACCCTCTCTAGATTTTTCAATGCATTTATTAACGCCATGCTGAGCAGGCTACACCAGTACATCAGATTCCCCACACCCCACAGGGAATACAGCAGACAAAAATAGATTTCTACCAGATAGCACAGTTCCCCTACGTCCTAGGTGCCATAGATAGGACACATGTTGCAATCTGTCCACCATCAGCCTCAACCGTAAATACCAACATTCCATGAATATACAGGTGATATGCAATGCCTCTTATATCATAACTGATCTCGTGGCCAGGTACCCAGGGAGCACGCATGATTCATACATCTTTCGCCATAGCGGCATTCACACAAGACTGCTAGCTGGGGAGTTTGGTGAAGGATATCTACTAGGTATTGACACTCTGTAGACTGGCGCATTGATGGCGTGCTGATGTCAGAAGGTTCAGTTACTCAATATACCTTCTGTCCCTTCTAGGAGACAGTGCCTACGCAGTGCGCACCTACATGATGACGCCCTACCTCAATCATGCAACACCAGCAGAACGGAGATCCAATGCAGCACACAGGGGGACCCGCAATGTGGTGGAGCGCACCTTTGGCCTGCTGAAGAGTCGCTTCCGGTGCCTCCACAAAAGTGGAGGGGCACTACAGTAGAGCCCAGAGACAACATGTAGAATAGTGGCTACTTGTGCAATCTTGCACAATATAGCTACCACCAGGGGCATACCTGTGGAATGATCGGAGCCAGACTCAGATGAGGATGATGATCCCATACCACCCCTACAGCCAGCAGACAGGACCAGTGCAGCAGAGGGCAGGCAAAGGCGTGCTGACATCACACCAAATACCAACAAAAGTGATTTTAAAAAAAACAATAGCAGTTCACAGTAAAGCACTATTCCTACATAGTGTACTCATTACAGACACACATACAGTCCCCTGTGGCCACTACAGTCACTTCTTTCGGCCACGCACGCCACTCGAGTGCCCAGTTGCCTCACTGGCACCTCGATTGTCTGCCTCTGTGGCAGTGCTGTGCCTGGCACTGCTCCGTCTGGTGTCCATTGCGGGCACAGCTAGGCTGCTGAGGCTGGATGTGTCCTCCATATCCCCCAGTCCAAGCTCGCTAGGTATGGCTGACCTGTTTCCCATGATATTGTCAATCACATTGATGATTTGGACTAGTCCTTGAGCCACATCCCTGCTGCTGTGTGCTGCCTCAACCTGTGCAGGCACTGCATGACAAGAAATTAGGGAGGTGGAATTAGCCAGCCTAGTCACAGAGCGACAAAATCCTCCAAACATGCTCATGAAGCGTTGCTCCTGCCTGCGGTGGCTCACCCTGTCATGGCACAGCTCCTGACATAGTTCCCTCACAGCATTAGTGAGCTCCCTTGTGTCCTGCGATGCCTGGACCTGTCCCTCATGCAGCTGTTCAATGTTGGCATTCAGGCAGTCCAGATGGCGATGCAGGCCCCCCATGTTGGCATTATGTTGCTGCATCTGCCTTTGTAATGCAGTGATCTTTTTGTTTTGCAGGCGCTGCTGCTACAACATAGCCGATTCCAGGCCACCAAAGAAGGAGGTTCCCTCACTTGCCTCATACGCCTGTGCACCTGCATATGTCGGCATCCTGCGGGGTGCTGTGGTCTGCTGCGAACGGGGCTCCTGCATCTGGGTGCATCTGCCTGTTGGGGATGGTGTTTGTAGGCCTTCCTGCTGCTCATCGGAGTCCTGACTCAGTTCTGGCAGTGGCAGTGCCCTAGGCCTGCGTCGGAGTGGCGCAATGTTCTGAGACCCACTCGTATTGGAGTCTGACGCAGGATGGGTGTCTGTCTCCCCTAAACTGGCACATGCTGTGGCTGCTGGGCCTGGCCCACCTGCAACGACAATATGCAGCATGCCAGTTATGTTTGTTAGAATTAAGGTCACACAATGGTAATAAAGGTACAGGTACTTCTCTTCACTGTGTTGTGGGTGTTGTGTTCTTCTGGGTGTCACTCTGCCTATTACTTGTATGTGCTACTTTCAACTCTGGGTTGTGGACTACCACTCCCATAAAGCATTGTTGTGCTGCTTCTAAGATGTGGAATGGACTACTTCTCACAATGTTTTACATTACTTGCTAATTCCTAAGGGGCTTTTGTGCATACACATATGAGGTTACAATTCAATATTGCACATACCTTTGCTGGTACTTGGTGTGCCAGTGGTGTCAATCTCTGTGACCCCACTGACTGCTTCCCGGAGGAGTGTGGACTCCACTAGGTCCTCTATCGGGGTGTAGGGTGTCTCTATGGGTGGTCCGCTTCCTGTGCTCCTGGCCTCCTGCAGTCGTCTTGCCACCCTCTCCTTGGCACGGGACCGCAGGTCGTACCACCTCTTCTTTATTTCTTCTACCGAGCGCTGTGCCACTCCAACTGCGCAGATCTTTGTCTGTATTTCTGCCCAGAGTCTCCGTTTTTCACTCTCAGGCACCTGGAGTGAGCTTTTTCCAAACAACCGGTCATGGCTCCTGACCACCTCCTCTGTCAGCACCTCCAGCTCTTGCTCGCTAAATTTCAGCTTACGCTTTCTTTCTCCCTTCTCCTTTCCCTTGGCAGAGGTGTCCATGTTGGTTCAGCTGTGCTGCCTTCTCCAGAGACTTGCTCAGTGTGGCTGGGCTGACTCTCTCTGAATGCTGGTTTGGATGTGGCACCTGAAACTGCATGGAATGACTCACTTCCTGCTTGTGATGTCATTAGGGTCCTCCAGGTGTGCTTTCTCGCAATTTATCGCAATTTGCGATTTTCAATTACCGAATCGCAATTTGCGAAAATGCAAATTGCGATTCGGTAATTGGGCCTCGCAAACCACAAATAGCGATTTTTAAGAAATCGCTAATTCCGAATCGCAATTATGATACATGGCCTATTGCGACTCGGAATTAGCGATTTCTTAGAAATCGCTATTTGCGATTCGCAAGGCCATTTCTTCATACATCTGGCCCTTCATCTCTTATTTATGTGGTTTGCATTTGTAAAAAGCTATTGCCCCTAGAGAAGTTTAGCTGTGGACAATTTTTGGAATCCTGAGCAAACACACCTATTATAAGGTGATTGAATGATGTTTAAAAGTGGAATCGACCCAGCAATCGGATCGATCCCTGAAATTTTTAAAGGTGGCTATAAGAGCTCTTTTGGCTTCCCCAGAAAGTCCAAGTCTACTAGGAGCATTGTAATATTTTCTCACTTCTTAATGTTATCTTGGTTGGATCCACTTAGGGGGAAGGGTTGGGACCCACAGAGTGTTCGTAGGAAAATAAGTGCCCTTAAGCAGTCTGGTAGAGGTCTTCAGATGGTAAGAATTGACAACTGAGTCTGCAATAGAACCCTATAGGACTATAGGCCTGATAGTGATAGAAAGTAGATTGTAACACTGGTGGCACTTTAAACATCTGGTTCCCACTAGGGAGCCTGTTTTTACGTCTCGCTCCCCCTTCTCTAGCATCACTCTTCTATACATGAGTAGTAAATTGCATTATTGTGGACAGGAATTTGCTCTCATAGAGCTTTAAATTGTTTTTGATAGTGCACTTGTGTGGGCTCCCGTCTTCAGCACTACATTGTATTGTACTGAGAACACCTTAAATTTCTCAATCCCAAGATTTATATGGGCGTCCGTTTTTAGCTCAGAATCTGGTCTTGTATCTTCTGTTGCAGTATTTTACTTCTTTTCTCTCCTTTTAGCAGGTCCTTTTTATTGCATATGTTCTCTTGGGGAGCAGCAGTCCGCTGTTTGAATACTGTAAAGGGGGCCTTATAAATGGCTTCTTTGTTGGAACAGTGTGACTAGCACATTTCGATCTGTTAATATAATTTCCACTTAATTGTACAATCAACTAATAAATGTTAAATTATAATATTCCAAATCACTCTGCTTGCTTCCTTATTACATTCATTTATTTTCTAGATCGTGCAGAGGGCACCCAAATTATTGTGTCTTCTGCTCACAACACATTCTGTGATGACATCCAGCTGCCTAAACGCTAAACAGCGACAAGAATGAGGTCCTACTGTTTGCCAAGCAATCCTCAATCTAATCTGCATCTTGAAGGCCTTCAGATTTGGACCAAGCACTGATTCCTGCTACCACCATGAAGAACGTAAGTTTTCAATTTGAGCTCAACCTCAATTTTTCCACCCAAGCCGATTCTGCTTGCTTCTTTTGCTAAGAACTCTCGGGAAGGTCATCCCTCTCCTACCTGAATCTTTACGAAAGACTGTGGTTCAAACACTGGTGACTTTCTGACTTGATTGTGGGAACTTCCTTTATCTAGGGCTTCCTAGGTATTTGTTGAACCATCTCCAGGTGGTTCAGAGTGTGGCTGCCTGTCTATTTTAAATCACCCCAGTTGCATGCATGCATCCTCTCAGTGACTTCCCATTGAAAATGTCCTTTTTTTAAATCTTTTTGCCTGGTATACTGGATTTTTTCTAATTCAGAATCTTCCTATGTGAAGAATATTGAGAACAAAAATTCTACCGTACCATCGTAGACATTCCATACAATCTGCAACCCTTAACCTGGTTTTCATTCTTGATATCAAACGCAGCAGCATCCTTCTTTTTCCTGGCAGCCAAACACTTGAATTCCCTCCAGCTAATCCTAGGAAATTACCCTTTCACTCTCAGTAAAAAAAAAATCAAAACCTGGTTCTTTCCTTGTGGTAACCTCTCCTTACACTTCTAATGCCAGCTTATATGTCTGGTTGTGATTTGCGGACATTTCCCTATGGGGAAACACCAACACACTCTTGAAGCCAGTGTTTGCTCTACTGTGATTGGCAAATTTTTTAAGGGGTTGCTTACCCATGCTCTTGCTCCTTTCCCCACCCTGCCCCTGGGCATTTCCTTACCTCAAAATGCAGCTCTGTTTAATAAGAGCTGCAGGGCAAGCAGCAAAGTGTCCGTCAACAAAAAAAGAAACGTGGAACAAAGTTCGGTTGCTTGTAATCAGCACCAGGGTGATATTTTTGGGTAGCGGTGGAGATTTATAAACTCAGTTCATTTCTTATGTATGATAATGCACACCTTAGTAAATTGCAATTCCTTATAATGTATGAAAAAAGGTACGTTACCCCCATATATAAGAAAAAACAATTCCACCTACCTAAAATGCAGTAAAATAAATTAAGGAATACAGACACGGCTTTCAGAAGCTATTCTTTTTTATGTTATTATTCTCTATAATAAAGAATCATCCACCTAACATCAGGTCACATAGGTGACATTAAAGGCAATTAATTGTGAGGTCCTAAATAAAACATGACATGGAGTAACCCCATCCGTCAAACTTTAATCAAGCCCTAAGAGTCTTATATGGGCCTTGGCAGGTGTCCCACCACAGGGATGGTGGTCAAGAAATCCCTGTCTGCCTGGCAGGGACTCTATGCTGTGAAGGGATCCACCCCTAAGGAGGCCCCTTCACATGCTTAAAGTGTCCACTCTGCAAGGTTTTTGTTCAGAGAAAATAAACTCTCAAAGCTGGAGTTTGTTTTCCTATGGCATGGTGGGCACTGGGAAAATGAGTGGCAGTAGCACCATTCTCAATCAGGACGCAGTGGTGGTGGGCGGATACCCATGTCAGGAATTAGCGCTGGCAGAGCCACCGAAGACTCTACTGACAGTAAGGTAGTGATTTCGCCGACTCTAAGTAGAGGAGTGGAAGCACAGGTTTGACAGGCATGAGGACCACTGGCTTATGGCATCTCCCCCACTCTGCCAAACCTCAAATAAGACCCTACGTTATTTTTATTTTATTTAGAAATCTGTGGGTGGTTTACCTTCTATTTGGTGAGAATGTGGTAATTTCACAAATATAGATATGAACATTTTTTCTCCTCTTAGCAACAGAGATGTTAACAATATCTTGGTACGTTTGTATGACTATGTTGTCAATTAATTGTTTTTTTCTTTGTAATTCACTGAGTTATTGTATACCTTTCTTTTCATACTGTTTTGCTGTTTCCTTTTTATAGGAGATATGATCATGTTTTTCCTCCCATTTTCCATTTAAAGGGCCATATGCTTTATTAACAAATCGTAATAAAAAATTCTGAATACACAGAAAGTGGATTCATTAGTCTAAACGTATATGGGAGACCACATTCACTTGTGCATTGCTGACCTGATTGTTGTCTTGGTAACAACTGCCTGAGACAGTGGAGCATGTGAGTCCCTATATCCATCAAACAAACACCAAAGAAAGCATAATGATTCCCTACATGTTTATTAACGTGCACTGGGACAAATGCTGTTTTTTACAGGGGCAGCAATAAAGAATCTGCCAACAATGGTGGACCGCCCATCCTCCCATTCTAGCAGTCGTACTTTCATAAAAAAGTTGCCTCCATGTCAGGCATGTATCCAGGAGAGATACCTTCATCTTTGCTGTTGGGTCAGTCAAGGTGAGGCGTACACTCCACCAGGACTGGCAGAGCAACAGCTGCGCGACCTAGTCTCACTCCTCCACCATCTTGTCAGGCAGAGTTACTCTATCAAAGGCTTCCATGGAAAGCATCACAGACTTTCACAGAAAAGTAACGGTTTTCTTCCGAAATCTACTTAGTGCTAAACATCCAGCAGGTTAGGGTGAAGATTTATGTCGGTACTGACAATATACCTTCACTTTGTGAGTACATTTCCAATGCTCATGTAGATGACAGGAAATTCCACCATGCAAGGTGGACTTTGATTAATTTTCTGTCACGGGATTGCCCCCCTCCTAACGCTGCAACTCCCTTGAGCAGTAACTGTTGTGTGCTGGAAGGCTTCGGGTGCAGGGCAGCTAATGGAAACACACACACCAGATTGTGATGCTACTCACTGACCCTTTCAGCCAAGCCGTGGGTCTCTTCATTTACTATGGCCCTCATTCTGACCTTGGCGGGCGGCGGAGGCCGCCCGCCAAAGTCCCGCCGTCAGGTTACCGTTCCGCGGTCGAAAGACCGCGGCGGTAATTCTGACTTTCCCGCTGGGCTGGCGGGCGGTCTCCTTCAGACCGCCAGCCAGCCCAGCGGGAAAGAGGCTTCCACGATGAAGCCGGCTCGGAATCGAGCCGGCGGAGTGGAAGCTGTGCGACGGGTGCAGTTGCACCCGTCGCGTATTTCACTGTCTGCGCAGCAGACAGTGAAATACATTTAGGGGACCTCTTACGGGGGCCCCTGCAATGCCCATGCCAGTGGCATGGGCACTGCAGGGGCCCCCAGGGGCCCCGCGACCCCCCCTACCGCCATCCGGATCTCGGCGGTCCGACCGCCGGGATCTGGATGGCGGTAGGGGGGGTCAGAATCCCCGCGGCGGTGCAGCAAGCTGCGCCGCCGCAGAGGATTCAATGGGGCCGCGGTACACTGGCGGGACCCCGCCAGTGGTGCCGGTCCGACCGCGGCTTTACCGCCGCGGTCGGAATCCCCATTGAAGCACCGCCGGCTTGTCGGCGGTGCTCCCGCGGTCCTCCGCCCTGGCGGTCAAAGACCGCCAGGGTCAGAATGAGGGCCTATGTCCCTTATGTCAGGGGCATACCACAATGCTGTTCCCGCAAGGATTCCGGCACCTTTCCCTTTCGGACTCCACCCCCACCAGTGGAGTGGTCCCATGACACAACATTCCTCCTCAACCCTCAAACAAAAAAAACCAACAAGATAACAGGCTCAAAATACATGTAGGCTTTGCTGGATCTGGCAGCAACACCATATCACCAGGAGGCGCCCACTGCAGCTGGCAATTCCCTTGGGTACAGGAAGCACTTCTGATAACCTCCTAAGTCAATACAAAGTCCCTCAGCCTTGTGGAGACCTTGGGGCGAAGACGCAATTGTACTTTTCCAGACAATTCCTTGGAGGGTCAGCGCTCTCCGAACCAGAGGGCGGCTGTGCTTCAGAGGAAACTTCTCTTTCGTCACTCTTCGGCACGGATGGCTCACCAGATTCCACACTTGTCTCAGCTGATGAAAGTCTATCCCCAGAGGGATCTTCAGTCCCAGCTGGGGGAGAATGGACGACTTCCAATTCATTCCCCTCCATTGTAGAGTCCAATGCAGTGTCTTCAGCAAACCTGGACCTGGAGAGAGGATGGTGATATTGTTTGAAGAACAATACGTTTCTAGTTAGGAGCTCATGACCACTTTGGGTTGTGACCAGGGTTCCTTTCACTTTGATGATAGTCCATGGTTCTAGCTCAAAGGGCACTTTAAACTTTCCGCTAGGATGTCGATTCTTCACCAGCACCAGATCACCCACCTGTGATCTTCGGGTGTGAGCGTGCCTTTTCTCAGACATTCGGTTATTCTTAACATGAGGTTGGTTCAATTCCTTTGCTACTTGGTCTTGGAGCCTGGTCTGACTCTCAAGGTGTGGGATGGTGTCTCGCACCAGGCGCTGCATGCACACCAAACTAGGTGTAGCCGCAGAGGTGATGTGGGGAGTGAGTTGGTATTCCCGAAGGAATGCGAACAGGACACAGTCAGGGTGCTTCCCTTGAGCTACAGCAATTCTAAGGACTTTTTTGAGGGTCTTCATGAAGCATTCAGCCTCCCCGTTTGCCTGAGGCCATCGAGGTGTGATCTTAAGGTGACGAATGCCATGGAAGGGCCAGACAGGTGGCAAAATCCTGACTCGAGAAGGGAGGGCCATTTTCAGTTTGAAGTTCTTGGTTGAGTTCATGGGTGGCTAGCATCTTCTCAATGCGAGGGATGATGTGTTCCGTTGTGGTAGAGTCTCGGATTTCCACCTCCGGATACATTGAAAAATCGTCAATGACGACTAGCATATGGCGCCCATCTAGCAGGCTCCCAAGGTTGGCACTGGTGCGCTGCCATGGAGCCAGGGGAATGGGCTCCGTGATGATGGAAGCAGGGGGAGCTGCCAGACCAATGGTTTGGCAGATATGACCGTGTTGCACCATCTGCCCCACTCGTGGATCCAAGCCGGGGAACAATACTTTGCATCGTAGTCTGGCTTTGATTTTCACTATGCCTTGGTGAGCCGCATGAGCCACGTCAACTACTGGTCGGGGGAGGCCTGGGCCGGGGGAGGACCAGTCTGCGCCCTCGCAACAGACACCCGTCCAGGGACACGGCTAGTTCATGTTGAATGTGATGCATAGATGACAGTGTCGTGTGAACTTCTGGGGTTCTTTTGGATATGTTGTGCATCATCAGGAGCCATCTTCCACTGATGACACTGGATGTGGCCAACTGCAGGCATTCATCCGCCTGCGTGCCTGTCCTGATTTCTTCCAACGAGATTGGAAGGGGTTGTGACCTCTCCACCACTAACATCACGTATTCTTCCAAATCCGCAGCATCAACTTCTTCCTGGGCCGAGGCAGGTTTGGCATGCCTCAAGAGATAGTCTGGCAGATTCTGAGCTCCATGCCGATACACCACCAAGAATTGGTACTCCTGTAGCTGGAGGATCAATTTTTTGATCCGTGGGGGCGGTTTGGAGGATGACCCATTAAACAGGGGAATGAGGAGATTTTGG
Source organism: Pleurodeles waltl (assembly GCF_031143425.1). Taxonomy (NCBI): domain Eukaryota; kingdom Metazoa; phylum Chordata; class Amphibia; order Caudata; family Salamandridae; genus Pleurodeles; species Pleurodeles waltl. Next base: position 87,855,477 of record NC_090445.1, on the reverse strand, counting down.
TCGGTGTGCACAGTAAATGACTGGCCATAGAGATAAAGGTGAAAGTGACGACAGCCCCAGTGCGCCACTATCCCCTCCTTTTTAATGTGTGAATACTGTTTCTCGGTCTCAGTTAGCGCTCAGCTGGCATACGTAAACGGAGCCCGCTGTCCCTCAGATCCTCTTTTTGACAACACGGCCCCAAGTCCAGTGGACTGGCGTCCACGGACAGTTCTAGTTCTTTAGATGGATCAAAGTACACCTGTGTGGTTGTTGTGGACAGGGCTTGTTTGGTCACTTGGAATGTGGCTTCTTTAGGGTGGCCCCACACCCAAGTGGCAATTGTCTTGGTTTGCTCTCTTAGGGGTGCGATGAGAGATATCAAGTTCCGGATGAATCTCCCGTAGTAGGTGACTATCCCTAAGAAGCTGCAGACGCCCGTTACAGAGGTGGGGGCTGGTGCCGATAGGATGTCTCTGAATTTCTCAGGATCAGGTCAGACACCTCTTTCTGAGAAATGGTATCCGATGAATGCAATGTCCTGTTGTAGAAATCCGTACTTCTCCGGGTGCAAGGTCAGACCATTTTGATGTAGGCGATGGAAGATGATGCATAATCTTTTGAGGCGCTCCTCGATGGTAGGGGCATGCACCAGGATATCGTTGCTCACGTTAATGACCCCTTTTAGTTCGCCCAACACGCCTCTTGTGGTGTCCTGGAACAGCTCTGCAGCGCTTGACACCCCAAAGCTAAGGTGCTTGTATAGTCCATTGTATGTCAAAGATGTCGTTATGGCTCTTTTTTTTTTTAAAGACGTTTTTTATTGAGTCAAGTACAAGAACATTAACTTAACATTGCCAGGACAGAGATATGCAGTTGTGAATATATATGCATAAGGAATATTGCACTTATAAATGCATATTAAACATGTACATGAGTTAGGCATATAAAGCAATATAGTATCAAAGACTCCAAGTGTGAATAAAGAAAGATGAAAGAGCGAGGGAGAGGGAGAAGAGCTATAGGGATAGAAAAGGGAATCAAGTGATAGCCATGTGGAGAGAGAGGTAATAGACATTAGTTACAGCGAATGTAAGATGAAATAAGTATATATAAGAAGAAAAACAGGAAATATATAGACATTTTTTAAAAAGAAGGAGAAAAATTAATTTCCTTCGCAGTGCGTGAGAGATAGTTACTTAATGGCAACCATAGCTGATGACGTTTGAAGAAAGTTCCTGTTGAATCAAGCTTGTAGCTGTCAAGTCTATGATGATAACATACAGAATTCCACCACTGTCTGAGAGTAATGTTCTCTGAAGATTTCCAGTTAGAAGTAATAATAGAGATTGCAATAGAAAGCAAAAGGTCCACCAATTTTCCAAGAGGCCTGAATGAACTCCAGATATCGTGTATGCCACCCAAAAACAGTAATTCATATGACATTGGTAAGGAGATCTGCGCTATTGCTGAAATGCGGGACCATATTGAGGACCAAAAAGTAGATAGGGATGGACAGGAAAAAAACATGTGAAAGTCAGTATCCTGCTGAGTGTGGCAGCCCCAACAATTGTCATTTTGTGCAAGTTTGAGTTTGAAAGGCGTACATGAGTGTAGAAAAGTCTGTTATAAAAAAATATAGGGTCTGTGTGAGGCTTGCAGTGCGTGCAGTGGAATGTATCTTATACCATATTCTATACAATAAAGAAGTTGACCAAACAACACCAAGATCTGATTCCCACAATGTCTCAATAGGTGATTTGAGTCTATGTGAAACAGACGTTCTTAAAAGTTTATAAATTCCAGCTGCCCTAGGATAATTAGAAGTTACAATCGGTTGTGGAGATGATGCAAGAGAAGAATGATTATGATGTATAAGTTTATTGAGGGCCTCTTGGACTAGAGTAGAAAGAATGATATATTGGGATTTCATGCGAATAGGGAGATTATAAATTGCTGAGAGAGTAGTAAAAGGGATGATAGAGTCTTTATGATATAATTGGGAAATGAGAAGAATACCTTTAGTCATCCAAGCCTTCCAACACAAGCTTTTACCTTGTTTCCTAAGCGAACTATTGTGCCAAATAGGACTGTTAAAGAATTGATTAATGGGGGTAAGATGCAAAATAAAAAAAGGTTTCAGTAAGTTGACTGAATGGGAGATAGTGCTGGGAAATCAGAATTTTGGGGGGGTTAGACATAAATATAATGTGTTTATGGGAAAAGGGAGAAATAAATGTTTCTTCCAAAGAGAACCATAGCTTTTTAGGGGCATCATGGAGTGTAGATAAATAGGGATGTATTTTCTTAATGCCAAAAGATTTGTGATAAGTTATAAAGTCAGGGAAATTAACTCCACCTTGTACTTTAGGAAGTTTTAATTTCGAGAGAGAGATTCGGGATTGTTTACCGTTCCACAGGAACTTGGATAGAATTTTATCAATTGAACTAAAAAATAGTTTGGGTATCTTAATATGAAGCATCATAAGGAAGAAGTTAATGATAGGGAGAAGCATCATCTTAATGGTGTCCAAGCGGCCGCACCACATGAGATATAACGGAGACCATTTCTGTGTGAGATCTACAAGCTTTGCAGATAAGATTTCTAAATTAGTCCTTAATGTATCCTTGAGAGTAGTGCAGTACCATACCCCCAGGTTTTTAATCTTAGAAGAATTCCAAGATAATCCTGCATCAAGGAATACAGAGCCAGTGCAGTGAGCTTTAAGTGGTAAGACCACTGTTTTGTCTATATTAAGTTTATAGCCAGATACATCAGAATATAAGTTGAGCTCATGCAGGAATGCAGGAAGAGAAGTGTCAGGGTGAGACATGAACAAAAGAATATCATCAGCATATGCCATAAATTTGATGTGCGCATTTTTAATTTGAAACCCCGTAAATTGTTCAGACGTTTTTAATTGGTATAGAAAAGGTTCGCGAGCCAAAATAAACAGTAAAGGAGATAATGGGCATCCCTGACGAGTACCCCTTTTAAGAGGGGAAAAAAGGAGATCGGATACCGTTTGTTATAACCGAGGAACATGGTGAGGAATAAAGAATGGATATAAAATGTCGGAATTTAGTACCTAGTCCATGCCATTCCAATGCTTTCGACAAGAAGCCCCAGTAGACCCTATCAAAGGCCTTTTCCGCATCCAATGATAAAGCTGCCAGAGGAATCTTACGTTTAGATGCCTTGTTAACAATATTTAAAAAAGTACGGGAATTATCTACTACATTTCTATTAGGGATAAAACCAGATTGATGAGAATCAATAAGGTCAGGTATATATGGGAGTAAACGGAGAGCTAAAACTTTGGCATAGAGTTTACAATCAGTATTAATTAAAGATATGGGTCTGTAATTTTTACAGTCAGTGGCATCCCGATCTTTTTTGGGAATAAGACAAATCATGGCATCCGTAAATGAACCAGATGCAGAACCTGACATTACAAAATGATTAAGTAATTGAAAGAGTTTGGGGAAAAGAGACTTAGCAAAATGAATAAGGAATTCTACTGTGAAGCCATCTGGGCCTGGAGCCTTACCCTTGGGGAGAGATTATAAAGCTGTATATAGTTCAGTAAGTTGTAGAGGTTGGTCTAAAGATGAGAGGTCAATCTGCAATGGGTCTCTTGGTTTGAGATTAGAGAAATATTGGTTAAGAGATTCAACTGTTGGTATGTGTTCTGGAGTGTACAGGTCCTTAGTCCTTAGTAAGAAGCGAAACACAATGCTATATCTTTATCTCTAAAGTGTTTAACACCATTGTTATCTGTGATAGATTTAATAGTTGTTTTTTCTTTTCTTTGTTTCAAATATCGAGCTAGAAGAGAACCAGCTTTATTGTTACCACCATAATATCTGGCATTTATTTTCAGGAGGGTGCTGCATGCTTGTTCAGTGGTATATTGGTTAAACTCCATTTTAGCTGAGACTAGTGCTTCAAGATGTGATTTACTAGTTTTGTGAGTATAGTATTCATGTTCTAGGGACTTTATACTTTCAAGGATGGAAGTCGATTTTTGTTGAGCAGAATTTTTTTGGAGTGAGCGTAAATTATGATGAAACCCCTAGAGGCTGCTTTGAATGCATCCCACACAAAATGAAATGATAGTTGATCACTATCGTTGATGTGAAAGTATTCTTGTATAAACTTACTGTAGGAAGCGATAAAATTAGCATCTGAAAGTAGAGAGTTATTAAACCTCCATGAAGATGTTTTAGAACCATTAAGAAAAAGATCAAGGTCAGTAATCACAGGTGCGTGATCTGAGATCAAAATAGCACCGATTTCAGAGTTGACCATATGTTGCAATAAACCTTTACTCAGAAAGATATAATCAAGCCTGGAATGGGAATGGTGGCTAGGAGAATAAAAAGAGTATTCCAAGAGGTCAGGATTGCATACTCTCCAGGAATCAGAGAGAGAATGCTGTAAAATAAAGTTTTAAAAAGCTTTGTGGGAGGCATGTGGAATAAAACGTGACTTGGAACGTCTGTCCAAAAATGGATCGAGAATTTGGTTGCAGTCACCACCTATTAGTAAATTATTTGAGGAATGTTCAGAGACAATATGTGAAAGATTCTTCCAAAAATTTGGATCTGGATGTGTGGGGCCGTATATATTTATTTAGGATAGTAAGAGAAATACTGTCAATTGTAAGTGTAACAAGTACCCAGAGACCTTCTGTATCTTGATGCTGTGAAATTATGGAAGGTTTGAGAGATTTATGACAGAGTATAATTACCCCATTTTTGTTTGTGATGGAAGGGGAGTAGAAAATGTCCCCCACCCATTGTTTTTTAAGCTTAATTGCCTCAGAGTTGTTGAGGTGAGTCTCTTGCAACAAAGCAATGTGGCATTTCAAACGAGCTAGGTGAGATAAGACACGCTGGCGTTTAATGGGGTGTTTAAGCCCCTTAACATTCCAAGTAACAGTTCTAAGTTGCATAACAAGAAGTATTAATAAACAACTGCTGTAACAAGGAAAACACTAGGCATATCAATTTTGCAAAAACAAAGAAACTGAAAAGAAACAAGATAGTAAAGAAAATGAAAAGGCGGAAGATGACCTCCAGAAGTTGTATATACATGGATGTGGCAATACAGGGACTAAAGTCCACAAAAGCTAAAGAAAGCAAGATAGAAAGTGAATACCCTGAAATGTAGAGGGACAGTGGAGAACCTGAAAAGACAGGCTAGAGTGGCTTCAGCACAAGAAAAGTGATATTAGATATTAAAACATATGAAGGCGAGTTTCATGGAAGAAAAAAAAAACATACAAACGAAAAATGTATTATTCAGGAGACCAAATAACGTAATAACTACAATAAAGGACTGTGACATGAAAAACAATAAAAATCAAAGCTTACCAGTGGAACGTGTAGGAGAACAGTTTGGATGGTGAGAAAGGGATACGGTTGGGAAAGGAACATGAGGATTGCACAAAGAACACTATCTAAAAAAAAACATATATATATAAGTAAGAAGATGCAGAGAAGGAAAACCATGGCTATAAATATTAAACATAACCATTACTATTAAACTGTCCAGAAAATAAAAATAAAAAAGGACATTAAAGACAAATTAAATTATATCTTCAAGTAATTGCAGATGCTCCTAGTTCCATTGCTTCTGTTTTGTGTTGGTTAATAAACGTTTGTAGTGCTGAAGGTTCCTTAAACAAGTAAGATTTGTCCTTGAATGCAATTTTGAAAAGGCATGGGTGAAGAAGACCATATCGAATATTCAAGGATTTGAGTTGTGGACGTAAGTCCAAAAACTGTTTGCGATGTGCAGCTGTAGCAGGAGAGAAGTCTTGTGTGAAAAACACTTTATGACCTGACCATTGCAAAGAGCCCATCTTTTTGGCTTCCGAGAGTATTTGCATCAAGTCAATAAATTGGAGAAAGAGAATAATAATATTCCTCTAGGATTTGCACGAGGGCCAGTTGAAGTCTGTGGACCTAAACGATGTGCCTGTTGGATAGAGAGGGGTCAGGTAGGAGGTAAGCGAAGAATTGAAGGTATTGCTTTTTGAAGGAAGGCAATCATGTTAGATCCTTCAGAACCTTCTGGAATCTCAAAAAGGCAAAGATTATTTCTCCTAATTCTGTTTTCTAAGTTTTCAGTAAGCCTTTTAAGTTGAGCTATGTCTTTAGAGATCTGAGGATTGACAGTGCTGCAATCTTCAAGGTCACTGACTCTCTGTTCCAGAGTACAAATTTGTTGTTCGTGTTGGGACCATTGCTCCTCTATACGTTGCAAAGAGGCATTAGTGTCCATAATAAAGGGCTTTAGTGCACGCAATTCCTCCATGACATAATCTAGAGCGACGTTACTCAAAGTACGGCCCGCAGGCCGCCAGCGGCCCCACTGACCTACCTTGGCGGCCCGCGGAAACGTCAGAGAAATGCCATATAATAATGGCCGCAGTACATAAACATAGGAGAGGGCCGCGGCAGCATGCGCAATAGTGGCTTCTTTGCGCATGCTCCTGCGGCCCTCCTCTATGTTTATGTACGGCAGCCATTATTTATGGCGTTTCCATGACGATCCTGGCTAGTGGCGGGAAGCCAAAGCCTGTTAAAAGTCAGTGCTTGCAGCTAACTTTTACGGGGCTTTTTCGTCTGCTTCCTGTCACCGTCTCCACGTCTGCCGCCCGCCCGCCTGCCTGCCGTTGTACATTTGTGGCATCTTTACAGTGCTTTATTGAGGCAGGTAAGGCTCTTTGGTTATTTATTTATTTGTTTTTAATGTAGTGTGTGTGTTACTGGGGTAGGGGTGAGAGCAGATGGCGCTGTGTGTGATACTGGGGTAGTGGTAAGAGCAGATGGCGCTGTGTGTGTGCGCTGTGTGTGTGTTACTGGGGTAGGGGTGAGAGCAGATGGCGCTGTGTGTGTGCGCTGTGTGTGTGTTACTGGGGTAGGGGTGAGCAGATGGCACTGTATGCAGATGGTGCTGTGTGTGTTACTGGGGTAGGGGTGAGAGCAGATGGCGCTGTGTGTGTTACTGGGGTAGGGGTGAGAGCAGATGGGGCTGTGTGCAGATGGTGCTGTGTGTGTTACTGGGGTAGGGGTGAGAGCAGATGGCGCTGTGTGTGATACTGAGGTAGGGGTGAGAGCAGATGGCGCTGTGTGTGTTACTGGGGTAGGGGTGAGAGCAGATGGCGCTGTGTGTGTTACTGGGGTAGGGGTGAGAGCAGATGGCACTGTGTGTGATACTAGGGTAGGGGTGAGAGCAGATGGCGCTGTGTGCAGATGGCGCTGTGTGTGTTACCGGGGTAGAGGTGAGAGCAGATGGCGCTGTGTGTGATCCTGGGGTAGGGGTGAGAGCAGATGCAGCATTGTTTAGCAATGTTTTGAAAAAGGGGACGGGTGGTTGTGACCCCTATAAGCCCCGCCCCCCACCCCCGCTGTCACTTCAGTGCAGCCCTCGGCTGCAAACCATACTGGAATTTTGGCCCCCGAGAAAATGTTTGTGAGTACCCATAATCTAGAGTAAGATGTGTAGGTGATTTTGAGGGAGAATCAAGGTCTTTTTTGGGACGCTTGACGGAGGAGGTGTTAGATGTTTTTTTTGTAATTGCGCCAGCAGCATGAGATGAAGAGGCGCTATCCTTTAAAAAGACTGCAGCACTATCCATTGTTAAAGATGATGGTAGAGAAGATTTAGTTATATGTGTGCGCACCACTCGAAGAGGATTATTAGACTTGGAGAAAGATGATGACTGGCAATTCTGAGAATTATGTGGTCTCCCCATAAAAGCCAGCAGCAATTTGGTAATAGGAAGCCAGCAATGTGAGGTGTTGATGAAATTATATTAGGACGAGAAGCTGCGGCCAGAAGTTTCCAACAACAGAGCAAAGTATAATAAAAAATATATAAATAGAAAATCCTAAATTATTCTCTCATAACAGGCATGACAGAATACCACAAGAGCAAAGCACTTTACTGCTCATAGTCAAACAATTGGTGGCTAGTTTTAAGGGAAGCTTCTGAAAAGGAAAAAATCCCCTCTGTCAAAGGAAAACATTTACCATGTTATGATGAACAAACTGTGCTTTTACGTCGTCTTCTGCGTCGGGCAGGGTACAGGTGCTGGCTAGATCTTTGCGTTGTGCATAGAAAGTGTCCACTGACTCCTCCGGGAGTTGTCGGGCTTGCCGAAGAAGGAACCTCTCGTAGTCCGGGTTGGCAAGAGGTTGAAAGTGCACAGTGAAGGCCCTCTTCAGGGACTGGTAGAAGGGGGGGGGCCTTCTTCCACCACTGGCTTGCTAATTTTATGTATCACGGCGCCACTGAGGTGTAGGAGCATGGGTTATCGCCTGTCAGGATCTAACGCCACTGCTGCAAAGTAGTTTTCCAATCACTCTACCCACGTTTTCCATTTCACTGCTTGGACTGATGTCTGTTCGTCCATCACAAATGGCTCCAGTGCTCGAATGGATGCCATGGATCAGCAGGGATAGATGTCTGGTTTTCGGGCAGGTTGTAGGTGGTGGGCAGATGGCTGGTACCACCGTGCGTCAGTTTATGGATGTGATGGCTGCAGTGGGGTCTGAGGTCTTTCTGTGTGATGTTCCTTTCTTGTTTGCAACGGAATAGTGTCCATGCTTTAAGGCACTGCAGGATCTGGGCACCGGGTGTGCTCACCTTGCCTTGTTGTTGGCACTGCTGTGGTGGTTCAGCAGAAATCACTTGACCGTGGAGCATGTCTTCATGGTTTGTCCCCTTTTAGATGCTCCTCTGCACCTCCCAGAGCTGCCAGGGGGCGGGGCTACAGCCTCATAGCAAGGCACACAGCACACTCGTCCTTCCCCCGCAGGGCCGGAGCACAGCAAGCCCCTCAGCATCTCATCTTTCTTGACGCTTATGCTGATGGGGCCCTCGTCTTTTTTGGAGTGATGAAGACAGTTTCTGTTACGATTATGTATATGTTGCTGTAGGTAATTGTGATGTAAGTCTACTGTGTATGATACATATGTTGTATGTGTGTCATTTTGGTTTTTATGTCCAAAAATGAACCGAATAATTTTGCTGTAATTAAAGTACATTTTTAATGACCAATTAAGAAGCTCATTGTTAATAAATTAGTATTTATATTTGTCCCTACTATTGTACCACTTGTGTTCATACATGGGGCACTTGTCTGGCAGGGACACGGGCTGCTGAGAGAAAGCTGCACTCGGAGCGCATGTCTGGCCTCCGCTGCAGCGAACCTGCACACTATGGCTCTCCAAAGACTGGGGAGACTGCCGGAGTGACACCAACGGGCAGGGTGAAACCCTCGACCCACCACAAGCAGGTATGGAGAGAGAAAAGAAGAGCGAGAGCTGTCTCCTTGGCACTCGTCACCAGTTTTGTTGTGTGCTGGAAGGCCAGGGGTTACTATGCCCTTTACGGCAGGGGCATACTGCAATGCCATTCACGCAAGGGGTCTGGCCAATTTCCCTGTGGCACTCCACCCCCAACCAGTGGAGTAGTCCCACAACATAACACCATCTTGGGGGAGAATCCATGCCGCCATTGCGAGAACAGCAACATTTTCACATCAAAAAGTGGCGGTGGACTTAAAATCACCACGACTGCTCGAAATTCCACCATCAAAACTCTAAACATGGCTTCCTTTTTCTGATGTGTGGGTCAGTGGAGAGGAATTTACCTCAAGCACGTGGTGACTGTTTGGTATATCCATTATGTCTGTGTGTGGCAGGGATATTTATAGCTTGCTTTTCCCTCCTACAGAGGTGCTTTGCCAACTACCTTCTTATGAATGTCACAGAGCTAATACTACTCCCAGGGTGGCATACGCCTGGCATGCCTTTCACCCAGATACTTGGTGTACACAGTGATTAAATGTAGCACTTTCCCTCACGCCCTATCACATTGGGAAAAGATACAAACAAGCAGCTATCAGTGCTTGCACTGCAGGGCTGAGCTTTAGGCGGGAAGATTCACTGGCGATAAGTATGCAGTCTGCAACAGATATTGCCAAGTATTGTGGCCACCACAGTCCATTAAATCACTTTGATGCATCCCCCTAACTACCTTTTCTATTTGTTGGTTTTCATGTGACAACCTAGTGGATTCTGGGTGTTGTAGTTTTGGTTTGCTTCTATTGATCAAATAAGAGTAACTCACTTTTATGGCAATTATTTATAGGTGAAAAGTCAGGATTGGAATTGCTGTTCATGATGACCTGCCAGGGCACTGAGGGCACTATTGAATGGCGATGGATGAATTTTAAGAGAGTGTATGCAATCTGATTTAGCCTGACTTAGACATAGGGCTTGATTTATATCTTTGCATTTTAGATACTCATTTTCAATTGGGACATAATATCTATATGGCCAAGATAATCATGTGCCTGCGAAATTTAGATGCGGGTGGACCTTAGATTAAATTACAATGGAGACTACTCTGAATCTGCCAAGATTTACCCCTCCGACTGCCTTGTGGAATAAGGACTGTCAGAGGTAGACCTCATTTTGCCGCCCACCTAATTTAGACGGGTGGAATTAGAGGGTAGTTTTTACTGCCAGTCACTGCCAAGACAACCCTGGTGGTAAGGGGAAGTGAAAGCTACTAAATGCTCCATTCGCTATGGGAGAGAGCTCCCGTGGATAGGGGAGCATTTTCTTTTCATTTTCATAAAGAAAATTCAGCTTTGGGATTTTCTTTTTGAAAATAAAAAAAGAAAATAGTTTGGTGCAGGGCTCAATCATGCTGGCGGAGCCCTGCACCCACCTTTCTTTAGCATTGACAGGAAACTCTGTAACGGTGGTTCCTGCCAATGCTAAAGAAATGATCTCCAGGTAGGTGATCATTTCTAAATTTGGGGAGCAGAGTTGTCTCGGCCTGGTGGATGTTAAGTCCTCCACCAAGCCAACAAGATTACTTTGTTCACCAAAGTATAAATTGGGCCCTAAGTCACCAGGGACAGCCCTGCTTTGAGGCAACTGTAGAGCCACTGTCTTGCAGTACTACTGCAGATTGCAACAAGAGGGTACCGGGTTGCCTTCAAAAGCACTATAGATGAAAGAAAGAGAGTGCCCAAGAGACAAAACATTGTTTTGCTTAGGAAACTGAACCATAGCCAGATGTTACCATTAACAGCAGCCACTGCAGGGATGGAAGTGGCAGTTGTGGACCTTTTGAGAAATGCACTGAGGTAGACCTCAGTGGCTGAATGAACTGTTCCAAAAGTGGCATTTTAAGAAAGAATCTTTCAATGGCCTACTTACCATTACCTGAAGGCTGGTATGGAGATGATTATTTACCAATTACTGATTAATATTAACAAAAAACATGGACAGAATTCCATGCATTTATATAAAAAATTGTCTAGATTTACACCTTTTGCTTATTCACAAAAGGATACCTAGCAGGTGTGAATACCAAACAAGGAGTGGGAAGTAGGTTTTAAATGGTGCGTTTTGTGGCATGAGTTGTGGACTGGCCATATGCTCTTCAGTTTCTGGGTATTCAAAAACTCTTCTCTGGCTCTTCTCTGGCTCTTTTCCAATTTGGAGGTCTGATCCTACCATGGGCGTAAGAACATACATTCCCATCATAGGAAGGAGAATGGAGCACCATCCAAACATGGAGCTGTAGGTATGAAGCGTTTCTGCATGCGGAAAAATTCCCTACAGAGAAAAAAAAATCTATGATCAATTGTACATTAATACTTGCATTTCTCGATTCAAATTGTACCATTTGTACGATTCCAGAAATGCTAATGCTTTTAAGTACCCCGTTACTTTTCCTAGAGTGCATCTGGACAACTGCACCTGACATTGCTTTCAAGGCATAATCCTGTACACTTTTGGGAATTAGGAATTAATGTAGAAGTATATGTAAACAGAGCTGTAAATAGTCACACTTGCATTCACGTGGCGGACATAAAACACACCCATCCACCGTAGTATGATTACTTCATATGCTATGGAAATCATGATATAGCGAACAGGATATCTGTCATGTTTGTGATAGAGTAACCCATACTCCAAACTCTAACTCAGGCCCTTAATTTCTAAAGTCAGGAAAATATTATTGTACCGTCGGATTGGCTGGAGAGGATAGACAAGGTGTGCAGGCGTGTGCTCGGACAGAAAGCTTGACTTAGATTTCACAGTCTTTCAGTATAACCAAATTATCCAGCCATTGGGTGTACAATGAAATATGTATTCCCTATGAATAAAGAAATACATGATATGATAATATAAAGAAAATCCTTTAATGGGTGATGTGAGTAGGGAGAGGAAAAAGTCCTTGTTCTGAGCAGTTCCTTTCTTGGCTACACCCTCCATGATTGTAGCACATGAGGCGTAGTGATAGACTGCATGCTCACTTCAAAGGGTTTCTGTAGGAAAGTACCATCTTGCCTGGCATGTTACCCCCATATTTCACTGTATATATGTTGTTTTAGTCTATGTGTCACTGGGACCCTGCCAGGCAGGGCCCCAGTGCTCATAAGTGTGTGCCCTGTATGTGTTCCCTGTGTGATGACTAACTGTCTCACTGAGGCTCTGCTAACCAGAACCTCAATGGTTATGCTCTCTCTGCTTTCCAAATTGTCACTAACAGGCTAGTGACCAATTTCACCAATTCACATTGGCATACTGGAACACCCATATAATTCCCTAGTATATGGTACTGAGGTACCCAGGGTATTGGGGTTCCAGGAGATCCCTATGGGCTGCAGCATTTCTTTTGCCACCCATAGGGAGATCTGACCATTCTTACACAGGCCTGCCAGTGCAGCCTGAGTGAAATACTGTCTACATTATTCCACAGCCATTTACCACTGCACTTAAGTAACTTATAAGTCACCTATATGTCTAACCTTCACCTGGTGAAGGTTGGGTGCAAAGTTACTTAGTGTGTGGGCACCCTGGCACTAGCCAAGGTGCCCCCACATTGTTCAGGGCAAATTCCCCGGACTTTGTGAGTGCGGGGACACCATTACACGCGTGCACTATACATAGGTCACTACCTATGTATAGCGTCACAATGGTAGCTCCGAACATGGCCATGTAACATGTCTAAGATCATGGAATTGTCACCCCAATGCCATTCTGGCATTGGGGAGACAATTCCATGATCCCCCAGGTCTCTAGCACAGAACCCGGGTACTGCCAAACTGCCTTTAGGGGGTCTCCACTGCAGCTGCTGCTGCTGCCAACCCCTCAGACAGGTTTCTGCCCTCCTGGGGTCCAGGCAGCCCTGGCCCAGGAAGGCAGAACAAAGGATTTCCTCTGAGAGAGGGTGTGACACCCTCTCCCTTTGGAAATAGGTGTGATGGCTGGGGAGGAGTAGCCTCCCCCAGCCTCTGGAAACGCTTTGATGGGCACAGATGCTGCCCATCTCTGCATAAGCCAGTCTACACCGGTTTAGGGATCCCCCAGCCCTGCTCTGGTGCGAAACTGGACAAAGGAAAGGGGAGTGACCACTCCCCTGACCTGCAACTCCCAGGGAAGGTGCCCAGAGCTCCTCCAGTGTGCCCCAGACCTCTGCCATCTTGGAAACAGAGGTGTTGCTGGCACACTGGACTGCTCTGAGTGGCCAGTGCCAGCAGGTGACGTCAGAGACTCCTTCTGATAGGCTCTTAACTCTCTTAGTAGCCAATCCTCCTTCCTAGGTAGGCAAACCTCCTTTTCTGGCTATTTAGGGTCTCTGCTTTGGGGAATTCTTCAGATACCGAATGCAAGAGCTCACCAGAGTTCCTCTGCATCTCCCTCTTCACCTTCTGCCAAAGGATCGACCGCTGACTGCTCAGAACGCCTGCAAAACCGCAACAAAGTAGCAAAGACAACTACCAGCAACCTTGTATCTCTCATCCTGTCGGCTTTCTCGACTGTTTTCTGGTGGTGCATGCTCTGGGGGTAGCCTGCCTCCTTTCTGCACCAGGAGCTCTGAAGAAATCTCCTGTGGGTCGATGTAATCTTCCCCCTGCAACCGCAGGCAACAAAAGACTGCATCACCGGTCTTCTGGGTCCCCTCTCAGCACGACGAGAGTGGTCCCTGGAACTCAGCGACTCTGTCCAAGTGACTCCCACAGTCCAGTGACTCTTCAATCCAAGTTTGGTGGAGGTAAGTCCTTGCCTCCCCACGCTAGACTGCATTGCTGGGTACCGTGTGATTTGCAGCTGCTCCGGCTCCTGTGCACTCTTCCAGGATTTCCTTTGTGCACAGCCAAGCCTGGGTCCCGACACTCTAACCTGCAGTGCACAACCTTCTGAGTTGTCCTCCGGCGTCGTGGGACTCCCTTTTCTGACTCCGGGTGGACTCCGGTTCACTCCTCTTCTAAGTGCCTGATCCGGTAGTTCTGCGGGTGCTGCCTGCATCTGTGAGGGCTCCCTGACTTGCTGGGCGCCCCCTCTGTCTCCTCATCCAAGTGGTGACATCCTGGTCCCTTCTGGGCCACAGCAGCATCCAAAAACCTTAACCGCGACCCTTGCAGCTAGCAAGGCTTGTTTGTGGTCTTTCTGCGTGGTAACACCTTTGCAAGCTTCTTCACGACGTGGGACATCCATCCTCCAAAGGGGAAGTTCCTAGTCCTCTTCGTTCTTGCAAAATACCAAGCTTCTCCCATCCGGTGGCAGCTTCCTTGCACCCTCAGCTGACATTTCCTGGGCTCCTGCCCACTCTCAACACTATCGCGACTCTTGGACTTGGTCCCCTTGTCTTACAGGTACTCAGGTCCGGAAATCCATTGTTGTTGCATTGCTGGTGCTGGTTTTCCTTGCAGAATCCCCCTATCACGACTTCTGTGCTCTCTGGGGGTTGTAGGTGCACTTTACACCTACCTTACAGGGTCTTGGGGTGGGCTATTATTCTAACCCTCACTGTTTTCTTACAGTCCCAGCGACCCTCTACAAGCTCACATAGGTTTGGGGTCCATTCGTGGTTCGCATTCCACTTTTGGAGTATATGGTTTGTGTTGCCCCTATACCTATGTGCTCCTATTGCAATCTATTGTAACGTTACACTGCTTGCATTACTTCCTTTTGCTATTACTGCATAATTTTGGTATTGTGTACATATATCTTGTGTATATTTGTCATCCTCATACTGAGGGTACTCACTGAGATACTTTTGGCATATTGTCATAAAAATAAAGTTCCTTTATTTTTAGTATATCTGTGTATTGTGTTTTCTTATGATATTGTGCATATGACACCAGTGGTATAGTAGGAGCTTTACATGTCTCCTAGTTCAGCCTAAGCTGCTTTGCCATAGCTACCTTCTATCTGCCTAAGCTGCTAGAAACACCTCTTCTACACTAATAAGGGATTAGGCACAAGGTGTAAGTACCTCTGGTACACACTACAAGCCAGGCCAGCCTCCTACAGTTTCTCATTCGTATTGACAGATAACAAATGTTTATTTTTACCCAAAATTATAATAATTGTTTCATCAGCCTCGGAAGGATGAACAACTGAGTATGTGAATCTTTGACTGTGAGGTCAAACAGCAATCCCTGCTGTGGATGCATTATCGCATTATTGGACTCTACTGCACTCTTTTCAAAGTCCCAAGCTCAGTTGATGCACATTACTTGTAGAGTGCAGGTATCCCAGCATTCAAGTTCTGCTCACATTCAGAGAGACTCAGAAGCAGCTGGTGAACTCTGACAGTGATTGGTGTCAACTGGAGCTGGACAAGGTCAGCAAATTCATAGGCAGAGCTAAATAAGGGATCAGACTTTGCTGTAGAGCCAAAGAAGTAGCCAGGTGGCACGACTCAAAGGACTCTTGTGAACATCATGCATCAGATATCATGCAAAAATAGGAATTTATCTTTTTTTAAAGTTTCATTTTAGTACATTGGCTTAGAGCACTGCAGTGATCAATGTTTATTGAAATGATTAGCTTATTAAGATGCACTTAGAAACAGTAAGGATCCTGTCTCTTAAATGCCACCTGGCACTGCCGTCAGTGAACCAAGGGTCAGAATTATGACTTTTTGGTGCAAGGCAGCACAACAGGTCATTTTGCTGTGCTAATCTGCTTCAGAGGGAAAGGGCAGGAATGCGCCATTTCTGATGGATACAACTATTAATATTGAGGGGTGATTTTTACTGGATCCGAAGCTCACCTTTCTATTAGTAAAATATAATCTCAACAAATACCCAGTCAATCTAATCTGAGGTGCTTAAACTAAGAAAAAACCTCCCCAACTAAAACCTAGCAATGATAACATCTATGAATGTTATCCTCAACTCTAATCACAGTAAGCACTTGTCACATTCCTTAATTCACTAGTAGATCGTCTCTCAGTATATAATCAAATGTCCTCAAATAAATCCAATAGAATCCAACATTTGGCATGTATTCTTCTTTATTCTTCTTATTGATTTCGTCCACCCAGCCCTTCACAATCTCTTCTTGATATCCCCTGGTTATAAATCGTTTCCCCATATCCTGAATACAATTATAAAAATCCTTGTCTTTACTGCAGTTGCATCTCGCTCTTACCATTTCTCCAAATGGTATTTCCTCAATATAGCCATGCCTGGCTCAGGGCTTCTGGTTTCTGCTCAGATGTTCAGACCACTCTTATGGACCTTCCTTTTGATGGAGAGAAGTTGTTTGGGTCCAAAGAAGACTCAGCTTTAGAACGATTTAAAGACAGCAGAGCTACTGCAAGGTCTTTGGGACTCCAAGCTTCATCGTCTACACCCCTCAGGTCTTTTAGAAGGTTCAGGGGTTCTGGCCGGGGGTCCTCTTTCCATGGAAGGCCACAATCCAGCGTTCAGCAGCCTGTCAACCCTCTTTACAGATCTTATATAGGTTAGTGGAGGGTAAGGATGCAAGGAGCCACTCAGCAGCCTTCCGCTTTATCCTCTTCCTCTGGGGGAGCCCATCAAGGAAAGCATCCCTAGTTTTCTCTCTGTTTTGCATCATGTTTCTCCCATAAGTGTTTTCTCCATGAGTGGGAGTTAATCACATCAGACTCTTGGGTGCTGAATATTGTGGGGAAAGGTTATGCCCTTCCTTTTCCGGAGTTTCCCCCTCCTATTCCTCCCCATCATTTGTTTTGCATGAAGATCATCTCCTGTTGCTTCAATAGGAGGTGCAGGTCATTTTGTTAAAAGGTGCAGTGGAATTGGTTCCGGAGCAGGAGAAGGGTCAGGGATGCTATTCAAGGTATTTCCTGATTCCCAAGTAGGATGGTCCATTGAGGCCTATCCTGGATCTGAGGATTTTGAATTGGTTCCTCAAATAGGAGAAGTTCAAAATGCTGACCGTAGCATAGGTGCTTCTTGCGTTGAACAAGGAAGAGTGGATGGTGTCTGTCGACTTGCAGGATTCTTATTTTCATATCCCCATTCTGAAGTCGCACAGGAAGTATCTCCGGTTTGTAGTAGGGCCACAACACTACCAGTTTGCGGTCCTTCCTTTTGGTCTTACTTCTGCACCTCGAGTCTTCACGAAGGTGATGGCAGTGGTTGCAGCGGACCTCAGAAGGAAAAGAGTATCTGAATTCCCTTACCTGGACGATTGGCTGATCAAAGCCGGGTAACCAGAGCTCGTGCTGCATCACTTGCAAGTGACAACCCAGTTGTTTGTTCAACCTGGGCTTTACAGTAAATGTGCCCAAATCTCACCTGGAGCCCTCTCTGCACCTCCTGTTCATAGGGGCAGTACTGGACACAACATTGTATCAGGTCTACCTTCCTCCTCAGAGGATTCGGGACATTCAAGTATTGGTTCCAATATTTCAGAATGGTGCAGCTGTTCCAGTCCTCAAGGTCCTACGTCTGCTCGGTCTGTTCGCTTCTTGCATTCAGTTGGTCACTCATACACGTTGACACACGAGGGCTCTCCAGTAGAGCCTCCGCAAGCAGTGGTTTCAACACAAAGGGGATCTCGAGGAGTTGATAACGATCTCCAGAGATGCTGCAGTGGATCTACGATGGTGGGCTGTGGACGGAAACCTTTCCCAAGGAAGGCCATTTTATCTACCACCTCCGTTGGCCACGGTCATAACGGATGCTTCCACTCTAGGGAGGGAGCTCATATAGGGGACCTGGAGATCAAAGGTCATTGGTCTCCAGTGGAACATGTGTTTCACATCAGTCTGTTAGAATTACGGGCAATACGTCTGGGTCTCAAGGCCTTCCTCCCGTCCCTTCATGGTCAGTCAGTTCAAGTCTTGACGGACAACACTACTGTGATGTGGTACATCAACAAGCAGGGAGGAGTAGGGTTGTACCTTTTCTGCAGAGAGGCTCTGTGGCTATGGTCCTGGGCACAGGACCATTGGATTTGCATAGTAGCAAATCATCTGGACAGAGTTCTCAACGTACGTGCGGACAGTCTCAGTTGGCATTTCTTGGCCGATCACGAGTGGGGTCTCCATCCAGACCTGGTTTTTCACATCTTCCAGATGTGAGGATTTCCACAGATAGACCTGTTTGCCACTCAGGAGAACGTACACTGCCCATCGTTCTGCAGCCTCCAGTGTCCGGTGCAGGGGGACTTGGGGGACTTGGGGGACGCACTTCAGATGTTTTGGTGCGACCAGTTGCTTTACGTGTCCCCCCCCATACCTTTGATTCCTCGAGTTCTGAGGAAGATTCGTCAAGATCGGGCTCAAGTCATTTTAATAGTCCCAGGTAGACCAAGAAGGTGTGATACACAGACCTTCTCCAATTCTGATTGTGCCTGCTGCTCCATCTCCTTACCCTCACCTCCAGAGCCTGCACCTACATGCCTGGAGATTGAACAGGGCAATCTGAGTTCCTTTTCTCTCCCTCCAGAAGTGGTGGATGTTATCTTATCAACCAGGCGATGCTCCACCAAGACTGTCTATGCTAACAGATGGGCAAAATTTGTTACTTGGTGTGGAGAGAGGCAACTTGTTCCCTTAAAATTTGGCTGATGTTTTGCTTTTTGCCCTATCCTTGGTGCCGAAAGGTTGTGCAGTTGCGAGCGTGAAGGGTTATTTGTCAACGCTGCCTGCCTTTCTTTGCCTTCCTGATCAGCCTTCCTTGTTTAAGTCCCCTATAGTTATTAGGTTCCTTGAAGGCTTGACTAACAAATTTCCTCCCACTCCGTTTGTCAGGCCTCAGTGGGATTTGAATTTGGTTCTGACTTTTTTGATGGGTTCATCATTTGAGCCTATGCATTCTTGCCCGTTGAAGCTTTTAGTTTTAAAAACAGTTTTCCTAATGGCTATCACGTCAGCTAGAGGTGTGAGTGAGCTTCAGGCTCTTAGTGTGAAACCTCCTTTTACTACCTTTCATGATAACAAGGTGGTGCAGAGAACCAGGGCAACTTTCCTTCCTAGAGTGGTCACTCCCTTTCATATGAGTCAGTCTATAACACTCTCGGCCTTTTACCCTCCTCCCCATCCATCGAAGGAGGCGGAAAGACTTCATCTTATTGCATCCAAGAAGGACTATAAGGGGCATATTTATACTCTGTCTGCGCTGAATGTGCGTCAACATTTTTGACGCACATTCAGCGCAAACGTTGCCCCGTATTTAAACTTTGATGCCCGAGCCCACAGACGTCAAAATTCCGCCGTGTGCATCATTTTTGGGATGCGGCAACCTGCCTTGTGTTAATCATATGCAAGGTAGGCGTTCCCGTCCAAAAAATGACTTAAACGGCCGTGCATCATATTTATGCTTTCGGGCAAAAACGACACAAGGCCGGGAGGCGGAGTCGGAAAATGACACACAGCCCAATTTGCGTCAAAAAGTAACGCCTGGGTCAGGGCAGGCATTAAAATGGGGCAACACACCTGTATTTAATCAGAACACACAGAAGCAACAGCAGAGCAGCAGAGCAGCAACAGGGAGACATGGAGGTGATTCTAATCCAGCATGCACGCAGACGCAGAGCCCAGCAGCAGCTACAACAACACCAGCAGGGACCCCAAAGGCAGCGCAGAAGGCAGGAGAGGATATTCTGCCCCAGAACAACCCTTCAGGGCCTCAGGGAACACAACATCCTCCAGAAGTACAGGTTGAACTGGCAGGCCATTCAGCAGCTGCTGCGCAACATTTAACCGCAGTTGGCCCCCACTTTGCTGACACCCCGCACCATCCCAACAGAAACCAAGCTGCTTACCGTACTTCATATGCTGGCAAGTGGCTCTTTTCAAACAACTGGTGCCCTGGTTGCCAGAATATCACAACCATCATTCTCCGCCTTTTTGCCCAAAGTACTGGATGCCATCATTGGACTTACACCCAGCCACATCTGCTTCCCTAACACACTGCAGAAGCAGCAGGAAACAAAACAGGGGTTCTACCTCATCAGTGGCTTCTCACATGTCCTTGGTGCAATCGACTGCACACATGTATGCCCTGTGCCACCTGCTCTAACTGAACACCTCTACCGCAACAGGAAGCACACACATTCCATCAACGTGCAGGCCATAGTCAATCACCAAGGATTGATCACCAACATCGTGGCTAAATATCCTGGCAGTATCCATGACTCATTCATCTTCCGTCACTGCACCATCAATGAACACTTCCAGGATGGACGGTATGGCAATGGACTACTTGTTGGTGAGTACAAAAACCTACTTATATACACACTGCACAGCAACCCTCAAGGACACGCAACACATACACCACAACACCAACATGTGAACAGGGACACACTGAGGTCATGACATCGCTAGCCATGTTTCTTAGGTCTACAGTGAACCTGTAACACATCTGAAATGACTGTACAGCCTAATGTTAAGATGTCAAAGATCACAACGTGTGGAGTGGGTTGCATAAATGTCACCTTGCAAAAGGTAAGTGTCCCAATGACGTTTACATTAATCAATTGCATAAGTCTAAAGGTATGGGATGTCCAGGGTACATTTATATGAACGTGTTACCACCACTGTCAATTTAAACCTGTGTATGGAACTATCATCTCACCCCAGTGAAGACACACGGGCACCTGTATCACAAGTCACAATGCTAGGGAGGGCACACTGTACTGCAAATCCCAAAACATACTGCTGACAACCAGTTAGCAGTCAAACACTCGTTCAGCCAAGGAAACAACACAATGCAGATGGTACATCCTACAAGCCTAGGATGGTACATTATAACACAAAAGAGTCACAGACAACACAAGACAACTACTGCCATGAAAGGTCATTTCAATAGGGCCAGCTACATCAACATGATCCCATTTATTTTCTCTTGCAGCTGATCAGGGGTATGGCATCCAGCCATGGATAATGACATCTATTGGCAACCTGAGTACTGCTGCAGAGCGTGCCTACAACGACGCACATAGGAGGACACGCAGCATAGTCGAGAGGACCTTCGGCATCCTCAAGTCAAGGTTCCGGTGCCGCAACATCACTGGCAGTAGCCTCCTATATTCCCCGGAGATGGTCTGTAAGATCATCTTAACATGTGCAATATTGCACAACACTTGCATCAAAAGGAACATTCCCCTCCTGGAACCAGAGCCACACATGCCTGAAGAGGAGGAAGAGGAGGATGGTGGCCTGCAACATGAGGGGGAACTACAGAACACGGCCGCTGGTATACACAGGCGGCAACATATCGTCAACAATTTATTTTAAATATAATCACCTTCACCACTTTAGTTAACTAATTTAAATAAACATCTATAATAATCACCATATCATGGTCTGGCTATTCATTTTTGCACACCTTCATCTCTACTTATCAGAATAAGAGTGTTGCCTCATGGAGCATTGCAGAGATACTGATTAGGACACTGAAAATCCCAGAGCTAATGTGACGCCTAACATACAATGGTCACATACACACACACTGTAAATGACATCTATCATGTACATTTCTCCTTTGAAGGCCAATAGCAGAGGACCACACCTATTTCACACATACATGTTGAAATCAAGGTCCAACGCAGCATATGGCACACAACTAAGACACCATCACTCAATAAGGGGAAAACAAGCCCATACATGAGGCAGTCAATGTGCTTTTGCATCAGTAACAGGAATGTCTGACCAGACCCTTGACAGCAGCAAGTCCAACTGCATCCAATATTTGCAAGGACTATCTGTGACCAGAGTTTCATAGAAGCAGAACATAGACAGCGCAAGTGCCACACATATGAGCAGCATTGCACACATGACATTCCATGTACATGTCAGGCCATTTCCTAACTCCTGACACACCCATGCACCTGGTCACAACCCACCTGTCGGAAGAGGTCCCTGGAATACTAAGATGTGTACCCTGATATTCCCTCCTCTACACACACAGACCGACATTAGCAATCCAGTGTGCTACACCCTTTCCTATGGTATGCCATTGTCATAGAACATCTGACGTCAGGTTAATTTATACACTGTCTTCTAGTTTCAAAGCCCTGTTAGCACCTGTAGATTGCTTCCCGTGTGAAAATGTCTGTTGGCCCTTAGAATGCAAATCTCACCTACAGGACTTGTGAGAAACAGATGCAGCCCACACCTGTGATCACCTCCATGCACACCACCCATTTCAACAAGCACTGCCCCTGCTGATGCCTGGAACAGAATAAAACTTGCCATTTAGTCAATTACACCGTTAAGCATTGATACTAATTAAGCTGTGTAACACAACCCTTGGGTTCATTTGTCACCTTCAAAAACACAGGACATACACAGTTTGACATGTCAACTGTCTAGTTTGTCCTCCAAACAGTCTGAGTCAGACCACTGATTATGTAACTTGTCAAATTGCTGTATCCTAATTCACCCTGCATTCTGTCAGCCTGACTGGCATCTGTCTGTGCATCACACTAAAGTATCCCTGTGTCTACATATGTACCACACTTGCGTTAGCAAACCTCTCATCCATCAGGGGGTATTGAACATGGGCTTCTTCAAAGCATACACAAATACATTGTATAGCATCATCTGCCTTTTAACTGTACCATTTGAGTAAAATCCTCTGGGAAAAGCAAAATTCATGGCCCATCCCTTGTCTGGGTCTCATTTATGCATGAATGACAAAGTGTGACAGTGTCCCAGGGCCGTAGGCAGGGATTGGGTACGGGGCTTTCAGCAGAACCAGCAACCTCTGATAATGTCCATGAAAAATACAAACATGTCAGGACCATGACAGTTCACACACAGAATCACAGTGCTCACAACATTTTGATGGGCCGTGTGTGGTGAATAGCTGCAATAATAATCAGCACAGAGGCTATGATGTTCCCAGATGCAGTGGGAATCGCAGAGGCTAACCTGTGTACAAATGTTGTAATGACACCTGCCGGAACATGACACCCGAGACATTATCTCACTCAGCACACCAAGGTTGCCCTGTTGACTGTCTCATTACACGTCTTTAGTGACAGGGTGGGACCATCCCCATGTAGGTTCACATGTCCTCATCCACTTTACTCACATTGATCAACCAAGGATACTCAGTTAATACAGGAATAGCTGCCACTGACTCATGATGAGTCATGGACCGAACTGTGACAAATTACACCCCAAACAATATACAGGATCATCATTGGACCACACACATGAACAAGACACCTATGTGCAATTGATCACTGGAAATATGTGGACACATGCTGTCTTGTATGCTGGTCCACCATAGCCAATTGATAGTTGGGGCTCACTTCTATGGCCTCAGCTGTGGTGTCATCATACATTTGAGATTCACCCTTGTCTGTCTGTGCAAACAACATGGTACCCACTTCTTCAATGCATGTGTATGACTCACTGTGGGATTCACCAACTAGTGCCTAGGAAGCTATCTGGTGCATGCTATGTCACGTGTGGTGTCTACGTTACCCTAAATCTTGGAAGTCCACATTATGGATGTTGCTACATGTATGACTAACACATGCCCTCTCTCATTTCCACAATGACTTGCATCTAAGGATTGGACACATGGACGTCACATTCATACAAGCATATGTGCAATAATGCATCATGTGATACACACACACTTGGCCAACAAATACATTAGTTGCCAAAGCACACACTTTGAGCCAAAGGCATTTAGGTATTGTACATATGTGCGTCACATTGCTATCCTCTCCTGATGCCAAACATGCACAATTTGCGCAACACATATATGTAGGCCACACTTATGACCAACTATTGCATCAGCCAACCGTAATAATACTGTGAAGGGAGTAGCGGATCATGGTCCGCTGCAGTATGATGTCACACATGTGAACATACACCATCAACACCATAGTGTGTTCAATCAGCCTATCTCTGATGTGTCCCAAATGTAACATAACAAAAAAATCAGCTCTGATTTAGTCAGCCTGTCAGACCCACATTCTCCAAGATTGGTACAGCAAATTGCTTTCCAATAGACTTCTGCTTCCCTATTTACCAACATAATTATGAAACTATAGGTAGAACCTCCTAGCAGCATGTACTTCCACATGTAGTGCTACAAGTATGTGGAACTTGAGCGCAATGGCCTAGGTGTGCATGCAATTCATGATCATGGGTGTTCTTGCAACTCTGTGTCTGATGTAAGTCAGGCCTTACTGGAAGTATATGTTGTGTACCAAGTTCTGCATTTCCTAACATGTGTGGCCCTATGATTGGTCTAGGGTTTGCTGACTCCTAATTGTTGATAGACCTTACCTGTGGTGTGTGTGTAGAGCCAAACATGTGTGGAGTTTTCTATACACTCCTCGGTGTACATGTTGTTGTAAGTTGATAGTTGTTTATCCACCCCCCCACCCTCAAACACGGGCATGGGTTTGTGAATGGGGTACCTAGTACTGATGCTACCAGTATGTTACACATACATGTGAATAAGTGACTGTTTGGTTGGAACCTAGTATACACACACTCAGGTTTGGCACTTGGTACCATACTGGCAAGTCCAGTTACAACTTGCAGACCATGTGGCTTTAGTTTTGCTTTCCGTACACTGACATTTGTAGCCCAGGTCTTGGCGGAGAATATGCAGCATGATTCTTAGCTGATAACTGGCAGAACTCAGATTGCAAGTCAAAGCCAGTTGTTACCCATCTTGTAGGTTATGAATGTGCTATGTGTGATGTGACCTTTGTAGGCTGGCCTGCCATGTACTTCCTCAGGGACATTCAATGATCTGTATTATGATATGAGCTGTTGCAAGTACAGTAGATGTATTGTCTGATTAACTTCTTGTGCCATTTCACACAATGCAGTTACTAATGTAGAATATTTGCATTTGTCTTCACAGCTGCAAACATGACTCCAGACCAGGTCCGTGAATTCCAGCGCCGGGCCATGAGATACCAGCACATCCTGCTGGTGGAGTCGGGGTTCAGGAGGATGGCCCAGCGATATCGCCATGAATGGGCCTCCGGGGCATGGAGAGCCTTCCCACAGGGTGGCCCTACTTTGCCCACCACAGCCACCACCAGCACAACCACCACTTTAAGCCAGGTGGCCCCACCCACAGCTGGGACTGTTGTGCCTACATCTGCTGGACTTCCAGGCCCCAGCATTGCTACAGGTGCAGGCAGGCCCACTGGGCCTGGCACCACACACACACAGACCTCCTCCACCGGTACCCAGACTGCCACTGCTCCATCTGTTGACCCTGCAGCCTTCCACAACATGGAACGGAAGATGGACCGTGTGCTGCGCAAGTTGAGCCACCTGAGCCGGGATGTGCGCCACATTAACCGGCGTGTTAAGTCTATCAAGAGGACCCTCCGGAGGGCCAACCTCTAGACATTTTTTGATGGACATGATTCCCTCCCCTCCCTCCTCTTTCCTTGTTCTTATAGTTAGTGGGCTTAGGGGGTTTAGGGGGTCATTACAACATTGGCGGTATAAGGCGCTTACCGCCATGCAGAAGACCGCCAATACACCGCCGCCGCCGCGGTAGACCGCCACAGCTATTATGACACACATCACGGAATCCACCGAAATTCAGACACCCACACAACACCGCCAAACCAAAGCTCAGCGATAAACTGGAGGAAACACATCCTCCACCTCCACGCCAACAGAAACAGGCCCATGCCATTACGACCCACGAATCCACGCGGCTTTCAACCGCGGTATTCCATTGGCGGTACACACAGCCGCGCTCAAAATACACACACATCTCTAAAACACCGCCACATTGGACAATTCCAAATACACACACCTGATACACATACACACACCACTCCCACATACTCAATACTATATAAAACACACACCCACATCACCCACAAACCCCTACGACCACAATTCACGAACGAAGGCCAGAGAGATAGCACAGAACAGACAACCCCATCACACAGGGGCACACAACACCATCACCCACGCAACATCCAAGCACAAAACACCACATACCACTACACTCACCACACTCATCAACACAGACACCACCCCACACATCACACACACCACCCCATGTCACGCCAAAGACACCCCCGCTTCTCCGAGGAGGAGCTCAGGGTCATGGTGGAGGAAATCATCCGGGTAGAGCCACAGCTATTTGGCTCACAGGTACAGCACACATCCATAGCCAGGAAGATGGAGCTATGGCAAAGAATAGTGGACAGGGTCAACGCTGTGGGACAGCACCCAAGAAATAGGGAGGACATCAGGAAGAGGTGGAACGACCTACGGGGGAAGGTGCGTTCCACGGTATCCAGGCACCACATCACGGTACAGCGGACTGGCGGCGGACCCCCACCTCCTCCCCCTCAACTAACAACATGGGAGGAGCAAGTCTTGTCCATCTTGCATCCTGAGGGCCTCGGAGGAGTCGTTGGAGGAACGGATACTGGTAAGTCTAATCTTAACCATCATAACCCCCACCCTACCTGCATGATATTACACACCCCCAACATCACACCCTCCCCTATCACCCCAAATCCTCACCTATCTCCCCATAACACCAACCACCCATCCCAACCCCAAGACCTGCATGACATAACTAAGCATGGACACCCATCACCAAAGCATGCCCACTGCACAGACCCACAACACCCCCCAACCATCAGCACACAAGCCCCCACACAGGAATGCCTTCGCTGGGGTTCACGAACACCCAACCATAGCACACCATGAAACACACACATGCAATAATCATGTACTTATACCCCCGCAGGAACCCGAAGGAACTTCACCACACCAGAAGGTCCAGACAACACCACTCCACCCCCAGAAGAGGCCCACAGTGACGACAGCAGCTCTGCCCCACTGGATCTTGATGACCAGCCCGGACCATCGTGGGCCTCAGGACAGTCGGTTCCCCTTGCCCAGCCACAGCCCAACACCAAGCTTACACCCTCTGGTAACACCAGCACAGCACCCACCCAGCAGGCCCAAACCTCCCTACCCAGGACAGGTCAATCAGCGGTGTGTCCACCACTACAGGGCACCCAGGCTAACCCACCACCCCAACAACAACAGGGACCTGGGGGCAGTGGTAGTGGGCACACGGTCCAGGGGACGGAGGCACAGGAACACAGGGGAACTGGGAGGGCTGCTGTGCGACAGAGGGAGAACAGGCCAAGGGAACCAACTCTCAACGAGGCCCTCTCCTCCATTATGGGAGCATACCACCACTGCCAGTAGACGGTCCTGGACAAGTTGCAGGAGACCCTGCGTCTGCAGGAGGAACAATATTTGGGGTTCAGGGAGGAGCTCAGGACCATCGGCTCCGCCCTGGGCACCATCGTAGGGGTGCTGACGGACATTCAAAAGACCTAGAGGGACACCGTGGCACTCCAAGGGGCCCCTGACACTAGCCACAACGATGAAATGCCCAGCACCTCCGCCGGGCCTAGTGGACAGGACGCCCCGCAACAGGACCACCACACCAGCACCCCATCCCCTGCACACGGACAACCACCACGCAAGCGGGCCCTGAGATCCAGGAACAGGACAGAGCAAGATGGCAAGACCCCCGCCAGGAAATAGGACCACCCTGTTTGTCCCCCCACTGTCCCACTTTGTTACCCTACCCAAATCGGAACTGACCTAGCTCCACTTCCAATGCCCAGATGTGCAATGTACCTGTGAGACTAATAGACTGGACTCTGCCATGGACATTCCTCCACCATCACCCATCACCATTTTACAACCCCCCTTCATTTTTTTACACTTAAATAAACGCCCTTGAAACACTAAAAACAAATGGAGTCAGTCTATGATTTGTAAATCTGTATTATCAATTACAGTTTCATAATGGGTTACCCATTGGAAGGCTAACATACCTATGTCACACACCACAAGCCCTTCAAGGATGCAAACAGTTGACACGTAGGTTACCACATTTGTGAAACTGAAATGGAAGGGGACAACTCAGTTAACAAATAGTGAGTGAAATGTCGGTACAGGATAGAGGTAGATGTGTGAAAGTTAATGTAATGGTAAAAATGAAAATGTTCTCACCTGTGTCTCACTGCAAATATTGCTGTATGACTGACTCCCTGTTGTCGTTTTCGTCTTTCTCAGCTTCATCCTCATCACTGTCCACAGGCTCCTCAGGCTCCACAGCTGCCACAACACAGTCATCTGGATCATCCTCTTGCAGAAAAGGCACTTGGCGTCGCAATGCCAAGTTATGGAGCATGGAGCAGGCGATGATGATGTTTGCACACCTTCTTCGGTGAGTAGAATAGGGATCCACCTGTCATATGGAGGCACCTGAACCTGGCCTTCAGGAGGCCGAAGGTGTGCTCGATAACCCTCCTAGTCCGCCCATGGGCCTCATTGTAGCGTTCCTCTGCCCTGGTCCTGGGATTTCTCACTGGGGTCAATAGCCAGGAATGGTTGGGGTAACCAGAGTCCCTCAATAGCCATACACGGTGCCTCTGTAGTTGACCCATCATATCAGGGATGCTGCTATTCCGCAGGATGTAGGCGTCATGCACAGAGCCAGGGAACATAGCATTTACCTGCGAGATGTACTGGTCTGCCAAACAGACCATCTGGACATTCATTGAATGATAACTCTTCCTGTTTCTGTACACCAGTTCACTCCTGCGGGGGGGGCCAGAGCTACATGGGTCCCATCAATGGCACCTATGACGTTGGGGATATGTCCAAGGGCATAGAAGTCACCTTTCACTGTAGGCAAATCCTCCACCTCAGGGAAAATTATGTATCTCCTTACGTGTTTCAGCAGGGCAGACAACACTCTGGACAACACGTTGGAAAACATAGGCTGGGACATCCCTGATGCCATGGCCACTGTTGTTTGAAAAGACCCACTTGCAAGGAAATGGAGCACTGACAGCACCTGCACGTCAGGGGGGATTCCAGTCGGATGGCGGATTGGTGACATCAGGTCTGGCTCCAACTGGGTACATAGTTCCTGGATTGTAGCACGGTCAAACCGGTAGGTCACAATTAAATGTCTCTCTTCCATTGTCAACAGGTCCACCAGCGGTCGGTACACCGGAGGATTCCGCCATCTTCTCATATGTCCCAGCTGACGGTGCCTAAGAAGGACAGCAGCGAAGAAACAGTCACTATTCCTCCAGGTAAAAACTGTAAACTTTGCACTTGAATAGCACACTACTCACCCGTTAGGGTCTCAAGGCGCTGTACTCATACCGCTATGGAACCCCTCCTGGCTTTTCCCTGTGAGGTGCCCACTCCTGGGCACCCCCAGGGTGAAGCCAGACATCCAAGCACTGGTGGGGCCGTTGTGGAGATTAAGCAAGCTATTGCCCAGAGTTGGACCCATTAATTAGATTAGGCACCGAGGCGAGAATTGTCTGGTCCAAGGGAAATTGAGCCCAAGACCTGCTGAAGCAGGGCTTGAACCCTGGTCTTGAGCCAGATCTCTGCTTCAGGGTCTGCCATTCTAACCATTGTGCCACACTTCTCCACTGCATGTACCCACAGTTACACACAAGACTACAACAGACACAAAACCCTTCCTGTATGTGTGTTGAGTGTAGGCCTCAGTATGTGTGACGCAGTTGAAAATGAATCCATCTGGGCCCCTGAAATGGCGGCTGCCTGACCTCTAAACTGGGACAATGGGATTGTGGGGTAACAGCGCTGGCGTGGACAGGGCTGGGTGGAAGAGGGAAGGGGGCAGAAGTCATACTACAGTAAAGCATGGGAATAAATGGGCCACATGGTCAGAGTATGGAGGGGGCCCCACACATTGATGGTTCAATAGGTAATGACTGTTCCTCTTCCCTTGTGCATGTCATGTAGGTCAGCGCCCACCAGAAGAGGGACATTTGGCGTGCCATCGCCAAGGAGGTCCGGACCCTGGGGGCCCACCATAGACGGGGCACCCACTGCCGGAAGAGATGGGAGGACATTCGCCGCTGCAGCAAGAAGGCGGCGGAGGCTCAGCTGGGGATGGCCTCCCAACGTGGGAGGGGTGCCCGTCGTACCATAACCCCCCTGATGTTCCGGATCCTGGCGGTGGCCTACCCGGAGTTGGATGGGCGCTTAAGGACATCACAGCAGACACAAGGGGGTGAGAACAACCTCATTCTGTGGACTTTGCGTGCAGTGGAGGTGTCTGGGTGGGGGAGGTGGGCTGTGGGTGTCCCTAGGCCAGGGCGAGTTAGGTAGGCAAGGCCCCTCCGTAATGTAGGCCATGTGGCACTCTACCCCACCTCAGTAAATTAGCAAGTTGAGATATAGTTGCCCCTGTGTCATCCATGTGTGCACATTTCCACCATTGCCATGTAGGCCATATCCCAGAAATTGCATGTGCAGAGGGCAGGAGCGCGGCGTTGTGCATGGGGCTGCTGTGTCTGTCTTGTCCGCCAACGGTAGCGGTATGCCATGCACTAAAACTCTCATTGTCCTGTCTCCCCCACTTTTCCTGCTCTCCCTGTCCTTTTGTACATCAGCATCAACAGGCGGAGGTACAGTGGCACCGGAGCACGAGGGAGCTGCATTCCACATGGCCATGGAGGGCCACACCACAGACTCTGAATACACCAGTGGGACGGAGGGCGAGGGAAGCTTCACGTCGACCAACGGATCACCAACCAGCGACACAGACTCGTCCGCCAATGTGAGCTTCCCGGTGGTGGCGGCACCATCTGTGCGCCCCACTTCTACAGGTACAGCCGCCACCCCCCCTACCAGCACCGCCCTCCCAGCAGCCCCTCAGCGTTCGCCCCGTGCCTGCTCACCCAGGAGGGTGGGCATCACCTTCGCCCCAGGCACCTCAGGCCCTGCCCCAGTCACCCCTGCTGCCCTCAGTGAGGAGGCCATTGACCTCCTCAGGTCACTCACTGTTGGGCAGTCTACCATTGTGAATGCCATCCAGGGTGTTTAAAGGGCGTTGCAACACGGTAATGCATTCCTGGAGGGCATTCATTCTGGTCAGGCTGTCCTTCAGCAAACCCTGCAATCTCTGGCCTCAGCACTGATGGCAGCAATTGTCCCTGTGTCCAGCCTCCCACCTCCAACTTCCTCCACCCAGACCCAATCCCCTGTACCCCAGCCCATCCCAAGCACACCTACAGACCAGCATGCACACAAGTCAACACACAAAAGTAGCTCAGGCAAACATAGGCACTACACATCCCACAGGCACTCACACAAGCATCACACCCATACAGACACAGCAACATCCACTGTCTCCACTGTGTCCCCCTCCTCCTCTTCTCCCGCCTCCCTCCCAGTCTCATCTGCACACACACCTGCATGCACCACATCTACAGGCACTAGGACTCGCACCAGGACACCCAGCACCACACGCCGCTCACCAGCACTCACCACCTCCACTGCCATTTACACGTCCCCTGTGTCCTCTCCCAGTGTGTCTGTGACGCCCCCTCCCAAAGTACCCAAACACCGGCAATCACTCACCCAACATCCGTCCACCTCACCACAGCCTCCAGTACCTGCACCCAAAACAGCTAAAGTGACACCTCCTACAACCACCTCCTCATCCTCCACTCCCAGACCCCCTCCAGCTACCCATCCCAGTGTTCGTCAGAAACTGTCACTCTGTCAAATTGACCTTTTTTCCCCCACCCCCCCTCCAATTCATCAGTCCCATCGTAGCGCCTCAGCCAAAAAGCCTCCAGTACCAGTGGTGCGTGTTCCAGGTTTTTGGAGTGCACCGTCCACCAGGGCAGGCAGTAGGACCCGGAGCCAAGGCACTGGCAGCCCACCCCCTTGTAAAGGCTCCGAAATTGGAGAGTGGACGACGGGACCGTGTCAAGACTCCTGGTGGGACAACAAGTGAAATGGGATCGAAGGCGATTGGTGAGTCAGCTGTAACTCCAAAAAAGGTGGGGAAGGTCCAGAGGAAGTCTACCTAGCCTGTTGTGAGTGTCACGGCAGAGAAGTGCGCCATAATTTCCGGCGGACCAGACACAACCGCCAGCACCGTCGTCACTGGTCCAGAGACCACCGCCAGAGTCAGTGCCCAGGAGGGCCCAAGTATTGTAACTGGTCCAGAGACCACCGCCAGAGTCAGTGCCCAGGAGGGCCCAAGTATCGTCACTGGTCCAGAGACCACCGCCAGAGTCAGTGCCCAGGAGGGCCCAAGTATCGTCACTGGTCCAGAGACCACCGCCAGAGTCAGTGCCCAGGAGGGCCCAAGTTCGTCACTGGTCCTGAGACCACCGCACAAGACACAGACCAGGAGGGCCCAAGTATCGTCACTGGTCCAGAGACCACCGCCAGAGTCACAGCCCAGGAGGGCCCAAGTATCGTCACTGGTCCAGAGACCACTGCCAGAGTCAGTGCCCAGGAGGGCCCAAGTATCGTCACTGGTCCAGAGACCACCGCCAGAGTCAGTGCCCAGGAGGGCCCAAGTATCGTCACTGGTCCTGAGACCACCCCACAAGACACAGCCCAGGAGGGCCCAAGTATCGTCACTGGTCCTGAGACCACCGCCAGAGTCACAGCCCAGGAGGGCCCAAGTATCGTCACTGGTCCTGAGACCACCGCACAAGACACAGCCCAGGAGGGCCCAAGTATCATCGCTGGTCCAGAGACCACCGCCGCAGTCACAGCCCAGGCGGGGCCAGGATGCCACAGCCCCGCTGGGCAATGATGGAACGTCATGCCACACACCAATGTCCAGTATGGAGATCGTCATGCCACACACCAATGTCCAGTGTGGAAATCGTCATGCCATGTCCAGTGTGGAAATCGTTATGCCACACACCAATGTCCAGTGTGGAAATTGTCATGCCACACACCAAGGTCCGTATCAGAACCGCCATGTCAAAGCACCGCTGAACAGGGCAAAGACCGCCATGGCAAAGCACCGCTGAACAGTCCAGAACCGCCATGTCAAAGCACCGCTGAACAGGGCAAAGACCGCCATGGCAAAGCACCGCTGAACAGGGCAAAGACCGCCATGGCAAAGCACCGCTGAACAGGGCAAAGACTGCCATGGCAAAGCACCGCTGAACAGTCCTGAACCCCCATGTCAAAGCACTGCTGAACAATCCAGAACCGCCATGTCAAAGCACTGCTGAACAGTCCAGAACCGCCATGTCAAAGCACCGCTGAACAGGGCAAAGACCGCCATGTCAAAGCACTGCTGAACAGTCCTCAACCGCCATGTCAAAGCACCGCTGAACAGTCCTGAACCCCCATGTCAAAGCACTGCTGAACAGTCCAGAACTGCCATGTCAAAGCACTGCTGAACAGTCCAGAACCGCCATGTCAAAGCACTGCTGAACAGGGCAAAGACCGCCATGGCAAAGCACCGCTGAACAGGGCAAAGACTGCCATGGCAAAGCACCGCTGAACAGTCCTGAACCCCCATGTCAAAGCACTGCTGAACAATCCAGAACCGCCATGTCAAAGCACTGCTGAACAGTCCAGAACCGCCATGTCAAAGCACCGCTGAACAGGGCAAAGACCGCCATGTCAAAGCACTGCTGAACAGTCCACAACCGCCATGTCAAAGCACCGCTGAACAGTCCTGAACCCCCATGTCAAAGCACTGCTGAACAGTCCAGAACTGCCATGTCAAAGCACTGCTGAACAGTCCAGAACCGCCATGTCAAAGCACCGCTGAACAGGGCAAAGACCGCCATGGCAAAGCACCGCTGAACAGGGCAAAGACCGCCATGGCAAAGCACCGCTGAACAGGGCAAAGACCGCCATGGCAAAGCACCGCTGAACAGTCCTGAACCCCCATGTCAAAGCACTGCTGAACAGTCCAGAACCGCCATGTCAAAGCACTGCTGAACAGTCCAGAACCGCCATGTCAAAGCACCGCTGAACAGGGCAAAGACCGCCATGGCAAAGCACCGCTGAACAGGGCAATGCACCGGGTAGGAATGAATGGCCCACCACATTAGGCATCCTTATCCCATGTGCAGCTGGGACAGTGACAGGACACTACCTTTCACGGGGAGACTCATCCAGTCTGGGCACCAGTACCAGTATGGACCTGCATCAACTTGAGAGACTGTGGCTTTGCACTCCCCAGGATGGCACAGTGGGCAACCCACCCACTGTAGAGACTTGAGAGACTGTGGCTTTGCACTCCCCAGGATGGCACAGTGGGCAACCCACCCACTGTAGAGACTTGAGAGACTGTGGCTTTGCACTCCCCGGGATGGCACAGTGGGCAACCCACCCACTGTAGAGACTTGAGAGACTGTGGCTTTGCACTCCCCAGGATGGCACAGTGGGCAACCCACCCACTGTAGAGACTTGAGAGACTGTGGCTTTGCACTCCCCAGGATGGCACAGTGGGCAACCCACCCACTGTAGAGACTTGAGAGACTGTGGCTTTGCACTCCCCAGGATGGCACAGTGGGCAACCCACCCACTGTAGAGACTTGAGAGACTGTGGCTTTGCACTCCGCAGGATACATCAATGGGCATGGAGCCCCGTCGTGGATCTGCCTTTGCATTCATCTGGCTGAGGTGCCCCCCCTTCCCTTCCCCCTGAGGTGCCTGTAGTGTTTCTATCTGATGCCCCAGCAGTGTTCTCTCCGATTTTGGTCAGGTATCTATTGTGGGCCTCGCCCATGCATTTTTGGACTGTTTGTGCACGGACATTGTTGTGTACATATCTGCAATACTTCTCGGATTGTATATGTAAATAGGAGTGATTTTGGAATACATATATTTGTATATTTTTGTATGACATGTATAGTGGCACATTACAAAGTTTGCCCGAAATTCGCATTGTCTTTGCATTCTTCCGGGGGGATTGTGGGTTGTTACTGTGATGTTTGTGACTGCATTGGTGTGTATGTTGTAATATGCGAGGGTGGGGGTGGGGGTGTTTGGTGGGTGTCCCCCTAACTTTTGCCTCCCCGTGTCTTAGGTGCAGTACTCACCGGTATCTTCTGCGCCTACGTCGCTGTTGGTCGTGAAGGAGCAGAAAGACAAGGGCAGGTAGTATTTGCAGTTCCGGGTCCATGGAGTCGTTGTTCCTCGTGGGATGTGTAGAAGGTGAGCGTTTTCCCATAGCAAAAGCTGTTTCCACCGTGTTTTTTTATCCACGGTGAATCCGCCCCGGAAAAGGTGGCGGATTGGCCTGTTGTGATACTGTGGGTGGTACATTGTCTTCCGCCTGTCTGTTGGCGGTGACCGCCGCGCTGCTTGTCTGTACCGCCATGGCGGGCGGTGTGTTAAAGTGGCTGTCTTTGTTGGCGGTTTCCGCCAGGGTCATAATTCCCTTTTTTTGTCCGTCTGACTGTTTGCGGTATTTCCGCATCTTTAACACCGTCCGCCAGGGTTGTAATGACCCCCTTAGTGTTAGGTTAGTATAGGCTGTTAGTTTAGTTAGTGTTAGTGGGTGGGGGGTCCGGATTCTTTCTATTTTTACTTATTAAGTGTTTGGGTTGAGCTATGTTGGAGTTCTTGTATGTTAAAAAAATATATATATATATATATATATATATATATATATATATATATATATATTTGTTTAGGATAGTATAGTATGTGTTTAGGTTAGTATGTGTTGTCCTCCATGTGTCCCGTCTCATAAGGGGGGTGGGGGTTAGATGTTTAGAATGTTTCATTACATGTGATAAATAAGTGTAGCTTAGGTTAGTTAGGGACAGTTGTGGGTAATGAGTAGTCAAGGTAGATTAGGGTAGGTAAGATTTTTCCCTCAGTTTCCTCTTCTGTGATTAGCATTTAATAAATATTTGGTTAACCCTTAATAGTATGTGTTGAATGGTACTTGATCCTGGGTTTGGATTCAGTGTACATATATTTTGTACTATTACATTCGTGTCCTATGCTACAAACAAATCCCAACTGAGCTGTACGATTGGCAGCTAGCCCAGAGCTACCTTGCAAAGTGTCCACCCTTCGTTGCAACCACCAATCACAGTTAATATGGATGACAATGTGTTTCTGTTGATAAGTGTGTTTTCAAAGTCACTAACAGTGCTTCCAGACTTGGTATTGGTGAAACAGTTTTAGGTCTGACTGCAGTGTGATGATCAAGGACACCCTTATAAGATGAGTTCTCATTGGCACTCTTGTATTCTTGTCTTCATGACTCTCATACGTCATTTGTGACACAGTTCAGCATGATTACCTATTTGTATGTAAACTCAGACACCTTCATTAATGCAGTTTTTGTAGTGTTTGTTTAGATTAGTGTGCAATGTTATATGTGCTATTATTGCATGTTGACAACATTTTGCGGCCACTATTTGATGACTTAGATATCCCCTGAGGAAGCATTATTCTGTCCAACACAGCATGATGGTGTATGGTTTCTCACTTCATCAGATATTTCCCTCAGGATGGGCAGAGTATGATGCAATCATGGGCACTGTGCAGATTTCTCTGACTACATAATATCAGGACAGTTGTATTGACAAGCTACGTAATTTGACAGTAGGCACATTTCAGTTATCTACTGCACAGTTGATATGTCACATTACCCAGAGACAGAGTTGTTGTGTAAGTGCTATTTATTGAAAAGTGCTGTTGTGCTATCTGTACATTGTCCATGATTGTGAGTCCATTATAGTGACATCTTACATTGTGATCCAACACAAGGGTTTACCAAAATGCTTTTGACATGCTGGGGTTGATGTTTCAGACAGTGCAGAGGGACAGAATTTGCCAATGAATAGGAGAGAGACAATCACTGGGCTGGGTGACAAGATATACAGTGGTTTGCAGAACAGTGCTTGAGTACAGTTGTTGCAAGACGGGCAAGTTACAAAAAATCACTGGACCTTGGTAATAGTTGGCCATGTGGCAGGGACTAGTGTTTCCGTGTCATTTTCCTTGTGAATGTGATCTGTTCCATGTCTTCTTCTTCTGATGTGTGTGTTGCCTCCTCTGTCCGTGTTGTTGTTGGTTGTGAAGGGGCAACACACACCTCAGTGTTAGAAGACGTGGAGTCAGACATCCCGGTCGCTGCTCCCTGTGAAGGTCTTAAGGGCAGTACTGCAGCAAGGAGTATCTGCTGGTTCTTGAGAATAGCAGCCACATCACGATGGTAGGCAGCCAGGTCGGCCATGAGGGGTTCAATGTTGGATTCGTGCACGCGTTGACAGGATTGCTGTTGTAGGTGTTGGGTCAACTGTATTACAGCTGTGCTGATTTCCTTCTGAGTTTTCTGCAGTTCCTGCAAGATAGATGTTAGGGCTTAGGAATAAACTAATGGGGTGAAAAGTTAGGGTTATGCAGGCGCTCAGGATCAAAAATGGCAAAAATAATTCAAATATCAAAAGAGAAATACAATGAAAAAAAAGAAAAGGGTGCCCGCACAAGGGAGCACACCCATCCCTTACAGGTTTAAACAAAACCAAACATACATGAATACAATGTGCGGCACACCTAACAACGACATTGATTGTACATCAAAGAACTACATGAGTAGTCTAGAGAAAATCAAAATGTCCATTATTTTTTATTACGTGTGTTGAAACATCCAGTTCAATTCACAGATCGAATAATTTTTCCTTCAAGTATTCCAAAACATCTTCAAGAAAGTATAACTCAAGCCAACACGTGTTTCGTCATGGGAAATTCTTGTTCAAATCCCGAATGACTTCTTCAGGGCTCCCGACTGGTAGGATTAACCATCTTTTTAAGGCATCTAGATTATTCATCGAAATAGTCTCGTAAGCATTTTGTAGACCGAACTCCTTTTGTTCCGAGTCCAAATCCTAGTAGTTAATGTTTTTCGTATCCCACACGCAATTGACTACAAAAATGATGAATATTTAGTGTGTGATTGTATAACACACTACCAGATCATTTTCTTATAGAATCGCAGAGTATGCATAATTCAACAGAGACGCGGTGCTGCGAGGGCTTGCATAGCTGCTGCCTGATCTGCAGATGACATCATGCACGAACGCACCCCCTCTAGGCTGGCTGCCATATTTTGCATCCCCACCCGCACCTCCTTGGCCAGCTCTCGCTGTACTCCAACTACAGTTCTCTCAAAGCTGGTGCCAGTGTCATCTGAGTCCTCAGCTGTATTGGAGCTGGCAGGTCTTACAATTGGGGTGGTGGGTGGATCCTCTGCGATGGCTGCTTGTTCTGTGCTCATCCTTGTGACTGAAGGTGGGGTCTGGAGGGTTTCAAGTACCTTTTGGATAGTCTCCTGGGGAATGTTTATCGGCTCGTCATCCATGTCATCAGGGTAATCTGGGACAGGCATATCCGCAGGAGATCCATCTTCATCTGCAATGAAACAGGGTACAATTAGTGTGTCTGTGTTGTGGCAATTTTGATGACATGCCTGCCTTTTGATTAATTCACTTTGTGATCTTGTTTCGTGTTAATTGCTCCAGTCCTCCAGATGGGCATTCTTCCAGGCCTATGCCCCACCTGCATGTCACATGTATGTTATTGAGTTATTAGACTTGTCGGCATCATCTCTTCTAGGTGTTGGTTTTGGCCAAATAGAGAATTGCCACCTTCTTGTCATACTCAAGCCTCATTCTCATGGTGAGACCTTTCACTAGCTGTGGGTGTTCTGATGGCCCTGGCAGCACACTTAACAATCTGGACCTGCCCCAATCTCTGATTTTTCACATCCACTTAAATGTATTTGACATGTGGCATATCCTATCCATAGCAATGTTATGATACAATATGGATTTTGGCATTGGTAATGTGTACAGCTGATGTTGGGAATGTGTGGTACATTGGATTGCCCTGATAATCGTATCAGTGTCCTCTTTCCTCCTCTGACTGTGCAGGTGTATTTCAGTGACCAGTTACATGTGTCCCCCCATCAATGCTGTTGTGTGAGCAGTATGACATTTGGGATGTTGCATTGTTACCCAGGCGCAGGACGGACCATGACATATGCAGCATGGGTGTGTCCTTAGTGCTGTGTAGCTCCTATTGTTGTTTACATTGGCTGATGTTTGCGGCATCTATGGGCATTGACAATTGACTGTACTGGGGCCTTTGTCTTGTTTCTGGGGATTGTTGAAGTTGTCATGCTCACCCCCTAATTTAAGTGTGTAGAATCCATGGGGAGGTGACTGCCATTGGCTACTTGAGCTGCACACAGAGCGGAGGTGGTAGTGACAACTGTTGTCACTGTTACATTCCAGTTGTCGGTATGGCTAGAGGTTGTTAATAGGGCCCTAGTTAATGTAGGGGGTATGGTGGCTGAGGTGTGTCGGGATGCCAGTTTGACATTGTGGCCTTCCCTCCTGGCGTGGCTTTCCCTTTGCTCCATTGTTGGCATGACAGCATGCCCCCATGGGACTGTTGTTGGTGTTGTGTAATGGTGTGCCCCAGGTCTTCTCAGAACGGGCCATGCCCCCATGCCGTGCCCCTTTACCCATGCCACTCCATGTATAAGATGACTTCCATGCATTTTGTGGTCGGTTTCCCCCCCTGCTCACAGTTAACATTATTGCATTATAATTCCCCATGCGACTTACCCTGCATGTACGTTGTCTCCTGGTAGTCTGTGCTGTCCTGTCCTTGAATCCCTGTGACGATCTCCTCAGGGAAGACGGCTGCGGCCATCTCCTCCATGTGGTCCAGGGCCTCATGGTGTGCTGGACTCCCACCTCCAGTCTGCAGTGCTGGCTTCCTGTTCCTGGCCATCTTTTCCTTGGTCCTGCGCTTGCAGTCATGCCAGCGTTTCTTGTACTCGATGACTGTTCTGCGTAATTCAGCCACACTGTTAATCTTGTCGACAATTTG
Source organism: Pleurodeles waltl (assembly GCF_031143425.1). Lineage (NCBI taxonomy): Eukaryota > Metazoa > Chordata > Amphibia > Caudata > Salamandridae > Pleurodeles > Pleurodeles waltl. The sequence continues at coordinate 87,815,486 of NC_090445.1, read as the reverse complement.
TTGCCATATTGCCTCTCTCCTACTGATTGGCAACTTTGAGGTGACAAACAGTTGGTGCTGGTGTTCCGTCACCTCTTTCACCAGAATTTCCTGCTCCTCTGCACTGAAGCGACACTTTTTTTTCTTCTTATAAGTGTCCTGGTTCTTGTGTGGTTCCTCCTGGGTGGTTCCTGGTCTGTTGTCATCTTCCTGGGGTCTGTAGTGGCATCTTGGATCCATTTTGGCTCTCCTCTGGTGAAATGGCAGTGTTCGCGTTTTTTTTTTTACGCTATTGCGTCAAAAAACTGCGCATATCCGGTTTGCGGGGTCGTAAATCGACCCACAGTCATTTCCGCCACGTTAACGTCGTTGCTTTACGACTTGACGCTGCGGGGTGTGCGTCAAAAATAATGACTCCCACCTGTGGTTTGCGCCGCCGTGCCTTCAAAGTATAAATTTGACGCCCGCACGGCGCACCAAAATGGCATTAGCCGGCGGTAATATTTTTGGCGCAAAACTGCTAAGGCGCAGTTTTGCGTCAAAAAGTATAAATATGGCCCTGAGTTTCTACATTGAGAGGACAAGAGACTTCAGAGTGGATCAACTTTTCATTGGATATGTGGGCAAGATGAAGGGCAGAACCATCCACAATAGAACCCTTTCCAGGTGGGTCATTCTTTGCATAAAGGTTTGGTATTCGTTAGCAAAGAAGGATCATCCTGAAGGTATTAGGGCCCATTCCACCAAGGCTAAGTCTGCCACTTCTTCCTTGGCTAGAGGTGTACCAGTTGTTGAAATTTGTAAGGCCGCAACTTGGGCTTCCCTCCACTCTTTCGCAAAGCATTATTGCTTGGGCTTGGAAGTTAGGAAGGACGGCCATTTTGCACTTTCTGTTTTGCAGGATTTCTTGGTTTGACCGGTCAGGCACCCACCTCCAAGTAAGTAAAATGCTTTTACTGTTGCCTGCCTGGTCATACCAAGACTTCTTTTTATTATAAAAGTATATGTTTTTGGTGTTTTATATAAACAGATATTGTGGCTTATATTTGTATTTGGATTGGTATATTTTGCTCTTGTGAGGTCGGTATTCACCTGTTCGCCTCAAAGGCACATAAAAAATGGTGAAACTGACGTCAGCATGCCAGCGAGGACTTCTTATTGCCACAATGACATCAGATGGAGTCGCGTGCGGAGCCGTGCAATTGTGACATCCTCGTCGATGTGGGGAGCTAGGAAGAAAATTTCCGTTGAATGCTCGCGCATTGCGAGAATTCATAAGGTGAGGAATCCACAGGTAGCTACTGTATCCACCAGGAAAAGCGTTACTGAAGGTAAGTAACTTGTTAATCTACTGTCCTTTCCCACTGCGCTGTTTTGGCTGCCTAGCACCAACGCAGGTGCCTGCATTGCAGAATGCAAAAAGAACAAATGATGGACGGAATGCTGAACAATGCAAACATTCACCTCCAGTCACAAGGATCTGGGTTTGCCACCACACCCACCCCAATTTGGACCCAGCCATTTGCAAACCAGTTTTGACCCTGTTTCATGGGAACAGTCCAGCCCGAACTGCCAAGCTAGGTCCTCCCTGGACTGGAAACAAGCATCCTGGGACCAGTTTCGGGGTATCACCCATCACAGTAAGCAGGGTTTCACAGAAGGTGAGTAAGTGAAAGGCTGCAAGGTCTTTACTACTAATTGTTTATTTTGGAAATGTTTAACAATGTTCAGATAGAATATGTAAACTAGAACAAGCAGTTATGAGATAGAGAGAAAATTCGAACTAGGGATTTGAGAATGAGGATCGTACAGCGCTATAATCATCATTCCTTTCCGAAGGCTAAGGGGATGGCACATCCAGCCGTCACTCAGCTTATCTGTCGACTCACAGACCAGGATAGCAGCTGCTTCTTTACTGAACAGTGGCTCTATTGCTCAAAAAAGATATCCTCTGAAACGCGTAGTAGGCCTCTCTCGGTGCTAAGTTTAGCTTAGTTAGCCAAGAGAAAGGTGGGGTTTGGGGATACTGATGTAATAAAGTCTTGCAAAATCAATATGTTACAGTATATTTTATTATTTTGCATCCTAATAAGTATCATTGGCACAAGTGTATTTTTATCATAGTTAATATTCATATTGTGTGCACTCGGGTAGGATACTGATTTCAGTAGATCTTGAAAATATATTCCTGGCTTCCTAATATTCTTTAAGTCCTGTATCTTCTTCACCTGCACATCCTGGTGTGTGGTGCGGTGTCCGAGAATGTTGCTTGGTCAGGGTTTGTGGACACTGGGTCTTTATTAGTTTTGAGTGTTAGGTGGAGCAGAGCTGGTACAGGGCTTCCAGAGGCAAGTCTTCTTTCTAATCCGTAATTTATAATAACCAAAAAATCAGCCTATGGAGTGTGCTGGACGGTCCTCCCTCCTTTGTACAAGTAGCAACCATCATGACTATAGTGGTGATGAGTGGGAGTGGCTACATGTGTTCTGTAGGAGCGCAGAGGAGCTGGCATATGAAAGACATCGGATTAATTTAGGAAACTACATAGAACTCAGTGCATACATTCACTAGGCACTGTGCACTAGAGTTAGATACTAAGGCAGAAGCAAAAGTTGGCCAAGAAATGCCAGGAACTCTTTTTAAAGTCTGTCTATCAGGCAGATTCGTGAAAGATTATTTTCTCTTTCTGCCCACCAACTGCATTTTATTCTGTTATCTTCCTACTCTTGGGACTGGAAAGCCACCTACAGTGTAAGCAGAGCAGCCACATTAGTTTTGAACACTCAAGACTGTCTTAAGTACGGTTGCCACCTTTCTCAGAGCAACCTAAAGCTCATTTATTCATATATTGATACTCTGAACATCCCAGGAGCTGGTGCTTGATTTGAATTTCATATAAAGGCACCTATGTTCTTTTTTAATTTATATCAGTCCCGCCCCCTCTTTGCTCAATATTTAATATGTAATAGTTTAGGCACCTCTCACATACAACCATCGATAAGGTTGTCACATGGCCATTATTTTACTAACAACGCCAATATTTTGTATGTCAAGGCAGTTTAAGTAAATAGGCCAACATCAACAAAGAAGTGTTCTTGCCGTTTGAAAAACGAGTTTAAAACAGAAAAAACTAAGACAATCACTTCACACATACTTTAGAGTTGTATGTGATGTTACAGAAAAACATTTTCATGGAATACCAATTCTGAAAAACAGTTTCGACCGAAACCATTTAATTGAAAATTTGAAGCTGCCGGGACTTGCGATGGAAACCCATTTTACTTTTGTTTCATTACTTTGTACTTATGTTTTGCAGCGGAAATGCCATTTGTCTTCAATGGGCCCTCTCTGTTTGTTTTCAGCAAGTATTACATATTTTACTTTTTCTGTTACCATTTCTCTTCCAACAAGAAAACACTGAAATTCTGGGGTACACATAAACCCTCCTTCCTCTGCTTTTCCCTCCTACTTCCAACCTCCCTCTTTTCAATCTTTTTTTTGTTGGGGAGGGGAAACCCCAACAACCCTGTCTGCTTTACCCTTTTTTAATATTAGTTTATTTTCCTTCTCTCCCATGGTTTTCCATTTCCCCCTTTTTGTGTGGGCAACCTTCCAAAACCTTATTTTTCTGCTTTTGCCTTTAAATGCACCTCCTCCCTCTATATTTTGTTCACCTCTTTTTTCTCTTTTTAATATTAAAATGATTCCGTAAACCAAATTTGATCCACGGTCCACATTATTTTTCTTTTTAAAATATTTTTTGTATCTTTGAGTAAATTATATAACACATTTCTGTTATTTTGAACAAACTGTATTCGTAATAATTTATTTTTCCACCTAATTACTTTTCAGTTATTTGGTTTCAAGAGCCTACTTACTTGCAACAGTGAGCATGAGGTGACAGTAAGCATGAAGCGACGCGAGCAGAGTCTGTGGTTTCAATGTGCACCCATCTCTCTGTGGCTCTCTCCCTGTGTCTTAGTAGATTGAGAGTTTTGGTAATCAGCTCAAGGTTGGAGTGCAAGTGCCCTGCCTCTCTACGAGTCCCATTCAGAAATCAAAGTGATTCTTATCGCCAGTGAGCTCAAGCAGCTGATTGAGTCTCAAGGGTTTGAAACGGTGGATATTAGAAGATATTATGGCCAGCTGGTGGTCTTGGTGACCTGCTGAATGTTGGAGACATGTCTTAATGCCTGAGCGTCTACTGCACACAACCATGACTTCTTTGTTAGCTTGCTGTTCTCTACTTCTTGTTGCCAAACTACCGTAAATGTCATTGACGTACTACCAGTTATGAAGGCAAGCATGGTGGGCATATTTTGATAAGACTCTTTGGGGCCATTGCCAGACCTGTTTGACATCAGAGCATTGGCAGTGAAGTTTCATTAAGAAACATCTCCTTTGGAGACATGTGAGTTTTAATGCCACACATGTCAACAAACCAATGACTATAAAAAATGTAGATGCTGGCAGGCGTAACTCAGGACAGCACTAGTCATATAATATAATAAAGGTACCGTTAGTAGTGATTTTAGCCTTACAAAGTCCAGCAGAGGTAGAGCATCATCATAAAAAAGGACAAGGGAGCCCACATGAATGAAAAACACAGGAGAGAAAAAATAGACAAACAACCCACCCACTTGACTACTGGCCCCCGAGACACTTGACATGCATAGCCCCTGGGATCCCCCCATCATAACAGTAATGCAATGCAATGAAGCAAAGAGAGGAGATGGCCACTAAGGAGAGACAGCCGGGGCTGGGATCATTGCTACAGCATCTGAGGCTGGCAATGGAGCGACCAGAGGTGGAGTCATCAATGATCACCTGGCCCCCACAATCATCTCACAGGCAAGCTAACAAGATAGCATCCCATGTAGGCAATATCTGTACTTTCCAAATGCCTCGAGCCTCCTCCCTGCAAATCGCCTCCCTTTCACAGTGTGACCACTTTGTCAACTCTAACCACCAGCGGTAAACATCAAGATCCCAGGCAAACTTCCAGGACATGGTCAGTTGCCATCATGCAAGAATCAAGGAGAAGTCTAAGAACCTATCCATGGTCTTTCTAGCTGCAAAACGGTCATGAAGGCATAGCAAACATAAAGAAGGACTGAGAGGAAACTCTCTAGCTGTGGCCCTGTGAACCACCTAGAGGACCACTGTCCAATAGGGTTATAAGAGCAGGCAACACCAGTCCATGTGGAAAAAGTCTGCATCCTCAACGGCGCACTGGGGACAGTCCGAAGGAGCTGCAGGGAACATGGCATGTATATGGGGGGAGTCAAATAGGCCAGATGCAGATAAAAGAAATGGATGAGTTTGAAGCGAGAGTTCCTAGATACCCTAGAACTGGATTCCAGGATCCTCCTCGAAGAGGGATCAGTGAAAGGTGACCCTAGATCCGCCTCCCAACTTGGCCAGAGGGCCGCTAGGACCAGTCATGCCCCCTCCAACAATGCCCTATAATATAACATGACCGATTTTGTTCAACCCGTAATCAGAAAGAGATAACGCAGGCAGTCATATTCCAGAGGTTCCACAACAGCGGTGCCCCACCATTCCCATAGCTTGTGGGTCAGGGCTACATGGAGTATGAAATGTCCCTCTGAGATATCATAAGAGTTCCAAAGGTCTGAGAAAGGAAACAATTCTCCCCCTTAAAAAGATAACCCAGGACACCAATCCCCACTGCTGACTACTCACGGATACCCGACCACCACCCGGGCAACCCCACTGTTGAATTAACAAAAGATGGAGTTCACTGGAGTAAGGGTCGGCGTATGAGTCCACTGTAGGGCATAAGTCTAAACATAACTTGCTGCCCTAATCAGGATATTCAAAGTCCGCACTTTGGAAGCAGGTGTTGGCTTCAGGAAAAAAAACACAACAGGCAATCCTTGGAAAGAGAGCCACCCTCAGCAGTTCCCACACAGCCCCAAAGAAAGACCTGTCAACGTGCCATCCATTAAAGTTGTGCCACTAGGTAATACAATTCCAAGTCAGCCGCAGCGAGGGCCATCTCGGCCATGGGCAGCTGCAGCTTTCAGAGACCTACGCAGTGATGTGCCCCAGTAAAGCAAAAGAAGCAAACTAACCAGCTTCTGAAAGAATCACTGGGGCAACTCCAGTGGGAGCGCTGCAAACAAAAAAAGAAGTTGCAGTAAAATAATCATTTTGGAAACTGCCACGCGGCCACTGACCGAGAGAGGCAATGTAGTCCAGAAGGCAACGGAGTGAAGCTGCCCAGCCAATACATGCCCAAAGTTCCCCCTCATACAACAAATTCGGGGAGCAGTAAACAGCTACTCCCAAATACCGAACTGTATCGCACTCCTACCTCAACGTCGGGACCGTAGGGATGGGGTCACATTAAGGGGCATCCCCCTCAAGGGATAAAATCATGCCTTGGCACAATCGACCTCAAGCCCCGAGTGAATCCTGAAGTCTGGCAATGCCACTACTGTCTCCTGGTAGTCGATGTGACTCCCCTAAAATACAACAGTTTGTCCTCTGCGTATAGAGAGATGAATACAGTTAGAGGCCCTGATAGTGTAGTCCCCATCGAACCGCGCAGGCAAAGGGCTCCGTGGCCAACTCAAACAATAAAGATGACAAGGGGGAAACCTGCAGAGCACCCCGCTCCACGGCAGATGCCTCCAATATCAAGGGACCTATACAGATCCTGGCTAAGGGGCCAGTTTAAAGAAGCTTCATCCTTCTGATAAAGGGCACACCAAAGCCGGATGCTAAGCCTAGTAGCATAAAGGAAGACCCAGCGGAGCGAGTTGAACGCTTTCCTAATGTTGACTGAGAGAACCACCGCCTCCGAAGGGAGGTGTTCCTAATGGTCTAAGGCCAAGAATAGTTGCCTCATATTAGGCATAATGCTACGTGTAGGAATGAAGCCTGCTTGATCCAGATGGACCAAAGAACACATATGAGGAAGTAACCGAGTCACCAACATTTTACTCAAAATGTAGTTATCGGCATGGAGGGGGGATCGGGCATATGGTCAAGCAAGATGGCCGAAAGGATGTACCTACCGGGGAGGAATACAACTATGAATCTCAGACGGCTGATGCATGTCATGCACTAAGTTCAGGACAGGAGAGAGGACCTGACAGTAGTGTCTGTTGACATTGCCTCGGCTAGTACAGACATTAGGTATTGCCAATGGTGGATTGGCAATACCTAATATCTGTACTGGCGGCAATGGGATTCTGCCAACAGTTTAAAATCCTGAGTACAACTGCTTGATACTGCTCTCACGGCTAGGGTTGGAGTTGGACAGCTATGCTCGGATCCCTTGGTGGTGAGTCGGGGCACATGGCAGGGATGCCCACTGTCACCCAACCTTTTTGCAATAATGCTGGACCCACTTACAAAACAGATTTGACAGGAAATGTCAGCTAGGGGTATTCGGAGTGAGAGAGGTGACCCACCTAGTGTCTCTCTATGCAGACGAAACACTCTTCTATCTTACTACCCCGAGAGGGTCCCTACCTTTAATTTTACAGTACCTCAAAACCTTTGGGGAACTTACTGGTTTACCAATCAATCAGCGCAAATCTTTGGTGTTCCCTTTAGGACTGCTGACACAAGCGGAACCTACTGTTTTGCCGACTTTGCCATTGCAGTGGGAAACTGAACAGTTTTGATACTTGGGAATCATAGTGGCACCCATAGAATGAAGACAGAAACAACACAACAGAGACAGAATAACAGAGAGTTTGAGTGGTCTGGAACACACACACTGCCACTGCCTCTAATGGAATGAGTCGCAGTGACGAAGATGTTTTTTTCCACAATGCCTGTACACCTTACAGCACTCATTTAACACACTACAGAGATTGGTCTTTAGATGCTTGAACTCCCTACTCACAACGATTATATGGGTGGGGGGTTCAGAGCAGGGTAGGCCATTATTTTTTATACCTACTGTCAGAGTAGGGTGGACTGGCAGTCCCAAATATGGAAATGTATTACTTAGCCTCCCAACTGCAACATGCGTCCCACTGGCTGTCAGAGAGGGATAATTGGGAAAAGACCCTGCTGCCGGACCAGACATGTGACACTATGTTGCCCCAATTGTTACACAGGGGCGGGAGGGATAAAGTCAAGGTGCCCTATCTCATTAAACATACAGCATCCTTATGGGAATGACCAGTGAAGGTGGTACTGGGGAAGGGCGCCTTTCACCTGAGAGTTTATCCTTTGGGACCTTCTGGCTTTCGGTTCAGTGGATGTCAGTGCATGGTGGGTGGGGGTCTGTGAGACCCTTGGCGACTTCTACCCTAATGAGGTGTTCATCTCTTTTGAAGCAGCCCAGGAGGCCTTTGATATAGGACATAGTCAATTCCTCCTGTACACTGGTATGGAAGATATAGTCTGTGAATTGTGGTCCCTTTACGTGGATGCCCTACCTTCCTCTTTGCTGTCCAGAGTGCTAATAGAGTTGGGGGGGGGGCTCCCAACATTTAGTCTTGAAGCTGTACAAGGTCATGCTCACTGAGAAACCTAGGACCCCTTTCCCAGCCAGGTTAGCGTGGGAGGAGGAACTGGTGGCACCATTTGGGGACATACAGTGCAACAGGGTTTGCACTCTGGCCCAGATGGGGTAAGTTAATGCACATTTTAAATTGGTACATTTCGATTATATGCGCTGAATGTATATTACCCCTGTATTGTTCCAGAGAATAGATCCCGCTTGGACGAGTGGATGCTATCGCTGGAAGGAACAGAATGCAACTTTCCTACACCTAGCATGGTACTGTACACCAGTCAGTAATTTCTTTGGACACAGTATTACAGCGACTGGTGATGGTATGTGATGCCTGTTGGACTTTTTGCCTTACGCAGGTTCATCCCCAGTCTTTTTGCCTCCTTCCTCCTGGTTTTTCTGACCTCTTGCTGTTGGCTCTAGGACTCTGAGCACTTTATCAC